>NC_058417.1:27300365-27404895 GCF_002201575.2 Neomonachus schauinslandi
AGGGTTCTAGAGGGGAGGGGTGTGGGAGGATGGGTTAGCCTGGTGATGGGTATTGAGGAGGGCACATTCTGCATGCAGCACTGGGTGTTATGCACAACAATGAATCATGGAACACTACATCTAAAACTAATGATGCAATGTATGGGGATAATATAAGAATAAAAAAAAATTAAAAAAAAAAAAAAAAAAGACCCTGCTTTCAATTCTTTTGCTGATAAACACAAAAGTGGAATTGGTGGGTCATAGGGTAATTCTATTTTCAATTTTTTGAGGAACCACCATATGGTTTTTTGAGGCAACTGTACCATTTTACATTCCCAACAGCAAAAGCACCCTCTTAAACAGTATGTAGCTGAAAAAAAAGAATGAGGTTTATCCACATGTGGTGATGGAGATATGCAAAACACTAAGCAAAAATGGAAGGTGCAACACCATTATTACAGTATTACCCCACTAGCAAATATTAAAAATGGGTAGATAGATATTGCAACATGTACAAAAAATTTTTTGAGAAGACACACAAAAAACAATAGTGGTCAACTTTAGGGAGAAGTGTTAGGAAGCAGTAGAAGGGAAGTTGTATTTTTCATTTTATACCTTTCTAAAGAGTTTGTTAGAAGCTATTCTACCATTACTTGAGGCAGAACCTCCTTCTATATCATTTCAATTTCTTACTTTGGGCATAAATTACATATGTATGTATGTTAAATATGTGTAAATATAAGTAAATTGTAGGACAAGGAAAAAAGAAATTTTTGAACAGGCTTATGATACTATACTATTTACTTATTTTTCATGCTCATCAAACACCGCCAAAGACATTCCAAAGGTTAGCTGTATTTCAGTAGTTTGAGGCATACCTTTGAGTGTTCTGAAAGGAAGTCTGGAAGGAGATAAACTTGTGCCAACAGCTCTGTGTAGTCACGACAACGAAAATAGTAAATATGGGAAAGAATATTTTCAAGAGTGAAATCCTCCAAAGCTTTTGGGTGCTCTAGAATAAAACAAAACCATCTTAAAATAAAATAATTAGTTTTATTTGTTTTGATATATTGGTGACTGTAGGAAAACAATACCTTTGAATAACAAAATTCTTCACTTTAATTGAAAGATAACAAAATTGTAACAAAATTACTATAAACTATCATTGCATAATTCCTGACGTCTTATTTTCACCTTTTGCACTATTTGCTTACATGCTAGGCTATCTAGAAATTGTTTATACATATACACAACTAGAGTTTTAATGCCCGCCTTTTCATATTTCTAGTTATTGGCTTCCATTGAATAGAAGTAACATAATGGAATTTCTCTTGTTTTTCTCTTTTATAGGACTGCAAATTAAGAGTTAAAAGGAAAAATGTTCTAAAGAAGCATCTTTTTCCCTTATGGTAACTTTTTTCCTTTATTATTGTAGCATAATTTGATATTTAAGTAGAAACAATGTAAGATTCTCCTTAGATTATATATTTTTTTAAAAACCACTTTTGGGGGGGGGGGTGCCTGGGTGGCTCAGTTGGTTAAGCGTCTGCCTTCTGCTCGGGTCATGGCCCCAGGATCTTGGCATAGAGTCCTGCATCGGGCTCCCTGCTCAGCGGGTAGTCTGTTTCTCCCTCTCCCTCCACCCCTCCCCACCACTGGTGCTCTCTCTCTCAAAAAAAAATAAATAAAATCTTAAAAAAAAAAATTAAAAGAACCACTAGTACTCATATGAAAATTAAAATATCCAGCTATTACACTCATTTAAAGGGAATACAAGCATCTTATGAAAAGTATTTTTTTTTTCAATTATTAAAGAATAAGGGGGGCGCCTGGGTGGCTCAGTCGTTAAGCGTCTGCCTTCGGCTCAGGTCATGATCCCAGGATCCTGGGATCAAGCCCCACATTGGGCTCCTCGATCTGCGGGAAGCCGGCTTCTCCCTCTCCCACTCCTCCTGCTTGTGTTCCCTCTCTCACTGTATCTATCTCTGTCAAATGAATAAACAAAATCTCTAAAAAAATAAAAATAAAAAAAATAAAGAATAAGGGTGGCTCAGTCGTTAAGCGTCTGCCTTCGGCTCAGGTCATGATCCCAGGGTCCTGGGATCAAGCCCCTAACCCTGCTCAGCGGGAAGCCTGCTTCTCCTTCGCCCACTCCCCCTGCTTGTGTTCCCTCTCTCGCTATGTATCTGTCAAATAAATAAATAAAATCTTAAAAAAAAAAAATGAGGACTGCACATCCAAAAAATAAACTAGAACAGTCAAACCAGAAACCATTTGATTTAAAAGTAATTAAAAGGGCAAGAACTTGAATACCTTTAAGTATTTAAATTGAAATTACCTCTATATGTTTTCTTAAAAAATCAAACAATATTTCTACTTGACAAAAATAAAACTTAACACAGTCATGAACTCAATTACATTCTACTCAGAGCCCCCTAAGGTCAATCGGCTTAATGTTCTAAATATTTCCAACACGGTTTTTCAAAGCTACCTTCCTTTGGTGGAGCGCCTAGGTGACTCAGTCAGCAGGGCGTCTGTGTTCAGCTCAGGTCAAGATGCCAGGGTCCGGGGATCCAGGCCCCACCTCTGGCTCCCTGCTCAGCTGGGAGTCTTCTTCTCCCTCTCCTTCTGCCCCTCCCCCCACTCATGCTTGTTCTCGCTCTCTCTCTCAAATAGATAAAATCTTAAAAAAGAAAGAAGTGAGGGCCGGGACGCCTGGATGGCTCAGTCGGTTAAGCGTCTGCCTTCGGCTCAGGTCATGATCCCAGGGTCCTGGGATCGAGCCCCGCATCGGGCTCCCTGCTCCACGGGGAGCCTGCTTCTCCCTCTGCCTCTGTCCCTCTCTCTCTCTCTCTGTCTCTCATGAATAAATAAAATCTTAAAAAAAAAAAAAAAAGAAAAGAAAGAAGTGAGGGCCATAAAAGGAGAAGAAAAGGCCAGTCTAGGTTGTGGCATTTCTAAGTCTAAAAGAAAGATCTGAGAGTTTAACACTAGGATGCTGTCAAGTCATTAAGCTTCATGTTCCAAATGGTTTCTTGCTGAGGCTTGAGAGGTACAAATGCTAATTACTTTTATTATAGAGAAAAAGAGGATTACTTGCTAACTTACCCTCTCCCATATGTGTTCCTGCTATAAGGTGAAGGTGCTGAATGCACGCAGTAGCAAGGTCTACTACTCTATCAACCATAAAACTTCCTTCAGTATCAATAAAAACTGCTTCACCTTCCACTCCTCCAAAACATTCTGGTATCTGCACATCTACTGCCAACTGCATACTGTCAAGAGAAAGGTGAATGACCAAATCATCATAATCATCTAAGGCAGTGTTTTTCAAACTCCACATTACCACCCATTAGGTACCACCATTAGGCAACAGAGATGGCTAACTTTCTGCTCCAAATATATATGAATCAACTGATATTTGGATTAGGGGGAGGGTATACCCATAAAACCATGATTAAGGACTTTTTAGTGGTTTTTAGGCCTCTGGGAATGAAACCCTTTCTTATACTAAACCTATCTTCAAATATATTCCCAGGAATTAATTCTATAATAAAACAGAAGAGGGCGCCTGGGTGGCTCAGTCGTTAAGCGTCTGCCCTCAGCTCAGGTCATGATCCCAGCATCCTGGGATCAAGTCCCGTGTCAGGCTCCCCTCCCTCTGCCTCTGCCTGCCTCTCTGCCTACTTGTGCTCTCTCTATCTCTCTGTAAATAAATAAAATCTTTAAAAAATGAAATAAAATAAGACAGAATATTACATGTTTACCCTAATGATCACATTACAATGTTGCAAAAGAAACATTTTTGGATACCAAAATAATTATATCAATTTAAAGATGGGGTACTGAAGTAACCCAAATAGTAAACTGATTTTTGTTTGATGTGCATGCATACACACACAAAAAATTAAGAGCACATACATCCTCTTTTGGTCTCCTGAATGTAGATCCACAGCACCATATTCTATTACTTACATAAAATGTCATTAAGCCTACACTTAAGAAGGGAACATTTTACTTTACCATAATTGTGTTTTTCCAATACCCGGTACACCACAAATTTCTGTTGTTTTAGTTAAGGGTATTCCACCCCCAAGAATATTATCTAGTGCTGAACAGAAGGTAATTATGAAGCTCTGGGTATGCTCCTGCTCAAGAAGTTCCAGTGCTGTACACTTCTTGCCTGACTCAGCTGTAGCAGCATATCTTGATTTACTTGTGAGACATTCTCTTCTTATAATTTGCAGAGTTTCCAAGGCTTCCTCTTTAGATATCCCAACTTCTGAAAGTAAAAAAAGAAAAAGGAAAAAACAACAAAACCCAAACCCTGACTTTAGAAATTTAAAAGTCTTAACATGCTATTGGGTTGTCTTCATTAATTTTAATTTTTAGATAATAAGAGTGATGCCAAGAGTAAAGAAACACAAAAATAGGGACGCCTGGGTGGCTCAGTCGGTTGAGTGTCTGCCTTCGGCTCAGATCATGATCCCAGGGTCCTGGGATCGAGCCCCGCATCGGGCTCCCTGCTCCGCGGGAAGCCTGCTTCTCCCTCTGTCTCTGCTCTCCTTCTCAAATAAATAAATAAAATCTTAAAAAAAAAAAAACAAACAGAAACATAAAAATAAAATATAACATTCCATTAACTACTGAATTTTTCAAGTTAATAAAGGCATTCATCTTTGTTTTCTTAGTCTTTACATACTTAAAAGATTTATTTATTACCTCAAAAGCAGAATCCAGAAACCTAAACCTCTAAAGCATTTGAGTACCTACAAGAGTATCTCAGGAGGTAGAAATTAAAATGTACAGGCAGTCAGTCCTTTTACTATCCCTTTTGGTTTTATGAAATCATAGTTATCTTGATCTAATAAGGCATCTAAATTATTTTTCAGGGGCGCCTGGGTGGTTCAGTTGTTATGCGTCTACCTTCAGCTCAGGTCATCCCAGAGTCCTGGGATCGAGTCCCGCATCAGGCTCCCTGCTCCACTGGAGGCCGGCTTCTCCCTCTCCCACTCCCCCTGCTTGTGTTCCTGCTCTCGCTATCTCTCTCTCTCTGTCAAATAAATAAATAAAATCTTTAAAAAAAAATTATTTTTCAGAAGAGAATGAAAATGACCTCTAACCGCCTAAAACAAGATTTAACTTTAAGAAGTTTGTGCATGTATTATTCATAATAAAAACTTCTCATAGAAACACTACCATGAAAAATTCACGTATCACTCCAAAATTTTTAATGAGAACAATTATTTGATGCACAAATACTTTAAACAATACACTTATGCTTCCTCAACTATATAATTTCATTCTTATCAGACAATATGGCTTGAGAAGAGAAAATGGCAATTACAAAACAAGCTGCTAATGAAAGGAATAATGAAAGGTGAGGGTGACATCACTTATGAGTCTGATAGGTCAGTGCCTGATTTGCTTAGGATATGAATACAAATTTGGCACTAATAAAAGACAATAGGGTGATAAAGAAATGAAAATCCTATTTAAAAAGCCTAAATTCTGGAGTCAGATTTCTTGGGTTTGTAAACCCTGACTGAACCACTTATTATGAAGTTACTTAGTATGGGCGAGTTACTTTTTTTTTTTTTGTCTCAGATCTTTTTTTTCTGTAAAATGGGAATGAGACATATTGAACAGCTGGGTAGGATACCGAGGCCATCCAAAACGCTCAGTAATTGTTAGCTACCATTATCATGCAGATTCTCTCATTTCTTTTCTGCAAAACCAACTTGTTGAAAGAAAAAAAAAAACCATCAAACTTTGGGAGACAGGGCTGCCTTCTGCTCAGGTCGTGATCCCAGAGTCCTGGGATCAAGCCCCATATCTGACTCCCTGCTTCTCCCTCTCCCTCTGCAGTTCCTCCTGCTTGTCCTCTCTCAAACAAATAAATAAAACCCTTAAACCAACAAACAAAAACGTTGGGAAACCGAACGCAGTGTAAGATTTAAAACAGTTAACATTGGGTCTACAACATTTATTCCTGAGGGGTGAGTTGAAACCTCATTACTTTCCATTTGTTAAGGGCAAGGACTTAAAATTTTGTTCTATCTTACGAGCAGTTCTGAGCATACCCTCGTGTAACATGCACAGTGAGACCGCAGACAGCTTCATTTTTGTTTTTTTTTTTTTTAAAGATTTTATTTATTTGACAGAGAGAGAGCACAAGCGGGGGAGCAGTAGAGGGAGAGGGAGAAGCAGGCTCCCCGCCGAGCAGGGAGCCCGATGCGGGACTCGATCCCGGGACTCCAGGATCATGACCTGAGCCGAAGGCAGCTGCTTAACCAGCTGAGCCACCCAGGCGCCCGACAGCTTCATTTTTGTATACCGCATGATGATACAGTGGTTCCCACCAATGTTTAATCTACAGTGTTCTGGAATGAGAGGTTTGGGGTTTCTTGTTTTGTTTTTCCAGCGAATTACAGAAGAGAAGCAGTATCTTCTTTCTGTTGCTTTCTCCACGTGCTGGAGATTCTGCTCCCTTTCTCACCTAGTGTCTCTAGTCCTATCACGAATCCTCCATTTCTCAAATATAATCCCTTGCCCCTTGGATTTTGGAACAGCTAAAACTAGACCAGCTGTCTGGGTACCAATCCTGGCTCCGCAATTTCCTAACCCAGTCATCATGAAAAGTTACTTAACCTCCCCAAGCATCTGTTCCTTCATCATATTGGACATAATAATCCACGTTAACAGGGTTCTTTTGAGTAACAGATAATCCTCAAGAGGATTCAGCAGGCACGGGTAGAGAAAGCAATTAGTAAACGTTTTCAGGACCACAGCTCTAACCATTCACACCCTGTTTAACTGGAGTCAAGGAGCGGTTTCACGTTGCAAATGCAGCCTTGGGCGGAGGAAACTGGCGGAGACAGGGTGGAAACCTGAAGGCGGAAGAATCGAGATGGAGGCGGCACCGACGGCGGTCCGTGTGCCTCAACTTGCCGCCAGGAGTCGTTACCTTTGCTGAGCTCGGACGGTTTCATCTCTAGGAGTTCCTCAGCTGTCTGGAAACCTGCAGACACCAGCTTCACCCGCACCGCTGGGGACAGCGGGAAACTCACTAAGTCCCGCTGCATTTCAAAACCAGACACCTACGCAGAGTAGCTACACCCCAGTCTCAACTCCGCACGACCGCGCGCGCGCCGTGTGACGTCAGACGTAAGGCGGAAGGGGCGGAGTCTCTGGCCTGACTGCACGCGGCCTCGGGCTTGGCCCTTCTGAGGAGGATTGTTGTATTTTCTCCGTAACTGCACGATTTCTGTTGTGATTCTTACAAATCCCTTTTAGGGTTTCCCCATCAAACATACATCCTGGCAGTAGAAAGATGGGTGGAGACCGCAAGATGGAGAGCCAGGCCTTACACACCACATCTCCACACCTCAGCCCTGGACTCTTGGGTGGAACCTCAAGGTTATTAATAGGAATGATCTACCCCCAAATGGGGGTAACGCACACACTAGCCGCTTACCGGCTTGGGGTATGATACAGTCATATAAGGATTAATCGGTGTCTCCATTATAGGGTTCCAGTTTTCTACCTTTTCTCGTCGGGTATCCCCCTTGCCTTCCCCCTTTGCCTTTCCCGCCCTCACCCTCGGCCTCGCCCGCGCGAGGAATTGTGGGCCAGCCCCCCACCGCCACCGGGAGCGCTAGGCGCCCAATCCTCGCATCCACCCACGCCTTCCTCGCGAGTCCAGTCTGAAGCATGGTGGTTTCTGAGACCGTTGGTTCACGGCCTGCCTAACTTAAGAAGTAGCTGGAAAAGTAAGCAAGTAATGTCCCCGTAGTGGGCTGGGCGTGGGCTCCCGTCCTGAGAGGGAGTAATTGGGCTACGCAAGAGCTCCTGCTCTGGTACAGAGTTGAGAAGGGACCCCTTCTAAAATGGAGAACTTTGAGGGAATTGAGGCGGTTTGGAAGGTGGGTTACGAAGTTTTTCTTTGCCTAAGTGAGTGTGATTTCTTTAGGGCAGTAACTTGTTCACTACATTTGTTAAGATTCTTAGCCTTGAATTTTTCCCCCTAGCTTAAAGGAACTCCCTAAATATTGCAAATCAGAGCCCTTTAAGTACGTAAGATCTAAGGAAGGAAACATATGTTGAGCACTTTAGCAAATCCCACACATTTCAAATGCTCACAACCGTACCAGGAGGAAAACGAGGACACAGAAGCTTAGAGCATAGTTTTCTTCAAAACAGAATTAAAACCTAGTACCCTTTCTTCTACCCCGAG
Organism: Neomonachus schauinslandi; assembly: GCF_002201575.2. NCBI lineage: Eukaryota > Metazoa > Chordata > Mammalia > Carnivora > Phocidae > Neomonachus > Neomonachus schauinslandi. Next base: position 27,308,584 of record NC_058417.1, read on the forward strand.
CTACCTCCAAATTGAGAGCCCCTTTTGGATGGGGTTTCGGGGGTAGAATTCGAGAAATGTTTGTCCCCCATTTGGTACGACAGGGAAAGTCTGGTAGGACTGGTCAAAATGTGGATTGTTTGCCACTCAATACCTTGTTTAACTACTGGTATGAGTCACATCTGGGCACACAGTGGGTATTACATAAATGTCCGCGGGGAGAATTCATGCTTACAAAACAACCAGGGTCTTGGGTGAAGAAGAGATGGTGTTAACATATTCAACGACAGTGCTTTACTTGGTTTGCTCAAACTCAATGGAATCAGTCGTGTTTAGAACTTTGTTTCATTGGCTGTGGAGACTTACGAAAGTAGTTGACTCTATCTGTAGTCATACATTTATGTGTTATTAACATCTTATTCTGAGCCTTGAGTTGTCTATAATTATTGTTTTCACATCATTCTTCAGATTTCTTTAATATGGTTTGCTCCATAGTCAGGCTTTCAAACTAGGATCCAGGTTTATGAGGCCAGGCACCAAGAACTGAACAAAACTGTGGGATTTTTATGGAAGATACACCTTCCTATGGTGTCAGATTCGCTCAGTTTTTTTTTTTTTTTTAAGAGGGAATAATTGAATGATTTAACTGGTAAGCTATTTAAAATATTTTATGTTAAGTAAACGTTAACGTACTGTAAAGTAAAAAGCAAACATAAAAATAAATTTTCGAATAAACATAAGAATTTGAAGAAAGATCCAGTTTAAACTGGATACTTCAATAGTCTCCCAAAGCCTCCTAGGAATTTTTTTTTTTTCCGTTGCAATTTGGGGTTACTTGATGAAAAAGTTTGAGAGTCACTGCTATGGACAAATGAGCATGAGCCTTGAAGTCATACAAATTTGGGTTTGTATCACATCTCTGGAAATTACCAACTGTAAGCCTTGCAGCAAGTTACTCAGTTTCCTCACCTACAAGTAAAAGATAATAATTCATGGGATTATTGGAAAGATCAAATTAACAAATATAAAGGTTTTAGTACAGAAAGGGTACATAATTTTAGTTTATCCATTTAAAAATACTCTAGATGTGTCTTCAATTGAATAAAGCTTTATTAAACACCTAGCTCAGTAGAGTGCTAATGCTGAGACGTTTTTTAAGTGCCTACAATTGTAAAGTGCCAAAGGAAAGTGCTTTTACATATTTCATTTAACTTGATGCTTGCAATAATCTGTGAATAGTTTACTTGGGTTCCCGTTTAAAATTATTAAGATTAGATCATTTAAGCAAGATTAAATATTTATTAAGTGCCAGTTATGTGCATGGTTACAGGGCAAATGACAGAACTTCTGCCGTCGTGGAGCCTATCAATCAGGATCATTATTGAGCATTTCTGGCTTTCATTGCTATCTAGATATGATACTAAGGGTAGGAATGAGCTATTTCTGCCAATATCTATAGTTAATCTAAGTATTCAAGTAAACTGGTCTATTTTCTAGAGATATGGGAGAGGAGTAATCTGAATATTTCTGTTATAGCTGAGGAGAAATTCATTTTCTTTTTTTTTTTTAAAGATTTTATTTATTTATTCATAAGAGACAGAGAGAGAGAGAGAGAGAGGCAGGCTCCTTGCCGAGCAGGGAGCCCGATGTGGGACTCGATCCCAGGACCTGAGCCGAAGGCAGACGCTCAACCATCTGAGCCACCCAGGCACCCGAAATTCATTTTCTTTTAACCTAAAAATATAGAACTTCTAAAAATGGTGAGCTTGAATGTTCAAGTGGATTTGGGAATGGAGAGAGAAATGAGTGCTGTTTCAACTAAGAAACAAAACTTTGAATCAAGGCTTAGCTTTAAAGGTGGTTATGATAAAACTTAAAGCCTCAAACACAAATATTTGGAGTATCAATATCAGTTGTACAAAGCCTTATACATAGTAGGAGCTCAGTATTTATTTGTTGTCCACAAACTCTTGAAATCTCATTTCTGTGATGCCACCACACTCCTGATTTCCTTCATATCCATCTGGCTTTTCTGTCTCCCTAGGAAGCTCATCTTCCAGAACCTGGCCCTGAAATGTTACAGTTCTTTTAAGACCCCATAGCTGACCTTTTGCTGACTATTCTGTTCTCTCTTCTCTTGTTCTCTCATTCTCTCTCTCTCTCTGCTATCTCATTCACAGTTCAGTGACTATATGCCAGTGATTTTTTTTCTTAATTTTTAAGAAAGATTTTATTTAAGAGAGAGAGAAAGCACGAGCAGGGAGAGGGGCAGAAGGAGAGGGAGAGGGACAAGCAGACTCCCCATTAAAAGCAGAGCCCAACGAAGGGCGTGATCCCAGGACCCTGAGATCATGAGAGATTACGACCTCCACGGAAGTCAGACATTTAACAGACTGAGCCACCCAGGCACCCCGATTCTTAAATTTATATTTCTAGTCCTGCCCTGTTCTCTCACCTCCAGATGCAAGTATCTGATTGCGTACTGGACAGTGCAAAGGTCTCCAACTCAGCCTATCTTTTTTTTTTTTTAAGATTTTATTTATTTATTTGAGAGAGAGAGCACATGAGTGTGGGGGAGGGGCAGAGGGAGAAGGAGAAACAGATTCCCAGATGAGCAGGGAGGTGGGGTTCGATTCCAGGACCCTGGGATCATGACCTGAGCTGAAAGCAAATGTTTAACCAACTGAGCCACTCAGGTGCCCCTCCAACTCAGCCTGTCTCAAACCTAACTTAAGGTCACCTGGGTGGCTCAGTCAGTTAAGCATGTGCCTTCGGCCCAGGTCATGATCCCAAGATCCTGGGATCGAGCCCGCATCAGTCTCCCTGCTCAGTGGGAAGTCTGCTTCTCCCTCTGCACCCCCCTCAAATAAATAAATAAAATATTTAAAAAATATATTTTAAACCGAACTCATTATTTTCTTCAGCCCACTCCCAAAACCTTGTCTTCTTCCTGTATTCCCTGCCTCCATGAATTGAATATCCATCCTTCCATGTGCACAGACTAGAAACCTAGGAATCATTCTCCACACCTTCCCTTTTCACTCCCCATGTTCAATGCATACACAAATCCTATCAATTTTCTCTTTAACATATCTTGATTCTGTTCATGCCTCCTCCTCTAGGCCAAGCTCCTACCATTTTGCTTGTAGGTACTTTATCCTTTTAGATGGTCTCTCTGCATCTTGTCTTCTCCCCTCTAGTCTGTTCTCCCATGCTACAGCCAGAATGTTCTTTCTACAGTACAGTTTTATATTTCAGCTCATGTCACTTCCTATTTTGCTCTTTACAGACCAAATTTCTTAGTAAGACTCAAGTCTCCCTTTTAAGGCTCTCACACCACCAAATGCCTCTGTGTGATCATTTACGTAACATATGTCTCCCTGACTAGATGGAAAACTTCAGTATAGCAGGACCATGTGGATTTTACTCCCTGTTGTTTTTTTTAGAGCCCCTAGCCCAGTGTATGGGTTTAGTAGGTGCTCAGTAAATATTTGTTAAAAGAATAGATGATTGACCTGCACCTCTCTCCCTATATTTTTCTATTTTGTACTTTAAATATGGTGAAAAATATAAACTTGTAGGAAGTATATAGTTGTAGAAAACAAAATATAGAAAATATAAAGAAGGAAATAAAACTGGTTCATAAATTTTCTTTTTAATTCACAGATAATAATGTTAACATTTTGGTTTATTTTAATCTTTCTATAAGTTCATATAATATATTTATCTTACCTATTGTGGTCAAATTGTGAAGAAATTTGTATATCTTTTGTTTTTCACTTAATATTTTGTCAGAAGCTTTCTTCCATGTAATTACAAATTATTTGAAAATTAAATTTAGTGGTTGCATACGTTCTGTCCTGAAGCCCATCTTTCTAATCTGGCTTATAACTGTATAGTTGAATTATTTCCACTTTTTTTTTTGCTCTGATGAAATAGCATTTTCTCTCTCTCTCAATACATTTCTGGAAGTAGAATTCCTGGGTCAGAGAGTATACACATTTTCATTTTGAATCATACCGCCAAATGTTTGTACCACTTACACTCTTACTAACAGCATGTGAGGGCTGGTTTTCCCACCTCCACTCCAACACTGGCCTTCGGAGTCTTTAAATGTTTTTTTTTCCCCTTTGTTATTGAGGTATAATTGATTTTAACTGGTTATTATCTTTTATTACTAGAGAGGTTAAAATTTTTTTCATATAGTTTCATTGGGCAAATGTACCTTATTGTAACTATCTCATATCCTTTGCTCACTTTTAATTTGTAAAAATGGTAAAATACACAAAACATGAAATTTTTTTAAGTATACAGTTCAATAGTGTTAATTATCTTCACAATGTTGTGCAACTGATCTCCAGAACTCTTTTATCTTGCAAACCTGAAACTGTACCCATTAAACAGCAACTCCTGATTTCCCCTTCCCTCAGCCACTGGCAACCACCTTTCTACTTACTGTTTTTCTGTTTGACTACTCTTGATACCTTACAGAAGTGGAATCATGTCGTATTTGTCTTTTTGTGACTGGTTTATTTCACTTAACATAATGTCCTGAAGGTTTATCCATGTTGTGGCATGTGTCAGTTTCCTCTCTTTTTAAGTCTGAATAATAATCAATTGTATGTATGTACCGCATTTTGTTTATCCATTCATCTGTGGATAGACACTTGGGTTGCTTCCACCTCTTGGCTATTGTGAATAATGGTGCTATGAACATCTGTACATTCTTTCCCACTTTATAACTGAGGTACTTTAGGGGCACCTGGGTGGCTCAGTTGGTTAAGCATCTGCCTTTGGCTGAGGTCATGATCCCAGAGTCCTGGGATCAAGTCCCATGTCAGGCTCCCTGCTCTGCGGAAAGCCTGCTTCTCCCTCTCCCTCTGCTGCTCCCCCTGCTTGTGTTCTCTCTCTGTCAAATACGTGAAATCTTGAAAAAATAAAATATGTATTTGTAACAGGTCTGTGTTTTTTTAATTATCAGAAACAACAACTAATATTTAGTTGTGCTTAGTATAGGCCAAGTATTCTGCTCAGTTTTGACATCAAAACCCATACTTTTATTCCATATGCTGCCTATCCTCTCTGATATGCATATTGTATTATACAGGCTATCTGCCTAATCTGTATATTGCAAATGTCTTCCCACTCTGTCATTTGTATTTAAACTTTGAGGTTTTCTACTTTGTTGATGTTTGTTGTATGCAAATGTAGTCAAAGTTTGTATTTAGTTCTGACTTTGGTAACATGCTTAGAAAGTCTTTTCTTTGGAGTGCCTGGCTGGCTCAGTTGGAAGAGCATGTAACTCTCAATCCCAAGGTCATGAGTTTGAGCCCCATATTGGGTGTAGAGATTACTTACATAAATAAATAAGAAAAAAAAAAAAGACTTTTTGTCAAAATTATAAACATAATTACCTGGGTTTTTTTCTACATATGGTTTATGATTTAATTTGGATATTTTAACCTGTTTTTTTTTTAAGGTTAAGTAGGAGAAAGTAATATTTTCCTTCTTTCAGTGGTGAGCCAATTTTCTATGCACTCTTTATGAGTTAATCAGTCTTTGTCCCCACCTATATGATATGCTACTTCTATCATATACTTTTATGTACTTAGGTACATAAAACCTATTTAGTTATTGTGTATGTTATTTTAATATCCTACTAGATCCACTTCATAAAGATGTTATAATTTGCATTTTTGTTCATGGGATTAATCTGTGAGGTTACGTTGTCTGGTTTTGGCAATAGTAAGATGTACTAAAAAGCTTCTTCACTTTTTCTGTGTTAACTTATGTTATTATTTAACAAACACATGTATTTCCTTATATTTTTCCAATCAGAAATGTGGCTCTCCTCAGAGGATACTACGGTTTGCAGGGCTCCTGTGAGGATTATAGCACTAATGCCTTTCTTAACCTTCTCAGGCTACAAGAAAGTGAGGGAAAGTCACCTTTTTGCCTTAAGGCAGACTGTCTCAGATGGATGTTTTGATAAGTAGACCAATAACAATGAAGTTCTTGTGAAATATTGGAACTAGCTTTGTGAAGAGTATGGGTGGTTTAAGAGCTATGTGTTTCTGGCTTAAGAAAGCACTGCTAGGGGCACCTGGGTGGCTCAACTGGTTAAGTGTCTGCGTTCGGCTCAGATCATGATCCTAGGATCCTGGGATCGAGTCCCACATCACATCCGGCCCCTTGCTCAGTAGGGAGCCTGCTTCTCCCTCTACCCCTCCCCGCTGCTTGTGATCTCTCTCATGCTCTTTCTCTAATAAATAAATTTAAAAAGAAAGAAAGAAAGCACTACTAGTCACAAATCTGAGAATGGCAGTTTGAATTTAAGAGTTGTTTGGTGGTGGGGCGCCTGGGTGGCTCAGTTGTTAAGCATCTGCCTTCAGCTCAGGTCATGATCCCAGGGTCCTGGGATGGAGCCCCGCATCGGGCTCTCTGCTCTGCGGGAAGCCTGCTTCTCCCTCTCCCACTCCCCCTGCTTTTGTTCCCTCACTCGCTGTGTCTTTCTCTGTCAAATAAAGAAATACAAATAAATAAATATTAAAAAAAAAAAGGACACCTAGGGGTGCCTTGGTGGCTCAGTTGGTTAAGCGTCTGCCTTCTGCTTGGGTCATGATCCCAGGATCTTGGGATAGAGTCCTGCATAGGGCTCCCTGCTCAGCGGGGAGTCTGCTTCTCCCTCTCCCTCCACCCCTCCCCACCACTTGTGCTCTCTCTCTCTCTCAAAAAAAAAAAAAATCTTTAAAAAAATAAAAACCACTAGTACTCATGTGAAAATTAAAATATTCAGCTATTACACTCATTGAAAGGGAATACAAGCACCTTATGAAAAGTATTTTTTTTTTAATTATTAAAGAATGAGGGGGCACCTGGGTGGCTCAGTCTTTAAGCATCTGCCTTTGGCTCAGGTCATGATCCCAAGGTCCTGGAATTGAGCCCCGCATCGGGCTCCCATGCTCAGCGGGAAGCCTTCTTCCTCTCCCACTCCCCCTGCTTGTGTTCCCTCTCTTGCTGTGTCTCTGTCAAATAAAGAAATAAAATCTTAAAACAAAACAAAACAAAACTGGGGTGCCTGCGTGGCTCAGTCGTTAAGCTTCTGCCTTCAGGTCATGATCCCAGGGTCCTGGGATCAAGCCCCACATCGGGCTCCCTGCCCCGGGGGAAGCCTGCTTCTCCCTCTCCTACTCTCCCCGCTTGTGTTCCCTCTCTCACTGTCTCTCTCTCTCTGTCAAATAAATAAATAAAAATCTTAAAAAAAAAAGTTCCGTATTTAAAAAAAAAAAAGAGTTGTTTGGTGGTAACAGTAGTCTAGTTCATAGACAGCACCTTTTCCCCTTATGAGTGGTTCCTGCCAGATTTCAAGGTATCTTAACTTTAATTTCACAAATAAAATAGATATTTTGTGTATAGATTAGACCATATATACATATATATGTTTATGTGTGTGTATGGATATATATACATATATATTATATAGTAGTTCTTTGGGGAGAAAAATCTATAAAAATCAAACTGGTTGCTGTCAAAAGGTCAGATTTGAGGAGTAGTTGCAGCTCACATCACAAGAATCTCCTCCCCACTCTGCCCCAGTATTTTTTCTCTCCATCTCTCTTCATCTGTTCTTTAATAAGATTTTTAAAAACAGCATTATTTTAAAGATATAAAACTCTGGAAAAAAAAGATATGAACCTCTGGCTAATTGTTTTGGCAGAAAATGCCAGAGGAGTCCTGTAAAATAAAAAGATTTGAGAAATAAGGTGATTCTGGTGTGATCTTGGAGACACAACTGAAGAACAGTTGGAACTTGGAAACTCCAACTTTAATTTACAGTGAAGAAAGGATAGGGTTAAGACTAGTAATAATTATATGTGGGTATGGAATATTGGAATTAATAACCATTGCCTGATACTGGATTTGCTCTTTCTGAAGAGTCTAATATGAGTCAAGGAGGGCTGGGCAGTTTCTTGTAGGATGGAGTCTCCAGTAGTCTTGTTCTGGATTTCAGAGACACCCATGAAAAAGAAATGGATGACGGCTTGTAGTATAGAACACAGGGGAGTTGGCGCGGGGGGAGGGGCGGGGTTCAGGATACTTAGAAACACAATTTATTGATGCCTGGGAAGGGAGACATTCTGGTCAGCGTGGCAGTTTCCAGTTGTGTGGACCATCGTCACATTCCAGCTCTGCAAACCCCTGGGACTTCCCCAAACGTCTGTGTAGGAAGGGGGCGCTGCGTGAGCTTTTGCCTAGGTAGGTTGCTTCTGAATTAGAACTAGTGTTTATACAACAGCTTTTTCAAGTAAGGGTGATGATTTGCTGTATATATATATATATATATTTTAAAGATTTTATTTATTTATTTGACAGAGACACACACAGCGAGAGAGGGAACACAAGCAGGGGGAGCGGGAGAGGGAGAAACAGGCTTCCCGCTGAGCAGGGAGCCCGATGCGGGGCTCGATCCCAGGACTCTGGGATCATGACCTGAACCGAAGGCAGACGCTTAACGACTGAGCCACCCAGGTGCTCCGACTTGCTGTATATTTGAAAGAGAGCATATTTTGAACTTGTGCTTGAAGCCTTGAACTACCTATTTTTAGCAAAACACGGACTGGATTTTCCTATGTAGTTTTGCCATTTTTAGACTTGATCTTTCAATTACCTGGCTTGCTGAACTGCGCCAGACATCAGTGACATCATTAGCTCCCACACCTTGAAAGAAGGAACTAATTAATGTCGTTTATCTTTAAATCTGTAGAGTGTCTTTCCCTTTAAATTTCATTTGAACAGCACTAGTAGCTAGGGAATAGGATGCGCAAAAGGGGTGTGGAATATGTAGATAAGCGCAGTGACTGCTGGTCGTGCTTACACTGGGCATATATTTCCTAGATTTTGTTTACTATCCAGATATACAAAATATTGCTGCATAGTAACTATAACTTGGAGACTCTCTATTTCAGAAGAAACGGGGTTGATAGAATGCATGAGAAAAGTGATCCTATCTTTAGAATGACTTGAATCTGAGGGTGAGGTGCCAGACAACTGTTTCAGCTCATACTTACCTGGCAGGGGAGATACCATGATCACGAAGGTGGTTTTCCCAGGGCGAGGCTTATCCATTGCACTCCGGATGTGCTGACCCCTGCGATTTCCCCAAATGTGGGAAACTCGACTGCATAATTTGTGGTAGTGGGGGACTGCGTTCGCGCTTTCCCCTGATTTGTGTTTAAGAGAAGAAATAATTTTGTTTTGGGTTTTTTTTTTTCTTTACGGTTTTTTTTTTATTTTTTAGGTTTTGGTAATGATTTTGAGCTTGTGGGTCAGTAGACGCTCTACTTAAGATAGTAGTTATGGAGCAGTATTGGTAAAGGGTGGTTGGGTATATAAATGAGTTTGTTGGTTTGTTTACATTATATTCTGAATAGCGTGTGCTGATCTTAGAAAATTTCAAATTTGGAAAACTGGACTGTGATTTTTGGTAAAAGGGCATTTTCCACTCTCTATTGGTAACTTGTATTTTAAAAGATAGTGGTTCTCTTACTACTGTTTGGCTTTTAATTCATTAATATGGTTTTATTATTATTCTGTTATTTACGATAGTATAACGACGTGTGCAGCCATTATTGCTTGCGTGGCTGTTCGCTTGGTACCAGTTGTTTAGCCCAATGGAGTGTACTCTTCTGCCGACCACTAGAGGGCTCACTTCGCACCACCTTAGGCTATCTGCATCTGTTTATTATTTACCACTTATATTTAACTGAGTAGTTAAAATTTCAGAGGGGTTTCTTTTCAGGTATGTTTCATGAGCTGTATCGTTAGATTTTCCCGAAAATGAAGAACCGGACTACAGTACAATCTCTCCTACTGAAAGTATTTTATGTTTTCTCCTAGACCTTGATTCTTTTACCCCCAAATAATTTTATTAAAGTAACATCCACTCTTTCTCACCCTGCCCCATTCCTTTCCCCAGAGCACTACTTTTTTTTTTTTCTTTCTTTTTTTAAAGTAAACCCTAGGCCTAACATGGGGCTTGAACTCAACAACCCCAGATCAAGACTGGCATGCTCTACCTACTGAGCCAGCAAGGCGACCCCCAGAGTACTACTTGTAAAACTTGTTTAGCTGTTTCATAATAGTTGCCTCAATAAATAATGTTTGTGCTGGTGTTTATACTGAGCGTTTGGCTGATATTCCCTACCCCAGTACCTTCCTTCCTCTATCCTTTTATTTTTTTTAAAGATTTTATTTATTTGAGAGATCGAGAATGAGAGAGAGCACATGAGAGGGGGGAGGGTCAGAGGGAGAAGCAGACTCCCCGCTGAGCAGGGAGCCGGATATGGGACTCCGTTCCGCAACTCCAGGATCATGACCTGAGCCAAAGGCAGTCGCCTAACCGAGCCACCCAGGCGCCCTCTGTCCTTTTATTTATGGAACAATTTTCTGTTCTTCAGTCGGTTCCCTTGGTTATTTTATTTTATTTTATTTATTTATTTATTTTTATTTATTTATTTGACAGAGAGAGAGATAGCGAGAGCAGGAACACAAGCAGGGGGAATGGGAGAGGGAGAAGCAGGCTTCCCGCTGAGTAGGGAGCCGGATGTGGGACTCGATCCCAGGACCCTGGGATCATGACCTGAGCCGAAGGCAGACGCTTAACGACTGAGCCACCCAGGTGCCCCGGTTATTTTATTTTATTTAAAGATTTATTTATTTGAGAGAAAGCGCGAGCGCGTGCATATGCGCACCAGTGGGGGGGAGGGGCAGGGGGAGCAAAACTCAGGCAGACTCCCTGCTGAGCGCAGGGTTCCATCCCATGACCCTAAACCAAGGTTATGACCTGAGCCAAAACCAAGAGTCAGAGGCTTAACCGACTGAGCCACCCAGGCGCCCCACCTTGATAATTTTAAATCACATTTCTTTATTACTTGTTAGCTCCTCACTTGGAAGGATAAGGATATTAGCAAGGCTTTGGGGTTTTAAAAGAAACTGTTAGGATTTTGCCCCTTCCAGTCATAAAAAGAAGTAATTTGTTAATAATATTGTAGACTATGGGGCACCTGGGTGGCTCAGTCGGTTTAGCATCTGCCTTTGGCTCAGGTCATCATCTCAGGGTCCTGGGATCGAGCCCCATGTCGGGCTCCCTGCTGGGTGGGGAGCCTGTTTCTCCCTCTCGCCTTCTTCCTCCCTGCTGCTCATGCTCTCTCTCTCTGTCAAATAAATAAATAAAATATTTGAAAAAAATATATATTGTAGACTAGAGTGATAGAAGAAAATACAGGAAGAAATTTGAGTGGTAGGAAAATGTGAAGTATTTGCCACTTGTAAATAGTATTTTGAAATTTCATTTTCTTTTACTTATTCAAGTATAATTGACATAAAATATTTAGATTAGTTTCAGGTGTACAACATAGTGATTGGACATTTGTATACATTTACCATCTATCACCTTACAAAATTAATAGATTATTGACCAAATTCCCCATACTGTACATTACATCCCCATGACTTATTTATTTTATAGCTGGAAGTTTGTACTTCTTAATCCCCTTCTTCCATTACACCCCTTGCCCCCCTCCCCTCTGACAACCAACCATCAATTTGTTCTCTATATTGGTGAATCTAAATTTTGTTTTGTTATAGATTCTACATATAAGTGAAATCATGTGGGATTTGTCTTTCTTTGACTTAAAATTTTCATTTTCTAAGTGTTTTGTTGCTGGTACACAGACATACAATTGATTTTTGGGGTGCCTGGGTGGCCCAGTCAGTTAAGCGTCTGCCTTCGGCCTGGGTCATGATTCCAGGGTCCTGGGATCAAGCCCTGTATTGGACTTCTTGCTCGGCAGGGAGCCTGCTTCTCCCTCTCCCCCGCTTGTGCTCTCTGTCTCAAATAAATAAATAAAATCTTTAATAAAAAAGAAATACAATTGATTTTTTAAAATATAAACTATATTGTTAAGTTTACTTATTTATTTTTAAGATTTTATTTATTTGACACAGAGAGACACAGCGAGAGAGGGAACACAAGCAGGGGGAGTGGGAGAGGGAGAAGCTGGCTTCCCGCGGAGCAGGGAGCCCGATGTGGGGCTCGATCCCAGGACCCTGGGATCATGACCTGAGCCAAAGGCAGACGCTTAACAACTGAACCACCCAGGTGCCCCGAAATACAATTGATTTTTATGTATTAATCTTGTATCCTGTGACTTTGCTAAATTCCATTATGAGTTTTAGTATTGGGGGGGGTAAATGCTTTAGGATTTTCTACATAAACTGCTGTCATATGTGAATAAAAACATTTTTCCTTCTTTCTTTCCAAACCAAGAGTTTTTGTTTTCCTTGCAGTAAGCTCTAGCTAAGAACCTCCAGTATAGTGTTGAATAAAAGTGACTAAAGTAGTCATTCTTGTTTTGTTCTTTATCTGGAAGAAAGATACTTTTACCATGAAGTATATTAGCTGTAGATTTTCATAGATACCGTTTATCAAACTGATACCTTGATACATTTTTTAAAAATCATAAATGGATGCTGAATTTTGTTAACTTTTTCTGCAACTACTTCTTAATCTGTGGATATGATGAATTATATGGCTTGATTTTCTAATGTTAAGCCAACTTTGTATTCCCGGGATAAGCCCCACATGATATTTTACCCTTTTCCTTTATTGCTGGATTTGGTTTGCAATTTTAGAGGAACTAAAGTAATTTTGTATCTATGTCCATGATGGATAATAGTCTGTACTTTTCTTACATGGTCTTCATCTGGTTTAGGTATCAGAGTAATGCTGGTTCATAAAATAAGTTGGCTCTTTCCCTTGGGTGCACCACTGAAGATCCTTGGTGTCAATTGGGACGTGGAAAATGTTTCCTTCTCTTCTGTTTTCTCAGAGTTATGTTAAATTAGTTTTTTGAGCAAAAGAGTGACATGATTGGATTTAGGCTTTAGCAGGATACTTGGCTACTGTGTTAATAGACTGGAAGAAGGGAGATCACTTAGGTTACTGCACTCTTCTAGGCATAAGATGAGAATGGCTTGTACCAAAGTGGTAGCACTGGAGATGGTGAGAAGTGGTCAGATTCTTATTATTTTTTAAGAAAAACGATAAAGACTGTGGATTGAATGTGTGATATGAGAAGAAAGGAGAAAAATAGGACCCCTAAATCTGATCTGTACCTTCAGTTCTTTTTTCACCTATTAAATATAGAATCCAGGACGCTGTACCTCCTGTTCCTCCTCTCCATCCATTCTTATTCACAGATGGGGAGGCCAGGGTATCAACATCTCAGGTACTCAAAATCATGAAGGAAGGGATGGTCTCCTTTATATTATGAAAAACTTGTTTTTTTATTATGAAAAACTCTAATGTAAACTAAAATAGTCTCCCGTTTAGCCACACCAAGCTTCAGCAGTGATCAACTCAAGACCAATCTTGTTTCATCTATACCTCCACATCCTAAACCTCCAAACCTGTTTTTTTTTTTTTTTAAGATTTTATTTATTTGACAGAGAGCACAAGCAGAGGGAGAGAGAGGGAGAAGCAGGCTCCCTGCTGAGCAAGGAGTCCAATGTAGGACTCGATCCCAGGACCCTGGGATCATGACCCCGGCCGAAGGCAGCCGCTTAACCAACTGAGCCACCCAGGCGTCCCCCCAAACCTGTTTTGAAGTAAATCCCATATATAGTATTTCAGCCATGATGATTTCAGTATGTATCTCTAAAGATAACAGCTCTTTTTCTTGACATTTTTAACCGCTTTATTGAAGTATAATATACACATAACATTCAGTCATTATTTGGCTTAATGATTAATATTTTATACAATTGTCCAACCATTACCACAATCCAGTTTTAGCACATTTTTATGACCCCCCCCCCAAATTCTCCTGTGCCCAGTTGCCATGCCCCAACCCTAGCCATAGGCAACAATGGATCTTTCTCTTATTGATTTGCCTTGTCTAGAAATTTCATATAAAATGGAACCGTAGGATGCCTGGGTGGCTTAGTTGGTTAAGCAACTGCCTTCTGCCTTCGGCTCAGGTCATGATTCTGGAGTCCCAGGATCGAGTCCCGCATGGGGCTTCCTGCTCAGCGGGGAGTTTGCTTCTCCCTCTGACCCTACCCCCTCTCATGCTCGCTCTCTCTCTCATTCTCTCTCTCAAATAAATAAAATCTTTAAAAAAATAAATAAATAAAATGGAACCATAAAGAGTGTTGTGTCTGACTTCTTTCATGTCATGTTTTTGAGCTTCATTCATACTGATACATTTATTATTATTTTGTTCCTTTTTATTACTAAATAATATACTGTTATTCTGCATTTTTTCTGTTATTCTGTATTTTTGTCAAGCAAGTAAACCTGTACCACCTAATTGGTGGCATCGGAATGCTAACTTTATTGTTTCTCCCGATTTTATCTTTTTTTTTTTAAAGATTTTATTTATTTATTTGACAGAGAGACAGCGAGAGAGGGAACACAAGCAGGGGGAGTGGGAGAGGGAGAAGCAGGCTTCCCGCAGAGCAGGGAGCCCGATGTGGGGCTCGATCCCAGGACGCTGGGATCATGACCCGAGCCGAAGGCAAACGCTTAACGGCTGAGCCACCCAGGCACCCCCCGATTTTATCTCTTGTGAGAAAAGAGGATTAAGGTTTATTTCTGACTGGTTTGTTCTTCTCTAGGTCAGTTTGAATTCTGGACTCTTGAGGCTGTTAAAATAACCAGGATATATTACTCTCTTAAATAGCTATTTTTTTTAACATTTTATTTATTTATTTTGATGGAGAGAGAGAGAGCGAGAGAGCGAACACAAGCAGGGGGAGTGGGAGAGGGAGAAGCAGGCCTCCCGCTGAGCAGGGAGCTCGATCCCAGGACCCTGGGATCATGACCTGATCCTAAGGCAGCTGCCTAACGACTGAGCCACCCAGGCGCCCCTTAAATAGCTATTTTCATCTGCCAGGCAGCCATTTGGGACTTTTGAGCCCTGTTTAGGAGACCACCCTCTTCTGTTAATCCTTTCTACCTGAGACAGTTAACAGTTAAGTAGAATAATTTCAGCTGTCTTTTATTATAGGACACAACACCTGGATTGGATCTGGATATTTTTTTAAGATTTTATTTATTTATCTGACAGAGAGCACAAGCAGGGGCCGTGTCAGGGAGAGGGAGAAGCAGGCTCCCCGCTGAGCAGAAAGCCGGATGCCCCTGGTTTTTTGGGGGTTTTTTTAAAGATTTTATTTTTTTTACATAATCTTTATACCCAGCATGGGGCTCAACCTCACAACCCCGAGATCAAGTGTCACATGCTCCACCAACTGAGCCAGTCAGCCACCCCAGATCTGGGGTTTTTTTTTTAAGATTTTATTTATTTATTTATTAGAGCGTGGGCAAGAGAGAGTGAGCGAGAGTACAAGCAGGGGGAGCTGCAGGCAGAGGGAGAAGCAGGCTCCCTGCTGAGCAAGGAGCCCAATGCGGGACTCGATCCCAGGACCCTGGGATCGTGACCTAAGCCGAAGGCAGCTGCTTAACCGACTGAGCCACCCAGGCGACCCAGATCTGGGTATTTTTAAAAGCCTCTTAGTTATGTCTTTGAGAAGGTATTGCTGGCAACTGGATGTGTCTGCAGACAACTGTTAACCTTTTTATTCTGCTGATTGTGTTTCAGTTTCAGGGTATGGTATGTTCTGGTTCTTCCTAGTTCCCAGATCTAACTTGACCTCCAAGCTCATATTCACCTGTCTTATAGATGCAGTTTTCACTGCTTCTTCCTAGAACAAATCCTTGTGCACCTGTATTTCCAGTCCTTCCTGACCCTCACAGTTTGACCAGGTTAAAGTATCTCCAGGGGCCTGGTATATAAAAATACGATCTCTCAGTAGGCTTCTAAGTGTAAATAATTAAATGTAGTCACGTGAGTACTATTTTTGGCACTTTATTTAAAACTAAATGATGAGAGACCCAAAGTACAGATATTTCACAACACACTTTTAAATTTTCTTTCAAAGTAACACAACTACTTGATTTAAAAACTCAAATAGTGGGGTGCCTGAGTGGCTCAGTCAGTAGAGCATGCGATTCTTGATTGCAGGGTCATGAGTTCAAGCCCCCCATTGGGCGTAGAGCTTACTTTAAAAAAAAGTAAAGGAGGATTTAGCTCTCTTGCACCACCATCTCTTTTCTATTTTTCCTAATATAGTTTAAAACCTCTGCTAGTGCTCTCTCTGTCAAATAAAATCTTTAAAAAAAAATAAAAATAAAAACCAAGGAGGGGAAATCACCAATGAAATAATACAAGAGAATTTCCCAACATGAAAGTTTCCTGGTTGAAATGGCCCTTGTCAGGCACCCCATAAAATGAATGACTTTAAGACACACTATGACACATCATTAGGAAATTACAGAATAATAGAAACAAAGAGATGATTCTTCAGCTTTTCCAAGAGAGAATGAAAGGTTAGTCACATATGTCACATTAAAAAGATCAGGAATCAGAAAGCCTTCTCAATAACTTTTGGAGGGTAGAAATCAATAAAGTGATGTCTTTGTCATGATGAAGGAAAATTTAACTCCAATACAGAATTTGATTCCCATTTAAACTATTACCTATGCAGCCTACCCATGTAGTAGGCTGAAAGAGTGATGGGTTTAGGGGCGCCTGGCTGGCTCAATCAGTACAGCATACGACTCTTGATCTCAGGGTCATGAGTTCAAGCTTCACATTGGGTGTAAAGATTACTTAAATTAAACTTTAAAAAACAGTGATGGGTTTACATAGGCGAAAAATAGAAGTAGACAGATCTCCAGAAAGAATATCTGGTGTGACTTTCTCTGTAGAGAATAATAGGCTATTGGAAGGTGTGGGAAGAATTAGGCCATTCCTAATTGAGGGAAAAGAAACCAAGTGAAAAAAGGTAAAATTAAACAGAGAAAAAAAAAAAACTAAAAAGAGAAAAAACAAAATTAAAGGAAACTTAGTGACTTTCAATGACCACGCGCTGCTGTGCATGTTTGCATAAGAGAAATATAAATACTGAATATTGATTTAACCAAATGATTTAATCAACTGGTTTTATTTATTTATTTATTTATTTATTTATTTATTTATTTATTTGTCAGAGAGACAGAGCACAAGCAGGGGAAGTGGCAGGCAGAGGGAGAAGCAGGCTTCCCGCTGAGCAAGGAGCCCGATGTGGGACTCGATCCCAGGACCCTGGGATCATGACCTGGGCCGAAGGCAGCCGCTTAACTGACTGAGCCACCCAAGCGTCCCCCCCCTCCTTGGTTTTTAATTTAGAACCCCTACAGTGGTCTTCTAATTAAAAAAAAATTTTGTTTTCTATCCATATTTTTTGCTCAATGCATATATTCAGTTTTTTACTTCTACAGTCATATATTTAAGACCTCTTTTTAAATTTTCTATTTGTATAGCTTCTTACACTTATTTTTCAGATGCAAGGTCTTTTAGCTCTCTGAGGATTTTATTTGTTTTGTTTTAAAGATTTTATTTATTTTTTGACAGAGACACAGTGAGAGAGGGAACACAAGCATGGGGAGTGGGAGAGGGAGAAGCAGGCTTCCCACTGACCAGGGAGCCCGATGCGGGGCTCGATCCTAGGACCCTGGGACCATGACCTGAGCCGAAGGCAGATGTCTAACCATCTGAGCCGCCCAGGCGTCCCTATCTGAGTATTTTAATGATAGTTTTTATTTTTGTTTTTAGTTTTCTTCCCTTTGTATAACCTGTTTCCTCCAAATTGTCTTTTGGTTGGTTTAGCTACTAGCTTTCATGTTGGAGGCGTTTGTCGACGTCTGGTCATCCTTGGTGGTTCAGTGTTCCTTGATTATTTATAGATGTTCAGTATACCATCTCTGCCCATCACCCAGAATTTAGTGTAGTGAAAAACTGAAGCAACCTAAGTGTCCAGCAACAGGGGAACAATTTTATAAATAATGAGCCATTCATAAGATGGACGGTCATGCAGAAATTTAAAATTATATTAACAAGTTGATTGGAAGCTCCGAGGGCCAAGGTGAGGTGTTTGGTACCCTGCAGAATAATCTGCATAGTAGTCTTTCTGAAAGCCCATGGCTGACATTTTTGGGACTTTGTTTTATGGTGATCACATTCTTCAGAGGAAACTTCCAGTATCCTGGAAGGTAAAGGCTTGGTTGCTAGGGTCCTGGAAACCAAATGGAATATGAGAGGGAGGTCTCAGCATTCAGCCTTTGGAATGTATGTACATTCTCTTTTCAGTAAATGTTTTAAGTTTTCATCTGAGCTTTTCCAGAGAGCTCCAGAGATGCAGAAATTTAAAATCCTGCTTCCTACATATTTTTAATGAGAGAATAAAATTAGTTGGTAAAATAATATATGTAATAATTATACGTTGTGTTGTCTTGACTATTTTAAAAGAAACAAACAAGAAAAACCCTGCTCTAGAGGCCCACAGTCTAATGGATGAGGTAACTGAATTCCAGGCAGAGAGAAAGTAAGGCAGCAATATAGGCACAGGCTAGGTTGCTCTCAAGGAAAGCAGTCCATCCTTAGGGGCTAGGTGTTATTAACAGACCATGGACAGGGAGGGGTAGGAGACAAAGCCTGGGGCCTGAGCTGGGTGGAGGTCTGACTGCATAGTTCTTCCCCATTCTGCACAAACTGAGGAAGAGATTCAGAGGCTAGAAGCTTATTTAGAGTCGTGGGCAGTGTGTACACTGAATTGCAGTCAAGATCTTGGATTCCAAAACCCTTACTCTGCAATACACCCTGCTAACACGTAGCCAGCCAGGAGTTTCTCCTGGACACCCTTGTTTCTCCAGTTCCTGGAATAGGAGGAAATGGTGCTGGACTGGTGTGATGCATTAGTATCCCCGGAAAGCCTGAAGCCAAGCTGGCTTGCGGTTAAAAGCTCGTGTTTGTTTGCTGAAGAGTACTTTACATAGGGAGATCTGAAGACCTTCAGCTATGCCAAAAGTTGGGAGAGGGATGGATTTCTGTCAGGAAACAGGTTGGGGCAAATGGGAGGAGGAACAGGTCTGCGAAGCCAGCCTCAAGGGGGCGCAGCTGCGGGCTCTGCCGGGCCGAGCGCGTGTGACGTTATGCCGGGAGGTGGGGTATGTAGATTTAAGACTCAGGGCCTTTTGGAACTGTGTTTCCCTGGAAGGATGTGTATGATTATCTGCTGTTTCCAATACTAAGATACATAGTACGAAAATTTGGTGTTGAGTGTCGCTATTTGTAGATAAAGGCCATTTAGAGTTATTTCAGGAGTGACCCCAACCTTAGAATGGTGTGCACAGCAGCGGGCATTGCTGTGTTCACTTTTAAATCATACTTACCTGGCAGGGGAGATACCATGATCATGAAGGTGGTTTTCCTAGGGCGAGGCTCATCCATTGCACTCCGGATGTGCTGACCCCTGCGATTTCCCCAAATGTGGGAAACTCGACTGCATAATTTGTGGTAGTGGGGGACTGCGTTCGC
Source organism: Neomonachus schauinslandi (assembly GCF_002201575.2). NCBI lineage: Eukaryota > Metazoa > Chordata > Mammalia > Carnivora > Phocidae > Neomonachus > Neomonachus schauinslandi. Next base: position 27,328,041 of record NC_058417.1, read on the forward strand.
GCTTTCCCCTGTACAAATGTGTTTCAAAAAACAGGCAGGTTGATTTTGTGTTACTTTCCAGGGTTTTTTTTTTGTTGGTTAACGATATTTTGGTTATGTGGGATTAAGAACTTTGTTACTTAAACTGTTTTCTGGTCTTAAGCGTTGTCATTATTAGAGTGTAAGTATACTCATTTTATGTTTTAGTGGTTGGTGTTTCTCCCTTATTTTGAAGTTCTAGGAAGGCTTTGCTCCATCTTTGGGATGACTGGTTTTTCTTCACTATGTCAAAGAGTGCATTACTTCAACATTCAACTTTCTCTTGTAAAGCTATCTGGTGTCCACGCAAACCACCATTGAATTCAGGATTGATTTAAACATTTAGGTACTGTAGGCAGGGTGCTTAAAGCACTTTTAAAATCAAAGAAAAAATTTTTCGGTGGAAGAAAATGTCATAGGGGTGCCTGGGTGGGTGGCTCAGTCGGTTAAGGGTCTGCCTTTGGCTCAGGTCTGCCTTTGGCTCAGGTCATGATCTCAGGGTCCTGGGATCAAGCCAGGAGTCCAGGGAGTCTGCTGCTTCCTCTCCCTGCTCGTGCTCTCTCTCTCAAATAAATAAAATCTTTAAAAAAGAAAAGAAAAAAGAGAATGTCATATAGGGGGTGCTTGGCTGGCTCAGCAGCAGAGTATGCAACTCTTGATCTTGGATTCATGAGTTCAGAGCCCCATGTTGGGAGTAGAGTTTACTTAAAAAAAAAAAAAAAAGGAAATGTCATATATAATAATATATTTATGTTATCAGTGCAGTCACGAATTTTATTTATTATTATTTTTTATTTTTATTTTTTTAATGGAGGAAGGGGCCCACGAAGGAAAAAGTGTGTAGGCCCTTCAAAATCATTAGGTGGTCCTGACTGAACCTGACTTTTTTATTAGTTCTCACCACTTTTTGTATAGTTCTGGCAGGCAGGTCTGTTTTCCCCACAGGTTGTGATCTTTTTTTTTATTTTTAATTTTTATTTTTTTAATTCTTTTTTTTTTATGATCACCATACATTACATCATTAGTTTTTGATGTAGTGTTCCATGATTCATTATTTGCGTATAACACCCACTGCTCCGTGCAGAACGTGCCCTCTTTAATACCCATCACCAGGCTAACCCATCCTCCCACCCCATCCGCTCTAGAACCCTCAGTTTGTTTTTCAGAGTCCATCGTCTCTCATGGTTCGTCTCCCCCTCCAATTTCCCCCCCTTCATTCTTCCCCTCCTGCTATCTTCTTCTTCTTCTTCTTTTTTTTTTTTAACATATAATGTATTATTATTGTAGGCAGAATCTATCTCTGCATTATTTCTCTTAGTGCTTAAGCTAGTGGCTGCCATCTTAGAAGTTTAGGTGGCTGTGAGAAGTGTGCACTACATACATAAAAATGACTTGAGAATAAGTTGTTTTTTTTAATCATTAGCAGCACTCAAAGAAATTAGAAAATACTTGGTGAATGCCGAAGAGACTAGAGTAGACAATATGGCCCTCAGAATAGCAAAAAGTCTGAGTACCTGTGAAATCAAATCTGTGGGGGACACAAATAGTTCTAGAGGTCTCAGGGCTGTGGCCAGCCTGGCATTCATGGATACCATGAAAACAGCCAAAATTTTACCTTCCTTCTGTGAAGTCAAAACTCCTGGAATGAAATTAGGAAGGTAGTTCAATAATGAAATGATATTATATGACTGAAGTGGGCTGGGACACACTGTGTGGATGAGGTTATCTAGCAAATGTCTAAATAGCATGACTGTGGTTTATATTGCAGAGACAGGGCCAATGTGTGTCAGGAGTGAATGGGTTCAGCTACCTGCAACCCAGGGTGCTTGTAGAGTGGTTGTAGAGAGTTACTCATGCTTTCCTGGTAGTGGATTAGATTCAGTTTTTTGGCACTATGGACAACTTCTTGTCAGTCACATCTGCCTTATGAACTTAAAAACTCAGCTTTTTAAAAATTGAATATACAAATAAATAAAAATTGAATATACATGCCGCCCTCATTATATTTCTACATATCAGTCCTTCCCTAATCCCCATGGGCTAAGAAATGGGTGGAAAATTCAGAGATGGGGGTGAGACTCACTGAGGGGCATGTCTGTTGGAACAGAACCTCTGAGTTGGTGGGGCAGCCATGATCTGAAAGAGACTGGTAGGTGTGCCAGTAATGCCCTTCCCCAGGTATTTGGGAACTCTCCCGATATTCACTGTACTGAGGGAGAGGTTGTGTTTCTCCATCTTGGCTTATTTGGGGCTTTTGATTTAGTTGGTTGTTATAATTGGTTGTTTTATTCTCTATGTATGTATAAATTAACACTGATAATTATCATTCCTAGACGGTATATTAAAGCACTAATAGCTAAAATATGGTGAAATTACAATTTGAACCTAAAACTATTCAATGCTAAACCTAGTGTTCAAAACTTTAAATACTATGCAAAATACCCCATGATGGTTCAACCAGGATTTGGTCTCCTTATTATGAAGAAAAAACAGTCTAACAATACTATTAAAATTCTGTAACCTGTATCTCACAACCAGTAAAATTTAGGTCCTCTAAGTGCATTTCCTTCCAGTAATTTTCTTTAAGATACAAAATTTTACAAAATTGTAGTCATGGTATACATACCATTTCATATCCTCTTTTTCTCTACCTTATATATAAATTTTTTCCATGTTATTATTCTTGTTATATATTATATATATTCTTATTATTTACTATTATGTTTGCTTAATACTTCATTTCCCTATTGTTTTGATAGCTAAGGTTTTTGGGTGATTTTGGTTTTTGCAATTGTAAGTAAATCTATGATGAACACCTTTGTACATAGGACATTGTCATTCTCTAGAATTACTTCCTTTAGGTAAATTAAAAGAAATTTCTAGGTCAAAAGCATGAACGTTTTTTGGTACTAGATGTATATAATTAGGGTTAACTTTTTTTTTTTTAATACAAGTAATATTGTAGTTGTGTTACATAATATTTAGAGGAAAAAACATTAGTCCACAGTTCAGAGTTCTTTGTTGACACTGACATAATTATGTTAGTTTGCATTTTGGTGTATTTCCCTTAAGTCCTTAAATACTGTTTAGAAATAGTTTTAATTATAGTATATATTCAATTTTGTATGCTGCTTTTATGGCATGCTACATTATACAATTTAGACTTTCCTCTTATTCTTAACAAACTTGAAGTTATTTTTATAATTAACTATGAGCCCTAAAATTAGAGATCTAGACTTTGAAAGATAAAAGAAATCAGGGAAAAGTTTTTAAAGAACTTAAAAATATGTATCATATGTCACCTCTACCCTCCCCTCCCACAATAACTTAAGGCACTTCTTAAGATGACTGTAAAATAACAGGGGAAAAATACTAAAAATTACCCCAAGAGGGATGCCTGGCAGGCTCAGTTGGTAGGGCATGCGACTCTTGATCTCGGGGTCGTGAGTTTGAGCTCCACGTTGGTGTACAGTTTACTTAAAAACATTTTTTAAATTAAATAAGTAAATAAAAATAACCCCAAGAAATCATCACTTACTTACAAAGATATATCGACAAGGCTGTTCATGTATATGAACAGTGGCAGTAAACTAGAAGCAATAGAATATTGATTATACAGTTATCTGTGACCCAATGTATATAGCAAAAGGAGTGAAAAACATAAAGCAGCATGTGAAGTATAATCCTATTAAAATATATATTCATATTGATATTACCATGTTTAATATCAGAGTGTTAACAGTCGTAATTGTATAGCAGGATGTGGTTTAATGTTTTAAAAATACTTTTCTGCCTTTTCCAAATTATCTGTAAGGGACATAAATGCCCTAAAAAATGTAAATAAAGCAAAGCTTTTTTTTTAAAAAAAAAGATTGTATTTATTTATTTATTTGAGAGAGAAGCGAGAGAGAGAACAAGCAGGGCAGAGGGGAAAAGGGAGAGGGAGAAGCAGATTCTCCGCTGAGCAGGGAGCCAGACACGGGACTCAATCCCAGGACCCTGGGATCACAACCAGAGCCCAGGGCAGACACTTACCGACTGAGCCACCAGGCATCCTAAAGCAAAGCTTTTTTAAAAATCACATGTTCTGGGGTGCCTGGCTGGCTCAGTTGGTAGAGCATGAGACTGTGATTTGGGGGTTGTGAGTTCAAGCCGCACGTTGTGCTCAGAGATGACTTCAAAAATCATACGTTCTAAGAGGGAAATACCGTTGAAGGGTAGCAGAATATGCCACCCCCAAATATGCCACTTTGGCACAAGGATTCCTTTGAGCTAAAAGCACTTGAAAAACAGCAGATATAAGGGTAGGTCCTGATCTACCCTTTTCTTCCTGAAATCAGGAGATAAAATTGCCATGTAAAAAATGTTCTCCCTATACCAGGGGAAAAGAAATGTTCCCAGAGAAAGGGAGTCAAAACTGAGAGAATTTTGTACACACCTTTTTTTTTTATAAAGATTTTTATTTATTTATTTAACAGAGATAGAGAGAGAGCACAAGTAGGCAGAGCAGCAGACAGAGGGAGAGGGAGAAGCAGGCTCCCCGCCGAGCAGCGAGCCCGATGCGGGGCTCGATCCCAGGACCCTGGGATCATGACCTGAGCCAAAGGCAGACGCTTAACGACTGAGCCACTCAGTCGCCCCTGTACACACCTTGTTAAAAAGAATTCATGTCTATGTAAAGTCCCCATATATGTTACTTTTCCACAACTGCCTCAAAATAAAAAAAAGAAAAGAAAAAAACAAAACAATTGTCTCTCTTTGTTCAACCTAATATGAAAGCATTTAGTTTTGCCATTTCTTTGGGTCTTCACTTCCTTTTAAGAGCTTCTGTGTTAGGTAAATTTATGTTAAATTTTTTATGCTTTTATCCTGTTAAACTGTGGACGCCAATTTAATTCTCATGCCCAGCCAGAGATGCTATCAGGGCAGAGGTAAAATTTTGCCTCTACACGATCAAAGCCTTTGATACACAGTTCCTGCAAACATCGTTGTTTTGCCTAGAGCACCTAGCCAGCAAGGGCAGAAAGGGGGGGGGGAAACAAACAAAAACAGACAAACAAAACAACCCTGAAGTGTTCTCTGTTTTTGTTGTCTAAAAAGAAGGGAGGGGCACTCGGTTTGTTACCAAATCCAGGCCGGATGCCCCTTCCCCTTGTGCCAAAAACTGCAGACTCGAATCTCGGCGAAGCCAGCTTTGATTTCCCAATTACACAAGGCGCCTGTCCTGGAGCGTGGCTGGGTGGGGGTGGAGGGGCTCGAGGCTGCATTTCACCTGCAGCCTTATTCCGTCCTCACAGAAACCTTGTGAGGTAGGCAGGCAGTATTTTTTCTTTACAATTTAGGGAAATGGAGGCTGAGAGAGACTGAGGGTATGCCTAGTCCCAGAGAGGAACAGTGATTCAGACCAGCGTAACGGACTGTGCTGTCACACTGGCCTCCGCCAGCTGCAGGCCACTGCCTTCCAAATTGCCCTGTCCTGCAGCGCAGAATTCAGACTCGTAACAAATGCACGCCGGAACTTTTGCGTACCGCCGGAGAAGGCAAAGAATTTTAAACCTCCCTGCCCCCAGCTACACCTGTCGTGACTGTCTTTTAAATCGTTGCGAAGCATAGCTAGAACGAATTTATCCGTTTCTCCAACAAGCAAAGTGACGTCAAGAGTGACGACAAGTGACAAGAGGCGGGCATATGGAGATGAAGGGCACGGTGACTCCGTGTTCGAGTTCATTCTTCACGAGGCAGAGTTTCCACTACATATCCACTGGTGTGCTCGGGTCAGTGTCATGTGAATAACCTTGCAGTTTGGAACCGAAGGCTTAAAGAACTCGTAATATAATTGACCATGACTGTATAGTGTGTTGAGGACGAGGGTAGAGTGCCAGACAGGCTTTGCAACTCATACTTACCTGGCAGGGGAGATACCATGATCACGAAGGTGGTTTTCCCAGGGCGAGGCTCATCCATTGCACTCCGGATGTGCTGACCCCTGCGATTTCCCCAAATGTGGGAAACTCGACTGCATAATTTGTGGTAGTGGGGGACTGCGTTCGCGCTTTCCCCTGATAAATGTTTTTTAAAGATAGAATTGGAGTTCTTGTTCCTATAGGTTTCATTATTGTTACCCACTTTTAACTAGAGAAATTCTACTGTTCTAGGGGTATTGGGTTTTGTTTTTTTTTTTAAAGACTTTATTTGATGGAGATAGCAGCAGGGGGCGTGAGAAGGGGAAGAAGCGCCGAGCCCATTGCCCATTGTAGACGTTTAATGACTGAGCCACCTAGGTGAACCTGGGATGTTGTACTTACACGAAGGAGCAAGGGTTGAATTCTCCGGGGACACTGCAACAAGGTCAAGTCATGGAGGGAGCCAGGATCGTTATAAAACTTTTACTTAAGAGCGCCTGGGTGACTTAGACAGCTGCGATGATGATCTACGGGTCTGAGATCTAGCGTCCCACCCACCCTGCCCCCCTGCTCAGTGGGGAGTGGGCTTGTCCTTCCTTTCTCTCCCCCTGCTTGTGCTCTTTCAAATAAATAAAATCTTTAAAAATATATAAAAATAAAACAAGAAACTGACCATGCTCCTCCCCTGTTGATGGTAAACTTTGGGTAACATTTTAAGGCCCACTACTCCCTAGAGACTAGTTTCTTAGAATAAGTTCTGATGGTTACTGGAAAAAAAAAGAAGGAAGTAGGACTAGAAATACTAAGGGAGTGAATGTTAGTGTGTAAATAATGAGCACATGAGTCCTCAAGGGATGTGTGTATTCTGGAGCCATAGGAAAAAATAATTCTATGACACTGAAGTGGGTCTCAGGGTTTTCTGTGTTTTATTTGAACTTTTTAAAAAGATTTTATTTCTTTGAGAGAGTGCACAAGCCAGGGGGAGGGGCAAAGGGAGAGGGAGAAGCAGACTCTGCACTGAGCAGGGCTCTAACCCAGGACCCTAAGATCACGACCTGAGCCGAAGGCAGATGCTTAACCAGCTGAGCCACCCAGGCACACCATTATTTGAACTTTCCATATCAAGAATATAGTTATGGGCGCCTGGGTGGCTCAGTCGTTAAGCGTCTGCCTTCGGCTCAGGTCATGATCCCCGGGTCCTGGGATCGAGTCCCACATCAGGCTCCCTCCTCAGGGGGAAGCCTGCTTCTCCCTCTCCCACTCCCACTGCTTGTGTTCCTGCTCTCGCTATCTCTGTCTCTGTCAAATAAATAAATAAAATCTTTAAAAAAGAATATAGTTATATATTTGTGCAAATGCAATTAAATAAAAATAACTTTAAAGAGATCAGGAACCATTAAGATGGCTATTATTAAGGGAAAAAACAGGGACACCTGGGTGGTGCAGTGGGTTGAGTGTCCACTCTTGGTTTTAGCTCGGGTCATGATCTCGGGTCCTGGGATCTAGCCTTGAGATTCTTTCTCCTTCTCCCTCTGCCCCTCCTGCCGGTTCTCTCTCTCTCTCCCCCAAATAAATAAGTCTTAAAAAGAAAGGGGAGGGGGGACAGGAAATAACGAGTGTTGGTGAGGATCTGGAAAAACTAGAACTCTTGTGCACTTGTGGTGGGAATGTAAAATGGTGTAGCCAGTATAGAAAACAGTATGGCAGTTCCTCAAAAAATTAAACATAGAATTACCATGTGAGGGGCGCCTGGGTGGCTCAGTCAGTTAAGCATCCAAATCTTGGTTTCGGCTCAGGTCATGATCTCAAGGTTGTGAGATCAAACCCCACGTCGGGTTCTGCACTTGGCATGAAGTGTGCAAAAAGAATTACCATGTGATCCAGTAATCTTACTTCTTGGGTATATACCCCAAAGAATTGAAAACAGGGATTTGAAGAGATACTGTACACTAAAATGTCTATAGCAGTGTTATTTACAATAGCAATGGTAGAATCAACTCAAGTGTCCATTGGTGGATAAATAGATAAGCAAAATGTGATATATACATACAAAGGAATATTATTCATCCTTAAAAAGGAAAGAAATTCAGACATAAGCTTCCCGGCTGGTGAAGACCCACCAAATGTGTTAACCTTCTTGGCTTTTTCTTTCTCTTCACCTCTTTTCACACCCTCTCTCCACGTAACACTTAGTTATGCCCCTGATATGCATGTTTGTTGATTCATGTGGATGGGGCTTCCCTCTCTTCTCCCCTGTCTGTGGAGCACCAACGTAGTACCTCTGCCTTGCTATACCAAGCACTGTGATCACAGGGATCCAATTTTAGGTGTCTTACATAGTACCTGTCATGTTTGAGGACACATGGTGGGTATACCACAAACACTTGATTGTATGTAATGGTCAGGTGTGGATGCCACATGTGGAAAGTTAAAATTTCTCTGCATGGATTTTATTGTGCATACTAACAGCTAACAACTATACAGGGCTTGGTGCCGGGCACAGTTCCAGGCACTTTACACATACTAGTTCATTTAAGCCCCTCAGCAACCCTCTGGTTATTATCTCCATTTACTGATGAAGAAATTGAGGCCTATCAAGGTTAAATAATTTCCCCAAGGTCACAGTTAAGCAGGTGACAGGGCCAGGACCAGAGTCTGAACTGTGAACCTAACCCACTACATTATACTCTCTACATCCCCACATAGTGACTGCATTTATGTACTAACCTTTCAGAGTTAATAGGCTCCTAGTTTTCTTAATGATAAAACAAACATGTATATATATATATATTTTAAGATTTTATTTATTTGACAGAGAGAGACACAGTGAGAGAGGAAACACAAGCAGGGGAGTGGGAGAGGGAGAAGCAGGCTCCCCGCTGAGCAGAGAGCCCAATGTGGTGCTCGATCCCAGGACCCTGGGACCATGACCTGAGCCGAAGGCAGACACTTAACCACTGAGCCACCCAGGCGCCCCAAACATGTATATTTCTAATTTTACTTCCCAGTAGCCATCACTTTTTAGTCCTAGGAATTGGTGCTAAATATATTCAGTTTTTCAATTTCACCAATAATTTTTTTTTTAAAGATTTTATTTATTTATATGAGAGAGAGAGAGAGCATGAGAGAGGGAAGGGTCAGAGGGAGAAGCAGACTCCCCGCCGAGCAGGGAGTCTGCTTCTCCCTCTCCCTCTGCCTCTCCGCCTCACTCATGCTCTCTCTCTCTCAAATGAATAAATAAAATCTTTAAAAAAAAAATCTTGTAGAGTTTCAGTAATTGTTCCCCTAATCATGTTCATTATAAATGAAAGTGGACAAGAAGTAAAAGAAATGTGAAAGAATCTAGGTTACGTCAGTGCATTTCTGATTGAGTTAAAATAAGCATGTTGGTTTCTTTTGAAACAGGATGTCTCGGGCTGTTCATCTTCCAGTTCCCTGTCCCGTTCAGCTTGGTTCCTTAAGAAATGACTCCTTGGAAGCTCAGCTGCATGAGTATGTCAAACAAGGGAACTATGTGAAAGTGAAGAAGATTCTTAAGAAAGGTAAGCACTGTGTTAAAATTGCAGGTGCAGCTTGATTCATATTTCTGAATAGTGTTAGAAGGAAAATCAGGTACATCATAAAGCTATGAGTTCTTGGGGAAATTGAAAGTTAAATCTGAAATGAGATGTTCCCTACCAGTGCAGTCAAATTGCTCAATAGAGGTCTTAAATTGTTGTTTGGAGACTTTTGTTTTGTGCTAGGGAACCGTAAGGTTTTCCAACTGTTAGACTCCTAAGATTTCTCTTCAGGCCTCAGCCACCCACCTTTAATTCTGCCTGATTCCCTTTTCTCCTTTAATCTACACCATCTACTGAGTCTTCCAAAGCCTGTGGTGGAGTGAAGAGACCAGCTTTCACAGCTCTCCCCTTCTTTGCTCCTCCCAGGACTTGGTGCTTTTGTTTCCAGTTGTTTTGTTTTGTTTTGTTTTGTTTTTGCTGGGTGTTACAGGCAGCTCAGCCTACAAGGCAGATGGAAATAGCAAATGTAGCTCAAGCAGTCTTCAAAAGAACAAACACTAAACCATACGTGGACAAGACTTCTGCTGGTATTTGGCCCTTGATCTACAGATCTAGACCTGCCTGGTTTTTTTTTAGAGTAACCAGAAGTCCTGCTGAATTCCCCCCTCCCTTCTTTTTTTTTTTTTTTTTTTTTAAAGATATTATTTATTTGCGAGAGAGAGAATGAGAGACAGAGAGCATGAGAGGGAGGAGGGTCAGAGGAAGAAGCAGACTCCCCGCCGAGCAGGGAGCCCGATGTGGGACTCGATCTCGGGACTCCAGGATCATGACCTGAGCCAAAGGCAGTCGCTTAACCAACTGAGCCACCAAGGCGCCCTCCCCCTCTCCCTTCTTAGTATAAAGAGAGGTTTATGAAGCTTCTCTCAGCTGTTTGTGAAACAGTCAGGGTGACCTAATTTCTCTGCAGTATTTCTCCATTTACTTCAGCAGCATTCCTGAGGACTTCCAGAAGGGTAACTCCAATTTTTGCAGGATCCAACTATCCCACAAAATAATTCACTCAGAAAGTTCTCAAATGTTTCCATGTACCGCCTCTAGAGTCTATAGATGAAGTAGCTGATAGTGAGTTCAATAACTTATTTGAAAAGTCCTACTGGTTTTTTCCCCCTCAAAATTTTGCATTTTATTCCATAACACATTCATGTGTGTATTAACATGAAAATGGATGTTCAGCATAGGTATGCTGTGACTTCTGGTGTCTTCTATCCACACTCTCCCAGTGTGAAAAGCAGAGTATTAGAACATTTATTGTATCTTAGACATCTGAACATTCTGCATCTTCAAATTCTTACCATTAGCAGGGGATGGGGTTGACAGGTTTAACTGGATATGAAGCAGGATTTCATCTGTGTCTGGGAATTTCAACTAAAGCCTCAGAGTGGAGAACAAGGGGTGACAAGGTGAGAAGTCCCCCGACAGTCTAAAGCAGGCCTTCTTAGGAGATGGCCAAAATGGTCCTTGGACCTTTAATTCCATCATCTACATTCGGCCTATCTAGGAGAAGGCAATGGGGTAGTGGTGGGGGTGTCAGTGGAAAAGATTCTCTAAAAGGCATTCTAGGGATAGAAAGCTGTGGAGTACCTGGGTGGCTCAGTCAGTTAGACGCCTGCCTTTGGCTCAGGTCATGATCCCGGAGTCCCAGGATCAAGCCCCACGTCGGGCTCCCTGCTCAGTGGGGAGTCTGCTTCTCCCTCTCCCGCTCCCCCTACTTGTGCTCTCTCTCTCTGTCAAATAAATAAATAAATAAATCTTAAAAAAAAAGGGGGGAAGAAAAAGCTGTGGCTTTTCCCCTCCTTCCCAGCTTCAAGCCAAATAAGAGGTCCTTCAGGTGAACCTCATGGAAAGAATTGTAGCACTTGCAAGCAGGATAGTTGGGAGCCTGTGTCTCAGCCTGCTGAACAGTAGAAATGTCAGCGCACTCCAGCTGCCACCAAGGTGGTATGAAGAGAACCTGGCATGTTACCTGGAATTTAGGGGTCAGGAAGACTGCCATCTACCTCCTTCCTAAAGCAGCCCTTGATGAATTAATAAACATGAGAGACCAGCTTGATAAACATGAGAGACCAGCAGTTGGATTAGCTACACATTTCTACCACTTAGTGGGATAAGTAGACTCTATAGAGGGTAGCTGAGCCATCTAAAGGACCTCATCTATGGAGGCACGAAGAATCCCAACAAAGGCTGGAGAAATAGCAAGAAGTCAGCAGGAGAGGGCACTGGCCCGCATTAGGGTGCTGTGAGGTGGAGTGGAGTTACCTAAGGGCCACTAACCCCTCCCACAGAAGAGCAGGCATTAGGAAGAGGCCAAAAGCTACAAAGAGGATCAGCTACATTTGAAGGCCTTGCAACTTGTCATCTTGTTGGTCCTCCCCCTCCAGCTCTGGAGTTGCTAGAAACAGCCTTGAAATCAGAGGAGTGGAAGAGCAAGGAAGAGGTTTTGATTTCAACAGGACTGGACAATTACCTGAAATGAGACTGCACTTGAAGGCCTCAAAGTGACTTAAAGACTATGGAATCTGCCTGAGATGCCTCTCTGGAGAGGGAAAGGGAGAGCCAACCAAAAGAGTGTACCTGAGGGCATTGTAAAAGGGGAAAAAATGTTTCCTGATTGTATCCTACTTATTTTAGTTATATAGATTATGAGTTCTAAAACCCAAAAGATGAGTGCCTGAGTTCCAGAACCTCAACCCAGAGTTTATTCATTTTTTATCACATGTAGATTAATATTAATTAATCTAACCTTGGGGTTAGAACACCAAGGACAGGGGCGCCTGGGTGGCTCAGTAGTTAAGTGTCTGCCTTCAGCTCAGGTCATGATCTCAGGGTCCTGGGATTGAGCCCTGCGTCAGGTTCCCTGCCCGGCGGGAGGCCTGCTTCTCCCTCTCCAGCTCCCCCTGCTTGTGTTCCCTCTCTCACTGTCTCTGTCTCTGTCAAATAAATAAAATCTTTAAAAAAAAATACCAAAGACAGATATGTGGCCTTGCATTCCAGGAGTATAATCCAGCAGAAGAAGCAGACATAAATAATTAAAGTACTAAGAAGGGCAGGAGGCAAAGAAGTACCTATTTCTCAGCCTCCTTGTCTGGGTAGTAATCAAGGGAAACCTTTTAGAGGAAGCTATATTTAGGCCAGGAAGTTAACAAAGAAAAAGAGTTGAGTTGGGGGTGCCTGGCAGGCTGTTAGTGGAGCACTTGACTCTTGATTTCAGGGTTTTGAGTTCAAGCCCCACACTGGGTGTAGAGATTACTTAAAAAAATAAAATCTTTGGGGGCGCCTGGATGGCTCAGTCATTAAGCGTCTGCCTTCGGCTCAGGTCATGATCCCAGGGTCCTGGGATCGAGCCCCACATCGGGCTCCCCGCTTGGCGGGAAGCCTGCTTCTCCCTCTCCCACTCCCCCTGCTGTGTTCCCTCTCTCGCTGTGTCTCTCTCTGTCAAATAACATAAAATCTTTTAAAAAATAAAAATAAATAAATAAATAAAATCTTTTTAAAAATTGAATGTGCTGGAGTGATAGACCCACATGCAGTTGGAGAGTCTGCTCTCAAGAGGCATGGCATGGATGTTGAGGGGTTCCTAGAAACGTTAGAGGAATGGGGAATGGAAAAGTGTTAGATATGGAAGGGACCAGAGCAGAGATAGGCTCTTGGGTAAAAGTGATTGGAAGGCACTTTATAACTTCAGATATAAGAAACTGAGGATATGTCTCAGACTTCGGCAGATTGCCCAAATACTGTCCCTTTCTGGTGGAATTTAAGTACAGAGCATTTGACTGTCTCTGAGAAGAGTCAGTTAGAAGTGTTTAGATGAGATGAACCTGATGTGTTTTAGTCATGTTACTATGAAGCACTGAAAAATGTGGTTGATTCAGAAAACCATGTGCATGTCCACGTAGCACTGTGCTTCCTGGCATCCTGGAAGATGTGGGGCAGAAGTATTTTTACAAGAGTTAAGTGATGAAAACAGTTACACACTTCATAAGGTGTGTTCTTTGAGGAGAAACTGGGATTAACTTTTGCCACAGGTAAAGGGGTAGGCTGCTTCTGAGATTTACAAGCCAGGAAGGTGTAACATTAAGGACTGAACTTTAAGTGATGATGTATTGAGTGCTTTATTAGAGAAATTAATTTGATTGGAGACTAGACCTCCTGAGGACGACCACTGTGGCTTACCAGAAAGAAGCCGGACTTGATTTAGTACCAGACATACCTAGGTTTCCCCAGCTGTGTGAAGAGATGCATCTGTAAGAATGAGGAAGTAAAGACACCCTTCTTCAGTTGTTTAGAGGATGAAATGAAACAACCGATTAAAATGCCTGTCATCAAGTAGGTATTCAGTAAATCATCATGGTTATGATGATTATTATGTGGTATAAGAAGTGTACACCAGGTCTTACCTGTCTCTCTCTTTGCCTCCTCCTCCCGCCTCTCTTTCAAGGTAAGGGAAACCTAGTCTCTTCAAGTCAGCGGACTTTGGTAGCAAGCGAGAGGCAGTCCAACGCTGACCAGGGGCGTCAACAGCGTTTTCTTAGCCTATAGTGGGGTGGCGCGACCCGACCAGGACCCAGGCCATGCAGGGTGCGGTGGGCGGGGCAATACAGGTCCCTCTGGGGTGGAGTCAGGTATACAGCGTGTGATTGGCTGCTAGGAAGCCGCATGCTAATGAGGCTTGTTACTGATTTAAGTGTTGCTGGAAGATTAACAGGTGAAAAAATAGTGTTTTGAACTTTGCCATTTGACCAAATTGTTGTGAAATATAAAACAAAATGTACGTGATGAGGCAGATGAGTTGACAAAAATGTCGCCATGACTAAAAGTGTGCGGCTGCCATAGACCTAGCTGAGGCCGCAAGTTCAAGGTTAAGACTATACTTTCAGGGATCATTTTTATAGTTTGTTACTGGAGAGGATTCTCTGAACGTGTAGAGTACCTGAAACCACGAGGAGGAGGCAGAGTATCCCTTTCTGAGCGTGAAGTGGGCTCTGGGTATTGCTTTTGTAGCTGCCCTTTGTCTTTGATGATCGTTCTTCTTCTCTTTTGGAGAAGTTAGAGGGAAGGGATACCGTCTGAGTGGTTTCTCTGTAACTTTTTTTAGTTTAAAATTAGGTTGGTGATTGTTAATATTATGTGGGTGGGGTATTAGGTTAATGTTGCATGCTTGTTTTAGTGTTTTGGGGGTTTTACAATTTTTGTTTCTGACTATGTGGTGGGAAGTTTTAGAAACGCTTGTTTTTCAGAGGTTGGTTTTTGTCTTTTTTTCTTTATTTTGTTATTTGTTTCATTTTAAGAGTGCGCGCGAAAGCCGGCGCAAGCGTAGGGGGTAGGGGTAGAGGTAAGAAAGCTCAGCCACAAGTAACAATCTTACGCTCAGTTTGTTGAGCCACTTCGGTGTCTCTTGATGGTATTTTATATGTAAATTGTTTCTCTCCATCTTTAGTGCACTTCACCTTATATACCAGAACTTTCTTTAGTCAGATATTGAACCTCCTAAATTAATACTTGGAGTTCTCTTTTTCTAAGACTTTATTTTTTTAAAGAGTTTATTTGTTTGACAGAGAGAGACAGCGGGGGAGGGGGGGGGAGGGGGAGGGGCAGGCTTCCCACCGAGCAGGGAGCCAGGACTCCGGGATCACGACCTGAGCCGAAGGCAGACGCTTAACGACTGAGCCACCCAGGCGCCCCTTTCTAAGACTTTATTTTTGACAGAGCACAAGCAGGGGGAGTGGCAGGCAGAGGGAGAAGCAGGCTCCCCGCAGAGACGGGGAGTCCGACGGGGAGTCCGATGTGGAATTCTGTCCCAGGACCCCGGGATTATGACCTAAGCCGAAGGCAGTCGCTTAAACAACTGAGCCACCCCTGCGCTCGCTATTTTCTTTTAATCTCTCTACGGTTTGTATTACCTTCTGGACTTTTGACCTTTACTGCCAAGTTTTATATTAAATTTTAACTTTTGGTTGTGAATATTTTAGTTTTTAAGAGATTTTTTTAAGGGTTTGCTGCAATTGACATAAACATTGTATTAGTTTCTGTACATGATTCCATGTTTGCATGATTGCAAAATGATAACCACAATGTCTAGTTTACATGTCACCATACATAGTTAACAGAATTTTTTTCTTGTGATGAGCCCAGATCACACATTCCGCTCAGGTCCTGTCTGGGATCAAGCCCCACATCAGGCTCCCTGCTCTGTGGGGAGTGTGCTTGAAAGTAGACTCAGTGCGCCCCCTGGGGGGGGGGCAGGCGGAGATCTTTTTATACCCCCCTGGCGCTTCTCTTTTGTTTTGTTTTTTGTTTTGTTTTTTTTCCAGAGAAAACTCTAATGCTGTGCCTGGGGGAATACATGCTTAGTCATTTAAGGCCTGTTATCAGTATTTTCCAGTACTGTGATTCATAAATCATTCACTGACACACGAGGAATCTCACCCTTTAGTTCTGGGTCTGCTTGTAGTGGGTAATCTACCCACTATTTACTTCATCTGTGTTTGAACAAGATATCCCTGAAACCACAGATTTAATGTATAGTTTTAATGCGTGGTTTGTTTGTTTTTAGTGAATATTGAGTTCATAGTACACATAGTTTACACTAGTTCATAGTTTTTTTCATTACTAACTAAAGTTAATAGTTTACACTAGGATTCACTCTTTGTGCTATATATTTCTATGGATTTGGACAAATGTATGTTATTTCCACCATTAAGTATCATACACAATAATTTCACTGCCCTAAAAATCCTTTATGCTCCTCCTGTTTATCTCTCTATGTGAACCCTGGCAGCCACTGATTTTTTTTTACTGTCTCCATATTTGTCTTTTCCAGAATATCATATAGTTGAAACCAAATGATGTAGCCTTTCCAGAGTGGCTTCTCTTAGCCAATATGCATTTAAAGTTCTTTTGTATCATTTGTTGGCTTCATAGCTCATTCATTTTTATTGCTGAATAATATTTATTGTCTGGATGTACCACAGTTTGTTTATCCACTCATCTATTGAAGGACATCTTGGTTGTTTCCAAGTTTTGGCAATTATGAATAAAGCTGCTGTAAATATCATGGGCAGGTTTTTGTTTTTTTTTAAGATGTTATTTATTTGTCAGAGAGAGAGAGAGCACAAGCAGGGGGAGAAGGAGGCTGCCAGGAGCCTGATGCGGGACTTGGTCCCAGGACACTGGGATCGTGACCTTAGCCAAAGGCAGATGCTTAACTGACTGAGTCATGCAGGCATCCCTCATATGCAGGTTTTTGTGTGACATTAGTTTTCAACTCATTTTGAGTAAATACCAAGGAGTGCAATTGCTGGATTTTATGATAAGAGTATTTTTAGTTTTGTAAGAAACTGCCAAACTGTATTCCGAAGTGGCTGTAGTATTTTACATTCCTACCAGCAATGAATGAGACTTCCTGTTGATCCACATCTTTACCAGACTTGATGTTTTGGATTTTTGTTAGTGGGGCGTACACACACAATACACCTAAGAAGCAAACGATGAGGTTACATCTGTAGTTATTTGGAACAGCAAGTTTTCATTCCCCAACAGTAGTTTCCCCATAACATGGAAGTACGAACCTGTTAAACAGTGGTGAAGCAAAGCCCCAAGGAAAGGTTCTGATCTTAACCGGGCTGCTCTCAACAGTGATTTTCTCAAGCTACAAGCAAAGGCGCAGAATACAGTTTGCCCAGTGCTTAGTTTGGGGAGAGAACCCATTTTTCTTTGACAGGGTTAAGGAATTTGCCCAAGATGCCACAATCGGTAAGTGAGGACTGAACTGGTTCCAAAGAACACAAACCTGACACTAACTTCCCTGTTTCTCTGGGATCCAGAGCTCTTAAAGAGATGACACCTAATGTAGCTTCCCGGAAATCAGTCATTATTTGAAGGGGCTGGCTTGCAAAGTTTGCTGATTTTTGAGGAGGCCACATGAGAAACCATCTCCCCAATAAGCAAAGTGTGTGTGGGTTTCCTTTCCTCAATAGAGGCCTGATCAGGAATTATCTTTTATTTTTAAAGTGCCTTTAAAAAGAATTTTTTTTTTTTTTTTAAGTTTTCTGACCTGATAGAAATGCTAAGAACTGGTTAGTGTACTGAGGCCTTTTAGAGCCTGGCATACAATTTGGGTGTTTGGGGCTATTCCTCTGTTCTTTTTTTTTTTTTAATAGATTTTATTTATTTATTTATTTGACAGAGAGAGACACAGCTAGAGCAGGAACACAAGCAGGGGAGTGGGAGAGGGAGAAGCAGGCTTCCTGTGGAGCAGGGAGCCCAATGCAGGGCTGGATCACAGGACCCTGGGATCATGACCCGAGCCGAAGGCAGACGCTTAACAACTGAGCCACCCAGGCACCCCTATTCCTTTGTTCTTTAAGAGTTTTCTTTGTTTGTTTGTTTGTTTGTTTTTTACTAGGCTCCTTGCCCAGTGTGCAGCCTAACACAGGGCTTGATCTCACGACTCTGAGATCAAGACCTGAGCTGAGATCAAGAGTCAGACACTTAACCAACTGAGCAACCCAGGTACCCCTCTTTAAAAGTATTCTAAGCTAAAGTTTCTTCTTTAATGTATTTAAAAGTGATCCACTTCTGTTCTTCTTCTGAAACACAAGTCTTTATTATTCTTCTACTTTTAGTAGTCATTTACTTCCTTGTGACCTCATATAGGTTTGTGTTTATTTACTGAGCACATTCCTAGCCATGCACCATGCTAAAGGCTGGAGACTCAATGGTAATTAAGAGTCCCTCTTTCCTCTGTCTAGAGGTGGAACATAGGATAGCATAATCACCCAAAAAAAAAAAAAAATCATAACTGCTGCAAGGGTACCAGCTGTGTGGGAATCAGAAAGACTCCCCAAGATCTCTAAAGATTTAAAAATAGTGATGAAAGGGAAAACTCTTATTTTTTCCCTCACAATACTTCTGACATCAAATGTGTGGGTTTTTTTCCCCACACTGAGCAATTCTCCAACACCAGGTGAGTGTTCTACAATTCGATTAAATTCTGTCTACCAGGAGATAGCATCAGATCCCACAACTTAAGCACTCAAGTCTCACAAGATTGCCCCCACCCAATACCTTGGACACCAGACATAAGTAGTGGGTCTTCAGGTTACACAAAACTTTGTCTGACTTGATTACAAATCAGAGGTTTCCACAACTCACTCCTTGGGTTTAAGAATTTGCTAGAACAGTTCACAGAACTCAGGAAAACAGTTTACTTATTAGATCAGTTTATTGTAAAAGGACTCAACTCAGGAGCAGCCAGAGGAAGAGATGCATAGAGCAAGATATGGGGAAGGGGTGTGGAGCTTACATTCCCAGTCCAAGTGTGCCACCAAGTGTGCTATCTCTAGCTCCTCCCCTCTCCCCGGAGTTTCGGGGGTGGGGTCAAATTTCCAAGCTGCTTTTTTTTTTTTTTTTTTTTTTTTTAGAGGCAGAGGAGGGGCAGAGAGAGAATCTTAAGTAGGCTCTACACCCAGTTCAGAGCCTGGCGTGGGGCTCAAACTCAGACCCTGAGATCATGACCTGAACTGAAAGTAAGAGTTGGACACTTAACTTGACTGAGCCACCCAGGTGCCCCTCAAAGTTCCAAGCCTCTAATCTTGGATTTTTCTTTTTTTTTTTTTAAGATTTTATTTATTTGACAGAGACACTGAGAGAGGGAACACAAGCAGGGGGAGTGGGAGAAGCAGGCTTCCCATGGAGCAGGGAGCCTGACGCGGGGCTCGATCCCAGGACCCTGGGACCATGACCTGAGCCGAAGGCAGACGCCTAACGACTGAGCCACCCAGGCACCCCAATCTTGGCTTTTTCTTTCTGGTGACCAGTTTCCATCCTGAATCCCACCAAGAGTAGTCTCATTAGAACAAAAGATGCTTCTTTTACCCAGGAAATATGTCAGGAAACAGGATCAAAGACCAAATATTAAAACAAAAATGCTTTTAGAACCATTATTGCTTAGGAAATTACAAAAGTTTTAGGAGCTCTGGTCAGGAGTCAGGATAAAGACCAAAATATGTATTTCTTATTGTATCACAGTATCACAGGTTAACCCCGGGAAAGAGGGCAAGGAAGTGCATTTCCAGCAAAGGTAACAACAGGTTGGAAGGTCTTTTTTGGTAGAAGCATAACGAATATGAGAGACTTCATGAAAGTGGGTGAGTCTGGGACAGTGAGAACTGGAGATGTGAGCTAAAGCATGAGATTGGAGAGACAAGAGGAGAGCCAAGACATATAGGGCCTTAGAAGCTCTCATCCTGAGAGCAGTGAGATGCCAGTGAAGTATTTTCAGCAGGGTAGAGGTAAGTGTGTGAGGTAACTGTCAAGATCTGAGGTTCTACTATATTTGCAAGCTACCAAGTTAGCCTGTCACAGTTTTGTGGATGTTGGCACAGGATACTAGATTCCTGGGTCAGAGATAAAGGACAGTTTATTATTCCCAGCAATAGTAGTAGCTCAAGTATTGTAATTTTTGTACTGGAGCCCAAGTTCCCAGAAGGTGATGCAAAGAGGGCCAAGTGATGCCTGCACACAACGTAGGCTGCATGACAGAAGAGGGGTTTTGGAAACCCAAGATCAGGGGAGCTGTGTCTTTTATAATGGGCATACACCTGCCTGACATTGTCCCCAGAGGGAGACATATTCTTTATTATATTGGATAGGAAACAAGCCTGCTCTTTGCTCTGGAGGGAGACACTGTCTCTAGCTCTCAAGTCTGTTCACGATACAAATATCCTTGAGTAGATTCTTCAGAACAAAAGCTGATGTGCAGAAATGTGAGAGACATGGAGAATTGCTTCTCAAAGGTGGCATGATTGGATTTAGAGTTTGAAAGGGAGGGTGCCTGGCTGGCTCAGTCAGAAGAGCATATGACTCTTGATCTCAGGGCCATGAGTTTGAGCCCCACATTGGGTGTGGAAATTATTTTAAAAAAAAAAGTAAAGAAAAAGAAAGAACCCTTCCTGGGGCACCTGGCTGGGTCAGTTGGAGGAGCAGGCAACTCTTGATCTAAGAGTCGTGAGTTTGAGCCCCATGTGCGGTGTAGTGATTACTTAAATAAATAAAACCTAAAAAAAAAAAAAGTTTGAAAAGGAACCTGGCCACTGTGTAGGAAATGGATTGGAGAAGGGCAATGGTGAGTGTAGGTTAAGCTCTGTCCAGCTGAAAGATGATCACTTGACCAGCCAAGGAGATAGTAGAGGTGAAGAAAGGTGGAGGAATTTGAGAGGTATGTGGGAGATAAATCATCAGCCTTATGATAGGTTGGTGTGAAGGAAGGTGTCAGAGATGACCCTTGTTTTGTGCTCCTGGATGGGTTTGTGGGCAGTGGTTTATGCTCCTGGACAGGTGGGCAGTGGTACCATCACTGAGTTAGGAAACTGGAAGAGACCTAGTTTTAGGGAGCAGGGAAAACTAGCTTGGACATGTTGAATTCAAGGTGCTTTTGAGACATTCAATTCAGGATGTCAGTCAACTAGATGTCAGGTAGGCAGATCTGCAGCTGAGGTCTGGCATCTGTTATGTGCTGCATGCTAGTATTAGACCTAGTCTGGCACTGTTGCTGACCAAACAGAAGTTTCTTAAGTTCTCTGTGCCTCCATTTCTTTGTAAAACAGGGGTAATAATAAAACCCTCCCTCATAGAGGTGTTAAGGATATGAAGAAGGCAATTTGAGAATATCAGAGGTAGAAGGGACTTTCAAAGCTGGTTATTTAGTCCAATTCCTTATTTCAACATTTTATATAGTTAAGGATCATGTGTCCCCCCACCCCACCCCACCTTTTACCCACTCTCTTTTTGGTGCTCAGAAGTAGGGTGTTTATATGTGTGTGTATATCACATGGGTGTGAGATACGCAGGGTGAGGTCTCAGGTTCCTTTAGGGAGGCCTAGCTTGTCACTGAGTACCGGTTGATGACTTGCTTTGTTAGTAATCTTGAGGACAGGAATTTTGGGTCTCATTTTCTTCTTGATCTGTCACAGAATTTCTGAGTGCTATTCACTGGGCAAACACATGGCTGTTGTCTATCAGGAAATGGCCAAAGGGCCTTCCAGTCAGGACACAGGGTGTATTCTTAGCCTTTTCCTCTTCATAGCACCTCTAATTGCTAAGTTGACTCCCATCAGTAAGTAGTTCATCCCCAGTCACCCTTTCTTAGGAATGGCGGCCCTATGATTTGCTTCCTTAGCATTTGTAAGAAATGCCTAAATGATGTCTCACTGCTCCTCAGACAGTGCATCCCGGATTCCCCCTTTTCTCCCTTTGTAACTTCTTTTTTTTTTGTAACTTCTGCACCCCCCCTCGCCCCCCAGTACTTCTACTGCCTACTTCTTTCCTTATGGGTTTACTTTAGTCAGGTCAGTTTTACCTGGTTCTAGTCTTTGGCAAAACACAAAGAGCCTCTTCTTTGGGTTACATGGAAGGAGATAAGGACTTAAAAGATACAGAAAGGTGGAATGTCAGTGCTCAAGGAAGCAGGAGACAGATAGCCTTGTGGCCTGGGTGAGCCACTTAATATTCTAAGTTTCCATTTCTTCAAACCCTTAGGGTTGGTTCCAAGATTAAATGGGATAATATATGCAAAGGGTTTAGTAGAAGGCCTGGAACATATTTTGTGTCTTTCTCCAATGTCAGCTTTATTCAATCATAAAGCAAAAGTTAAATCACAATTATAAAGCAGGTTCAGGATTCCAAACTCAATGACAGTTCACCATGGGATTAAGCTTGGCTTCTTACACAGCACACAGAGCAGGACAGAATTAAAGCCACACAACACACAAGATAACGGAAGGGTGCAGGAAGTTAACCAACCAAACGCAAAGTCAGTCCATGGCTGAACAGTTGAGATAAGGCTTGAGATATGTCTCGTCCGGGTCAGCTCTTGACACTTATTGCTTCTGATGTTCAGGCAGTGAAGGATCTCCGTTCTGTTCAGGGATCAGCCTTCAGGGGCAGTTGCCTTTTTAAAATGGTCAGACATAGAGGGATCAGGTCTGAAAAGTCTGACCGTTTCCTGCCAAAATCCTTCCCTTTTTAAAGGGATTTAATCAGTTTTGGGTCTCTGCAGACCTCCTCTGGTTCTACACGTTATCAGTTCTGGGGTGTCAGCTGAGGTTGGTCTGGGTGGTATCTTCTAGCTGCAGTACCTTAACTGCTTGCGGTCATTGCTTGACACAGGCTCCTGCTTGACATGAGAGACTCCATTTTGCTCTCTACACCTGGATACATTGTTTTGAAAAGGAACCTAAAATCTCTTTAAAAAAAGAAAAAAGAAAAAGAAAGAAACAAGGAGTGCCTGGGTGGCTCAGTTGGTTAAGTGTCTGCTTTCCGTTTAGGTGGTGGTCCTGGGGTCCTGGGATCGAGTGCGGCATCGGGCTCCCTGCTC
Source organism: Neomonachus schauinslandi (assembly GCF_002201575.2). Lineage (NCBI taxonomy): Eukaryota > Metazoa > Chordata > Mammalia > Carnivora > Phocidae > Neomonachus > Neomonachus schauinslandi. The sequence continues at coordinate 27,350,894 of NC_058417.1, forward strand.
TGCAGGAAGCCTCCTTCTCCCTCTCCCACTCCCCCTGCTTGTGTTCTCGCTCTCGCTCTCTCTCTGTGTCAAATAAATAAAATCTTGAAAAAAAAAAAAGAAAACCTACCCAGAGGTGAGTCCAATATGTGCCCCTCAAATCAACACACGAGTAACGAGCAGCCGGTCTGAAAGTAAAAATGTCAAATTAATTTACATACTAACTTTTCAAATTCAGGGTCTTAGAGGTTCCAAAAAAAAAAAAAATCCCCACCCGAAGACGGGGTGTGTAATACATGAGATGCCGGTACTGATTGGCGCCCCCCAGCGCACCCTTACCTTAAACTAGTCCCGAAGTTTTAGCGTCAGAAAGACAAGAGCTTCTGATTGGCTGTCGGTCCGTGATAGGCTAATTAAGAACCAGAAGACTTAGTTTTCTTAAAGGAAAAGGACTCTTAAGAGTCTGCAGAGTGTTTTAGAAGATGGTGTATAAAACAATACTTTGTTTATGTGATATTTCTGAAAAATGAGAGAAGTGCGAAAAATGTCATCAGCGCAAAGTGTGCGGCTGCCATAGACCAAGCCGAGGCCGCGAGGTCAAAGTTAAAACTATACTTTCAGGGATCATTTCTATAGTTTATTACTAGAGAAGTTTCTCTGAACGTGTAGAGTACCCGTAAACCACGAGGAGGAGGCACAGTATCCTTTCCTGAGCGTGAAATTGGCTTTGGGTGTTATTTACGTATCAGCCCTTTGTCTTTGATGATCGTTCTTCTTCTCTTTTGGAGAAGTTAGAGGGAAGGGATGCCGTCTGAGTGGTTTTGGTGGGGTTTTTTTGGTTTCTAAAAATAGAGCTGTTATGGGGTTGGTGGTTTTTTTTTTTTTTTTTTTTTTGGTTTCGTTTTATGAGTATTTGGTAGAGAAAAATAACGAGAGCACTAGTGCAAGTAGTGGGAAAGAGAAAAGCAAAGGAGCAGGGTTCAGGTTAGAAAATGCTTAGCAGTTGAGTTACCTGGGTGCAGTGTTTTATGGATATCAAGTTATTTTTTTTTTCTGTGTATAGTTTACTGGAAGGAAACATACTACTGTGTTTAGTGTTAGAGCTTTCAGAAGAAGAATGAGAGGATGGTTTAGTCATAGCACTTTGATGAAGAGCTGGAGATACAGTTTTCTCTATTATTTGAAGGGTGGTGGGCTGCTATTGAAAGGAGAATGGTTTTGATCTGCTCTGTGGATTAAAGTTGCTAACGGCTGTGTGGCAGTTAGGTTGGGGTAGGGATTAAGTCAAATGAGAAGTGTGAAACCTGGTTGGGCACCTACTACATTCATCTAGGTAGTAGGGAAGGTGGTGGTGGTGACGGAGAAAGAGAAACTGACTAGATCTGAAAGATATTTAATATTGGTAGGACTTGGGGGATTGATTCAGTATAGGTATGAGTGAAGAATAATGGTCAGGTTTTATGGCTTGAGCAAATGATTCCTGATGTTAAAATGGGGAGAAGGAGGAGTAACTGAATTAGGTAGGGCAGTGGGGTGGGAAGTGATGGTAGAGCTCAGTGTAGGACACATTTAGGAGAAATTTCTGACCTTTAACAGACAGAACTCCCAAAGCTGACTGAGAAGGGGTGGCCAAACAGGTAGGATGAAAACCAGATGAATGTGCTTGATCAAAGTCAAGGAAGGAAAGTAGAACAGAAAAATGTGTAGGAAACATATGAAATCAAGATACAGATAGAAAGCCATGGCATTTAGTGGTGACTTTATTGGTCTTGCAGCAGAGATAGAAGCTGGTTTGGGATGGGCTGATCAATGAAGCCTGATGGATGGGCTCCCAGAAGATCAAGCTGTGATGGAGAGTATAGAGGTAGATATGCATTGGGGGCGGGTGGGGGATGTGGGATGTAGACAGGGAGATGGGAGATTTTTTTTTTTTTTAAGATTTTACTTATTTGACAGAGACACAGCGAGAGAGGGAACACAAGCAGGGGAAGTGGAGAGGGAGAAGCAGGCTTCCTGCAGAGCAGGGATCATGACCTGATCTGAAGGCAGATGCTTAACGACTGAGCCACCCAGGCGCCCAGGGAGATGGGAGAATTAAAGATGGGAGAACAAGTCTGAGTGCAGATGGAAGGACTGGGTACAGCAGGAGAAACAGATTTAGGAGAGAGCAGCTCCCAGGGGCAGGCCTTTGAGTTGGCCAGAGTTGATGGGGAGTGCAGATTTAGGCAGTTCGTCCATGTAATGAGACCATAGTGAGGGTTTTTCAAATGATAGCTTCTAGTTCTGTGCCAAGTGTGAGGCAAAAACATTGCTGAGGGAGACTGGTGAGGAAGGGTAGGAGAGATGAGAATAAAGAAGGAATGAGGGGTACTGGGCTGGCTGAGTCAGTAGAGCATGCAACCCTTGATCTCAGGGCTGTGAGTTCGAGCCCACTTTGGGTGTAGAGATTACTTAAGAATAAAATCTAAAAGGGGCGCCTGGGTGGCTCAGTTGGTTAAGCATCTGCCTTCAGCTCAGGTCATGATCCCAGGGTCCTGGGACTGAGCCCTACATCAGGCTCGCTGCTCAGCAGGAAGCCTGCTTCTCCCTCTCCCACTCCCCCTGCTTATGTTCCCTCTCTCGCTGTGTCTCTCTCTGTAAAATAAATAAATAAAATCTTTAAAAAAAAAAAAAAAGAGGGAATGAAATAATCATCCCAGGGTGCAGGTGTGGAAAAGGTATCTCCTGAGGGGCGCATGGCTGGCTCAGTTGGTGTGGCATGTGACTCTTGATCTTGGCGGGGGGGCGGGGGGGTTGTGAGTTAGAGCCCTACGTTGGGTATAGAGATTACTTAAAAATAGAATTTAAAAGGGGCGCCTGCCTGGCTCAGTAGGAAAAGCATGCAACTCTTGATCTTGGGGTTGTGAGTTTGAGCCCCACATTGGATGTAGAGATTACTTAAACCTAAAAGAAATTTTATTTATTTATTTATTTACTTACTTACTTACTTATTTGAGAGAGAGAGCGCGTGCATTGGTGAGTGCCCAAGTAGGGGAGAGGGGCAGAGGGAGAAGCAGACTCCCTGCTGAGCAGGGAGCTGGATGCTGGACTTGATCCTGGGACTATAGGATCCCCCTGTTGTACTCTCTCTGTCAAATAAATAAAGTCTTTAAAAAAAAAAAGAGTTGTTTGCTTAATTGACTGAGCCCCAGGCACCCCCGAGTTGTTGTTTTTTATTGTTGAATGAATGAAAGAAGAAAGGGAGGGATGAGAATTAAAGATGTATTCCTACTGACAATATTTCCATTCCTTTTCCATCTTTCTTTTTACACTCTCCACCAGATGCCCAGATGAATCTCAGTATAATCACATACCCATATGTGATTGGCATATCACATATGAGTAACTTGTCATTTCCAGGTAAAACCATTCACATCCAGACTCAGCGCCATTGTACTAGACTTTGTCCACAGCTCCAGGGTTCTCGTGCTGACGGAGCCTGTGGGGAAGCTGGAGGCTTTGGCACAGCACCTCCATTGTTACAGCTGTGAAAGAAGACCCAGCAGTTCCTGCTGCCTAGAGGGATGGAAAAGGCAGCCACAGCCCTGGGAGCTCAAAGCCTCTGGCGGGTTCAAAGTCTGAAAACTCTCCTTCCAAAAAGCAGACATCTGGAGCACCAGGGTGGCTCAGTCAGTTAGGCATCTGCCTTCGGCTCAGGTCATGATCCCAGGATCCTGGGATGGAGCCCTGCATAGGGCTCCCTGCTCAGCGGGAAGCCTGCTTCTCCCTCTGAATCTGCCCCTACCCCCTGCTCACGTGCTCTTGCACGCGCTTGCTCTCTCTCTCAAATAAATCTTTTTTAAAAAAATTATGTCAAGGGCGCCTGAGTGGCTCAGTCGTTAAGCGTCTGCCTTCGGCTCAGGTCATGATCCCAGGGTCCTGGGATCGAGCCCCGCATCGGGCTCCCTGCTCAGCAGGGAGCTTGCTTCTCCCTCTGCCTCTCCCCCTGGCTCGTGCTCTCTCTCTCACACACTCTCTCTCAAATAAATAAATCCTTTAAAAAAATAAAAAGCAGACATCTAACAGGAGCTGCAAAGTTGGCAAATCTAATTTCAGACTACCTGGAGTTAAAATGGACTCCTTTTTATTGCTCAGTTCTATGTAAATCAATGAACTCTTGCCACCCATTTTAATAACTCTTCAGAACACTTTCAGTACATTTTTTTCCAATGTCAAATTTATAATCTCTTGGTTGAGATATTTTCTTGAAGACATTTCTCTACTCTTCTGGTCCAAGCTGGACCACCATCTCTCTAGAACAACTTGAACCCATGGTTTTCTCTCAGCCACATTTTGGGAATTCCCTTAGCCTGGGTTACAGCTCATCTTTTCTGGATTCCATTCCTCTATCTTAGTCCATTCTTACATTTTACTGAAACAAAGAAAAAGGGTGCATTGGAGGTAATTACTTTGAAATCTGGAAAAAAAAAAAACACGAAAATCTGAAGTTTTTCACCCTGTCCTCATACCTGATTGATAGTTTGGAAGGAACAAAATTCTAGGTTGAAATAAATTTCCCCCAGGATTTGAAGCTATTCTTTTGTCTCTTAGCTTTCAGTCTTATTATTGAGAACCCTGATGTCATTCAGATTCCTGATTTTTTTATGTGAAGTGGTCCTTTACTTACTCTGGAGAATTTAATGTTCTCTTTATCCCTGGTCTTCTTATATGTCATGATAATGCTTCAGCATAGATCTGTGTACCTCCATTGTGATGTGTACTTAGTGGGGTCTTTGAACCTGGATACTCATGTTTTTAAGTCCTTAAAATTTCATAAAATTCTTTCTTTTTTTATTGCCAAAACTTTAGGCAGTAGATTCTACACTTTAATCATTTTATTGCTTATTGCTTTGTGCCACTCTGTTTCATGTGAAAAAAATTGTTTCTTGTGTTGTAAGCTTCTTCACTCTAAGCGCTGTATTAGAATATCTTTTTTAAAGTTATTATAATTCCAGTATAGTTAACATACAGTGTTATATTAGCTTCAGGTGTACAATATAGTGATTCAGCAACTCCGTACATCTCCCTGTGCTCATCACAACAGGTGCACTCCTTAATCCCCATCACCTGTTTCACCCATCCCCCCCCCACCTCCCCTCTGTTAACCACGAGTGTGTTCTCTATAGTTAAGAGTATGTTTTTTGGGGGCACCTGGGTGGCTCAGTCATTAAGTGTCTGCCTTTGGCTCAGGTCATGGTCCCAGGGCCCTGGGATAGAGCCCCACATTGGGCTCCCTGCTCCATGGGAAGCCTGCTTCCCTTCCCCCACTCCCCCTGCTTGTGTTCCCTCTCTCTCTGTGTCTCTCTCTGTCAAATAAATAAATAAAATTTTTTTTAAAGATTTTTAAAATTTATTTATTTGAGACAGAGAGAATGAGAGAGAGAGAGCACATGAGAGGGGGGAGGGTCAGAGGCAGAAGCAGGCTCCCTGCGAGCAGGGAACCCGATGCGGGACTCGATCCAGGGACTCCAGGATCATGACCTGAGCCGAAGGCAGTCGCCTAACCAACTGAGCCACCCAGGCGCCCAATAAAATATTTTTTTAAAAAAAAGAGTATTTTTTTTGTTTGTATCTCTCTTTTTTCCCTTTGCTTGTTTTGTTTCTTAAATTGTACATGTGAGTGAAATCATATGGTATTTGTCTTTTTCTGACTTATTTAGCTTAACATTATTCTCCCTAGCACCATCTATGTTGTTGCAAATGGCAAGATTTCATTCTTTTTTATAGGTGAATAATATTCTTTTGTATATGTATACTACATATTCTTTATCCATTCATCAATCAGTGGGTACTTGGACTGCTTCCATGTCTTGGCTAATGTAGATAATGCTGCTAAAAAACATCAGGGTGCATGTATCCCTTTAAATCAGTGTTTTTGTATTCTTTGGGTAGATAACCAGTAGTGTGATAGCTGGATCGTAGGGTAGTTCCATTTTTAACTTTTTGAAGAACCTCCGTATTGTTTTCCAGAGTGACTATACCAGTTTGCATTAACACCAACAGTGCAGGAGGGTTCCTTTTTCTTCACATCCTCATGAACACCTGTTGTTTCTTCTGTTGTTGATTTTGGCATTCTGACAGGTATGAGGTGATATCTCATTGTAGTTTTGATTTGCATTTCCGTGATGGTAAGTGATGATGATGAACATTTTTTTCATGTGTCTGTTGGCCATCTGGATGTCTTCTTTGGAGAAATGTCTGTTCATGTCTTCTGCCCATTTTTTAATTGGATTATTTGTTGTTTGGGTGTTGAGTTGTATACGTTCTTGATATATTTTGGATACTAACCCTTTATCAGATATGTCATTTGCAAATATCTTCTCCCCATTCTGTAGGTTGCCTTTTAGTTTTGTTGATTGTGTCCTTCAATATACAGAAGTTCTACTATTTGAATGAAATCCCAATAGTTTATTTTTGCTTTTGTTTACCTTGCCTCAGGAGACATATCTAGAAAAAAGTTGCTACAGCTGATGTCAAAGAGCTGCCTATGCTCTCTTCTAGGATTTTTAGGGTTTCAGGTCTCACATTTAGATCTGTAATCCATTTGAATTTTTTTTTTTTAAAGATTTTATTTATTTATTTGACAGAGAGAGACACAGCGAGAGAGGGAACACAAGCAGGGGGAGTAGGAGAGGGAGAAGCAGGCTCCCTGCAGAGCAGGGAGCCCGATGCGGGACTCAATCCCAGGACCCTGGGATCATGACCTGAGCCGAAGGCAGTCGCTTAACCAACTGAGCCACCCAGGCGCCCAATTTGAATTTATTTTTGTTATGGTTTAAGAAAGTAATCCATGGGTGCCTGGGTGGCTCAGTCAGTTAAGCATCTGACTCTTGATTTTGGCTCAGGTCATGATCTCAGGGTCATGAGATCGAGCCCTGTATTGGGCTCTGTGTTGGGTATGGAGCCTACTTAAGATTCTCTCTCCCTCTTCCTCTGTCCCCCACCCCCTCACTGCTCTAGCTTGTGTACTCTCTCTCTTAAAAAAAAAAAAAAAAAGTGGTCCAGTTTTTTTCTTTTGCATGTTGCTATCCAGTTTCCCCAATACCATTTGTTGAAGAGATTGTCCTTTTCCCTTTGGATATCCTTTCCTGCTTTGTTAAGATTACTGTACTATATAGTTGTGGGTTTATTTCTGGGTTTTCAGTTCTGTTCTATTGATCTATGTGACTATTTTTGTGCCAGTACCATACTGTTTTGATTAGCTAGTAAACAATGAATGCGTCAACCAGGAAATAAAAGAAGAAATAAAAAAGTACATGGAAACAAATGAAAATGAAACCACAGAAGTCCAAAACCTTTAGGATGCAGCAAAAGTGGTTGTAAGAGTAAAGCTGATAGCAATACAGGCCTATCTCAAGAAGCAAGAAAAATCTCAAATAAACAACCTAACCTGACACCTAAAGGAGCTAGAAAAAGAAGAAACAAAGTCTAGAACCAGTAGATGGGAGGAAATAATAAAGATTAGAGTAGAGATAAATAATATAGAAATAAAAAAAACAGGGGTGCCTGGGTGGCTCAGTCGTTACGTGTCTGCCTTCGACTCAGGTCATGATCCCAGGACCTAGGGATCATGACCTGAACCGAAGGCAGATGCCCAACCGACTGAGCCACCCAGGCATCCCCAGGAGCTGTTTTTTTTTTTTTTTTTTTTTTTAAGATTTCATTTATTCATTTGAGAGTGACACAGCGAGAGAGGGAACACAGCAGGGGGAGGGGGAGTGGGAGAAGCAGGCTTCCCGTGGAGCAGGGAGTCCAATGCGGGGCTCGATCCCAGGACCCTGGGACCGTAACAACTGAGCCACCCAGGTGCCCCAGGAGCTGGTCTTTTGAGAAAAAAAGAAAAAAAATCAATAAAATGGATACACCTCTTGCCAGACTTTACAAGAAAAAAGAGAAAGGACTCAAACAAATAACATCATAAATGAGAGAGAAGAAATAACACCACCACAGAAATACAAACAATTATAAGAGAACATTATTATGAAAAACTATATGCCAACAGATTGGGCAACCTTGAAGAAAGGATAAATTCCTAGAAACATATAAACTACCAAACTGAAACAGGAAGAAACAGAAAATTTGAACTGACTGATAACCAGCAAAGAAATTGAATCACTAATCCAAAAAACTCCCAACGGGGGTGGCTGGCTGGCTGGCTGGCTGAGTCAGTAAAGCATGAGACTCCAGATCTCGGGGTTGTGAGTTTAAACCCCACGTTGGATGCAGAGATTACTTAAAAATAAAATCTTTATTTTTTTTTAAGTTTCTATTTATTTGTGAGAGGAGAGTGAGAGAGAGCATGCATGCATAAACGGGGTGGAGGTAGGCAGAGGGAGAAGCAGGCTCCCTACTGAGCAAGGAGCCTGATGCAGGACTCGATCCCAGGACCCTGGGATCATGACCTGAGCCGAAGGCAGACGCTTTACCGACTGAGCCACCCAGGCACCCCTACATAATGGATTTTTAATATTCAAAGTGGGATTTCTGGGTCCAGCTTTTCATAGATACTGCCACATTGCTTTCCAAAAGCACTGTAACACTTCACATTCCTAACTGCACTTAGGAAGGTGTCTGTTTTCCCACCTCTTCTCCAGTTCTGAATGTTTTCTCGTTTTTTTTTTTTTTTTTCAAGCTTCAAGTTTATCTTTTTTCCCCCATTAGTTCAACTCAGGCACCATTTTATGTTGGTTTATTGAATATTGCAGAGTAGGGTGAAATATCCATCCTTCCGATACACATATTATTTATCCTCTCATTCCCTTTACACCCCATCATTCCACTTTCTCCCAAAGCTATCTAGGTTTCCTGCTCTCAGAAATTAATACTTTAGAATGTGAGGGCGATCTGGCTGCGACATCTGTCACCCCACTGATCGCTAGGGTTGATTCGGCTCACCTGGCTGGCTAGGCGGGTGTCGCCTTCCTCCCTCAGTGCTCCATGTGCGTCCCTCCCGAAGCTGCGTGCTCCGTCGAAGAGGACGACCTTCCCTGATGGAGGAGGACCGTTCTTCAGTGAAGGGTATACGAGTAGCTGCGCTCCCCTGCTAGAACCTCCAAACAAGCTCTCAAGGTCCATTTGTAGGAGAACGTAGGGTAGTAAAGCTTCCAAGACTCCAGACACATCCAAGTGAGGCGCTGCACGTGGCCGTCTGCCTTTCTTTAGAAAAAAAAAATAATAAAATAAAATAAAATAAATTAGTACTTTATCTCCACTTTGTGTTTAATGCCGTGGACAGCATTGTTTAGTGACTAAAGCCTTCGGCGATTCTGAGCAGCAAGCCTGAGGAATTAGGATGAGAGGGAGACAATATGTTGTAGTGCACGGACTTCGGAGCCAGATTGTCGTGTGATCTCTGGAAAATTACTCACCCCCTCTAAACCTTGGTTTTTCCATCCACAAAACAGTGATATTAGTACCTTCCTCCTGTTGTACAGTACTGTTCTGAGGATTGCGTTAGAATGGTGCCTGGCACACGTCGTTATTAATATCAGGTCTTGCTTCCTAGAGATTAGGCCCAGAGATTAGGTGACTTACCCATTTGGAGGCTCCAGGCTAAAAAGGGTTGTCATTGGGACTCCAACACTTGAACCCGGGTCTTTTGACCTTTTTACTCAATCTTTGTACCATGTCAAAGCTGCCTTTTGTCACTTCTCGGGGGACTTATTTTGGTCATCTTTTTATCAGTCACAACATGGCTACAGTGGGCTGGCCTAAAATAAATACTTGTTGAATGAGTGAATTAATGAATAAATGTTTTCTACTAGGAAATCACTAAAAGGCTGTTATGTAAATTGTGGGGACAGTGGTTTTCAAACTATTTTTCTCTGCAGCCATCTGTATCTTCTCAAGAATTGTTGGTCAGTGCCTCCCTAAGTGCTTCCCTAAGCCTTTGGAGGCCCTGGTTGATTTAATTTTTTAGTTCATGAACTCCAGGGATAAACCAGTCTGCTACCCTAAACTGTAGTTCCTTCCTAACCAGAATTATGAATAATCTGTGATTTTATAAATTAGGCTGCTTCAGGTGTATGGAAGCAGGCAGAAGACAGGAGATTCCTGAGTCACAGAACTGAGTGATAGTTTATTACTCATAGCAACAGCAGTAGTTAGACTTTTAGCTTTTTTTGGTGCTGGTTCCTCAAGCCCTAATTCCCACAGAGCCATGCAAAGAGCTATATAACATTGCACATGTGGTGGGTTGCTTTACAGCAGAAGCACCCTGAGCTTATCTTCTATAATGGACAGTATAACCTTTGCTCCAGAAGAAGCTGTTGTCTTTATTATACTGGACAGTGAGCATGCCTGCCCTTTGCTCTAAAGGAAGATACTTTATCTTCCAAAGTTTAGTATACACACACCTTCAAAAAGATAGTCTAGAACACAGGGCCATTAGTGCCTTACTTTCCTCACTTGGGAGACACAGGAGCTATCCATGGAGAATTGTTTTCCCACATTGTTCTTGCTGCTCTTCTCTACGCTTAGGCTTGCTTAGGTCAAGTAAGTTTACCTGGCACTGAAGAGAGAGAAATTGGCAGTTTCTGCCCTGAAGGTTAGGGGAGATAGTCTGGTAGGGAAGAAGACATGCCACAAATACTTGTAACATAGGGAGACCTGAGCAATAAGAAATGTGAACCCCGGGTGCCTGAGTGGCTCAGTTGGTTAAGCGACTGCCTTCGGCTCAGGTCATGATCCTGGAGTCCCGGGATCGAGTCCCGCATCTGGCTCCCTGCTCAGCAGGGAGTCTGCTTCTCCCTCTGACCTTCCTCCTTCTCATGCTCTCTGTCTCTCATTCTGTCTCTCTCAAATAAATAAATAAAATCTTTGGGAGAAAAAAAAATGTGAACCCCACTAGCACTGCTCTCATCAAGAACACTGATCCTTCTTACTAGATTTCTCCAGTCTGATGCTGTTGACTGATCCTCCTTCTTGAAACTCTTATCCCTTGTCACTGTGACCCATTTGTTCCAGGTTTTTCTCTTACCTCTTTTGGTTTCCTTCTCTTCCTACTTTTTGGCTTTGTCCTTTCAGCTTGCCCCTTAAAATGTTAGTGGGCCTCAGGGCTCCATCCTCAACTGTCTATTTAGGTAGAATGTTTTGTGACTCACTAATAACCCCCATGGCTTTAAAATGACATATTATAATGTTAAGGACTCCTATTTTACCCAGTTCTCTGCACTGGACACCTTTGCTTGGATTCATTCTTTTAGTACCAGGTGTTTGGGATATTGTGGGTATACAAGGTCATTTCATAGTCTCTGCCCTTCCCAGACATAGTCTCATGCAAAGAGCGGCATTAATCAAATAATCACTCAAGAGAAGATGTTGGCTCTGGTTAAGGAGGTCAGGGAAGAGTTCCCTGAGACAATGACACTTGGACAGATGTGTCGTAATGATGAACAGCAGTTAAGTTGGGAAAGGGATTGGGAGAGAATTCCTGTCTGAGGGAACAGCTTTTGCAAAGGCTCTGTGGCAGAAGGGAATATGGTGAGCAAAAGAGCTGAAGTTCAGTAGGGCTGAAGTGAGAGAGAACTTGGTGCAAAATAAGGCTGGAGAGTTGGTGTGTGGGCCAGACCATGGATGGCCTGATAAGCTATGTTGAGTTTTGTCTTTAGCCCAAGAGCGGAGAGCTCCTGAAACTTTAAGCAGAGTTACGTATTTTGTTTTCTTTAAACACCTTTTATGTAAATAAAAATTCCTTGATTTGTTTAAAAAAAAAACACACACACACACAACATTTATATGGCTGGTATTTAGATAACGGGATTAAGTTTAAATAACCGGGAGTGCTTTGCAAAAACTCTTTGGCTTAGGTCATCGGTTTCATCACCCACTTCCGTTTTTCTTGAGGGGGCGGGGTGGAGAAAGGATTCCTCGCTTCTACTGTCGGTCTAAACTGAGACACGTCCTGGAGTTCCGGCGCGCTGTGTAGTCGTCAGCGGTCTACGTAAAACTGACGAGGCGGAATTGCCGGGCAATGGGTGGGAGGGGTAAGTGGGAAAAATGCCGTGCGATTGGCTGTTTATCAGCCGTATGTTAATTAAAGTGATAACTTGAACTGTCTTCTGAAACGCATTATGTTCAAAAACGCTTTGTCGAACTTTGGTAATGGAACAGTTCTTTGGGAAATACATGCTAATATACATTTGGAAAGAATGGTGACGTTAAATAAAGTCACCATGGGTAAAATGTACGTGGGTTTCTTCCACTTCGGAAAGTTAGTAGTGGTGGTGTTAAGACTATACTTTCAGGGATCATTTCTATAGTATATTACTAGAGAAGTTTCTCTGAATGTGTAGAGTACCCGAAACCACGAGGAGGAGGTGCAGTGTTCTCTTCTGAGCGTGAAAGCGGCGTTTGGCGTTGTAGTTTGCAACTGCTAATTGCCATTGATGATCGTTCTTCTCCTCTTTTGGGGGAGTTAGAGGGAGAGAACGCAGTCTGAGTGGTTTCGTTATTTATGTTTGTGTAAGGTAGTGTATGTTGTTTTTGAGATATTGTGTTGGGTGTTGTCCCAAGTGATTTACGTATGGCGTTTTTTGTTGTATGGTTTTCTTTGGGGTGGGTGGCAGTTAGTGTTTTTTGCGGTTTTGTTTGTGTGAGAGGGGTTGCGGGTTATTTTGTGGTGTTTGTTAAGAAAATTTGGGTGTGTTTTTTTGTTTTTTATTAACGTACTAGTTTCGGGGAGAGTAGAAAGGCAGAGGTCGAACGAACCGGAGACTTGAGGCGGGACTGGGTTGAGAATTCTGAGTAGAAAGCTGATCTTAACTGATTAAACCGAAGTCTGTAGGTTTTATTTAGGTTTTTCTTAGAATTTTTGTCAATAGTATTTTTGATGAGTAAATGTAGTTGTGTTTCTTTTTGGAAAGAAGTTCATTACTAATATAAGAAAGTATTGTGTAAAGGAATTTACTTTGTGTCCTAACATGAGTTTCTGTAGTTTTATCTTAGGAAGTTTTCTGATACATATATTCATTTTTGTGTTTACTTTGCAGGAATTTATGTTGATGCAGTTAACTCCTTGGGCCAGACTGCACTTTTCGTTGCAGCATTATTAGGCTTTACAAAATTAGTTGATGTTCTGCTGGATTATGGGTCAGATCCAAATCAGTAAGTATAATGATTATGGCTAGTAGTATGCTTTTAAAATGAGTTGGGGCATTTGGAAACCAATTTGAGAAGATACTAAAATTACTAATTTATATCACTAAAATACAGTTGCATAGCTATGTTGAAACATAGTTTTAACTGCTAATGAAGTTTTCTGAGCAGTTTTACTAAGTCCAGTAAAATAAGGGGAGCTTAATTGTTATTAATTAAATAGTACCATTTGCATTTTTCCACCCCAGGTTATAATTTGTATGATTCACTTAAGCAGTTTAACGTACCCACCAACCAGTAATATACTTGGCATCATTTTCTCAGGATCACTTGCCTTGCTCTTGTAATTGTGGTCCAAAAGACTATGAGTTTAACAGTTCGCCCAACTTTTAATGTGGAACAGTGTAGCACTTTTGCTCTTCCGAGGGCTTTCCCAGGCACCAGCTCACTTGATCTTCACAACCACCTCCTCGAGAGGGAGGGGACAGCAGGTACTTTTACAGTTCCTATTGGACAGAACCAGAAACAGGTTTTGAACACTTACATGATTCTAGCTGATTTCCACAGGAATTCCAGAATATAATCATAAACGTCATAAAGTAACATTCTCATCTTACACGAGGAGGCCCTGTTTAATGTACTTTAAAAAGAAAAAGTATTGATATCAGAAGATTTTGGGGGTTTTGTTTTTTGTTTTTTATAGGGTTGCTTGCTTAGTGGGAGAAAACTTGCAAGCTTCCAAAAGTATAAAGAAAAAACACCAATTGACATTAGAATTCTGTAACCCAGATATAAATTAATACAGTGGACATTTTGCTGTTTCCTTCTAGACTCACATATACTCTCCTGTCCTGTGTTAATGTTTAATTTCAAAGCTCAGAAAGAAAGGGCTGGCTCATCTGTTTGCAGGTAACAGTGTGGTAGGAGGCCACACTGGGAATCCCTGGAGTTCTTAGCAAAAATGCAGCATTTTCCAGTCATCTGTAATTATGTCTGTTTTGTGGAGGCTTAGAGCTGGATTCTTTAAAGATCAAATCATTCAAACATTTAATATTCCAGGTTAGGAGAGCTAAGGCCCAGAAAATTTAAGTGACTGGCCTATAATGGTGTGTTAATGATTAGAGCTGAGACCGGGAGCCCAGGCATTAAGAACTCAGTTTGACTTTCCTTTTTTAGAAGTCCCCATAATGCCAGGGGGAGGTAGGAAAGCACATTGTCAAAGGGGGGAAGGCAAACCCCTTGGCTTTGTATTTTGTGATAGGACCGTTTTCATGTGACTTAAAAAATATCTTTTGATCAAAGTGAAGGGAAATTTCTGGGGGGAGGTTGGATTACTAAGTGCTCAAGGGAAATGCTGTGATGGCACAGACCTGTTGAACTCAAAAAGTCAGACGCCTGTGGGACCAAGTGGAGTTAACGGGGAAAGGCTCTCTCTAAGAAGGGTTAGGCATTTGTTGGTCCTGGGTAGGAAAGGGAGCCAGGAAAGCCAGATCTTCTAAATTTCCAAGAGGCTGAAAATCCCAATATTTTTTTTTTAAGATTTTGTATATATATTTACTTATTTTTTTTTAAGATTTTATTTATTTATTTGACAGAGAGAGAGCGAGAACAGGAGCACAAGCAGGGGGAGTGGGAGAGGGAGAAGCAGGCTTCCTGCCGAGTGGGGAGCCCGATGTGGGGCTCGATCCCAGGACCCTGGGATCATGACCTAACCCGAAGGCAGATGCTTAATGACTGAGCCACCCAGGTGCCCCAAGATTTTATATGTTTATTTGAGAGAGAGAGAGGGAGCATGAGCTGGGGTGGGGGGGAGAGGGAGAGGGAGAAGCAGGCTGCCCATTGAGCAGGGAGCCCAATGTGGGGCTTTATCCCAGGACCCTGAGATCATGACCTGAGCCGAAGGCAGAGGCTTAACTGACTGAGCTACCCAGCTGCCCCTGAAAATCCCAATTTTTAATGTGAAATTTTCCAAATGTTAAATATTGTCCATTATTTTATTTTATTAATTAATTAAAATTTTTTAAGTAGGCGCTACACCCAGCATGGAGCCCAGCACAGGGCTTGAACTCACAACCCTGAGATCAAGAGCTGGATGCTTAACCTACTGAGCCACCCATGTATCCCATGTCCATTATTTTAGATTCCTTTTTAAAACACTATGTCAGCCTAATAAAACATGCCTCTGAGTTGCCAAATCACTCTTGCAGGCCTCTAGTTTCAATCTCTAGGAGGATATTATGGTTCTTACAGTGCAGTGTGCAATAGGAGACTGAACTACCAGTAGGAGAGAGCTCACAATGATATCAAGTGGGTGCAGGCCAGCCTTATTGGCATCACCTGGGGAACTTGTAAAAAGCGCATTCCTGGGCCTCATGCTTGCAGATTCTGATTTAGTCTGGTGTATACTCTGACACTCTGTATTTTTGACAAATATTCCAGTGGCTCATTAACTAAATTATGGTACATACATTAGAATACTATGCAGCTGTTAACAATGGAGGTGGCTTGCATGTTGTCATATGGAAATTTCTCCAAGACACAGTTAAGTGAAAAAACTTAAATGCAGAACAGTTTACATAGCATATTCTTATTCCTCCCTGTATATGCAGAGAACATGTCTGAAAGCATACAAAAACATGTAACAGTAGTTGCCTTTGAGCAAGAGGATTAGGGGTCTGGAACTGGGAGACTTTTTAAAGAGATTTTATGGGGTGCCTGGGTGGCTCAGTTGGTTAAGCGACTGCCTTCGGCTCGGGTCATGATCCTGGAGTCCTGGGATTGAGTCCCGCATCGGGCTCCCAGCTCGGCGGGGAGCCTGCTTCTCCCTCTGACCCTATCCCCTCTCGTGCTGTTTCTCTCTCTCTCTCTCAAATAAATAAATACATAAAATCTCTCTCTTTTTTTTAAAAGATTTTATGTATTTATTTATTTAAAGATTTTGTTTATTTTTTAAGATTTTATTTTTTCATTTGACAGAGAGAGACACAGCGAGAGAGGGAACACAAGCAGGGGGAATGGGAGAGGGAGAAGCGGGCTTCCCGCAGAGCAGGGAGCCCGATGTGGGGCTCGATCCCAGGACCCTGGGATCATGACCTGAGCCGAAGGCAGACGCTTAACCGACTGAGCCACCCAGGCGCCCCAGAGTTGTGGATTCTTAATCAGATTGCTGGTGCTAGGGCTTTGCGGGCCTCCACTGTAGGACTTGGGAGATAGAGAGGGATGGTCTCTGGTTGGGCTGTGCTTCACCACCCCGACCCCAGGACACTATAGTCATGAAGAAATTGTTTCAGAGCAGCCAGTATCAAGGGGCAATGGGAAAAGGAACACCAGATTTAGAACCAGACCCAGACCTGACTATGAATCTCAGCTTTGCCCTTTTGTTTCCTCATCTATTAACTGGAACATGATACCACCTTGAAGGGTAGAGGTAAGGATGGAAAGAAAAGGGATGTGTATAAAGCTCCTGCTGGCACAGCCTCACAAATGGTATTATAATCCTCCTCCCAAATGTTGCCTTTGTAGAAAGGGAGCCTTGTGTCACCCATTGACTGCCCCCCACCCCACTCTGCGGAAGGCAGGAGTGTTATGGACACTGATACTAACACCTCCCCCTCCAGCCGCTGCTTCGATGGAAGCACTCCTGTTCACGCAGCAGCATTTTCAGGCAATCAGTGGATCCTCAGCAAACTGCTGGATGCAGGGGGTGATCTTCGACTCCATGACGAGAAGGGTCGAAACCCGCAGACCTGGGCCCTGACGGCAGGGAAGGAGCGCAGCACCGCGGTAAGGATGGGCCTGCTCTGTAGCCACAGCTGAGGCAGAGCACTGAGCTGGGAGTCAGGAGCCCAGGGGGCAGGGAGGGGCTGATCGTGGGGACAGCACAAGGCTGGCAGTGGCCTTGCCATTGGCACTGGATACACAGGCCTGGGCTGAAGCAAGTTAAACAGCTATAAAACCTCAGGCAAATCTAGTGAACCTTTTTGGTCATCCATTCAGTGAGGAGGGAGAATAATTGTAATTTTGACCCTTAACTAGCACTTACTACACATCAAATGTTCTGAATTAAATTAATTAAATATTAAGTCATTTAATCTTCACAACTTTGTCATGGAGATACTGTTATTGTCCCCATTTTACAGATGGGGAATCTGAGGCCCATTGACATTTTGTAACTTGCTGAGGCCACACACTGGCAGGTGTGATGTGTTCTAATGAGCTCTAAATAACATAACAAATGTAAAGCATAAAGTGCAGGCACAATACTGGGCACATGGAGGGAAAAGGGAGGTGGGCAGAGTCCTCCATTCCCTCCCTCTGGTTCTCCAACTCCTTAGCTGTTGGCCTTGGACAAGTAATTTTGCTCCTTCTGCCTCAGTTTCCTCATCTGTTGAAGGAGGGAATTGGATGAAATTTTCTTTCCTTTTTAAAATAATTTATTTAAATTCAGTTAATTAACATATAGATTGTAGATTGGATTCTACAATGTGTTATTGGTTTCAGAGGTAGAGTTCAGTGATTCCTCACTTACATAATACCCAGTGTCCATTACATCACGTGCTATCCTTAATGTCCCATCACCCAGTTACCCCATCCCCCACCCCCTCCCCTTCAGCAACCCTCAGTTTGTTTCCTATGATTAAGAGTTTCTTATGGTTTATC
Source organism: Neomonachus schauinslandi (assembly GCF_002201575.2). Classification (NCBI taxonomy): domain Eukaryota; kingdom Metazoa; phylum Chordata; class Mammalia; order Carnivora; family Phocidae; genus Neomonachus; species Neomonachus schauinslandi. Next base: position 27,368,666 of record NC_058417.1, read on the forward strand.
TGCCGTTCTGATTTCATCTTGTTTTATTTTTCCCTCCGCTCCGCTCCTCTGTTTTGTTTCTTAAATTCCACATATGAGTGAGATCATATAATTGTCTTTCTCTGATTGACTTATTTCGCTTAGCATAATACCCTCTAGTTCCATCCATGTTGTTGCAAATGGCAAGATTTCATTTTTTTGATGGCTGAGTAGTATTCCATCGTATATACATACCACATCTTTATCCATTCACATGTTTTGTTTTGTTTTTAAAGATTTTATTTATTTATTTGACAGAGAGAGACACAGCGACAGAGGGAACACAAGCAGGGGGAGTGGGAGAGGGAGAAGCAGGCTTTCCGCTGAGCAGGGAGCCCGACGTGTGGGGCTCGATTCCAGGACCCTGGGATCATGACCTGAGCCGAAGGCAGATGCTTAACGACCGAGCCACCCAGGCGCCCCTATCCATTCACATGTTGATGGACATCTGGGCTCTTTCCATAGTTTGGCTATTGTGGACGTTGCTCTATAAACACTGGGGTACTTGTGCCCCTTCAGATCACTATATTTGTATCTTTGGGGTAGATCCCTAGTAGTGAAATTGCTAGGTTGTAGGGTAGCTCTATTTTCAACTTTTTGAGGAACAGGGAGTTGGAGGAAATTATTGCCAAATCACCTCCCTGGAAACATTTCCACAGTTGTGAAGCCCTATCCTTTCCACAGATTTCCCTGTCAGGGGCTCCTGGCTCCTCAAATCTTTCAGGTCAGAGTGTTCCTGGTCCACTGAAGGCCAGGGTAGCTCTTAGTTCACTGCAGCATTGAATATCTCCGCGGTGTGTTGCAGATGGTGGAGTTCATGCAGCGCTGTGCCTCACACATGCAGGCCATCATACAGGGTTTCTCTTATGACCTCCTGAAGAAGATCGACTCCCCTCAGCGGCTCATCTGTGGCCCACCCCGGTTTGGCGGTCTCATACAGGGGTGAGTGCTGCCTTGAGCAGAGTGGGATATTTGGCATCACCCCAGCCTTCCTTGTAGGAGCCCTGCAACGTGGGCCACCCAGGTTCCTCCACGTTGGTCCCATCTGGCATCTGGCCCACTCTAAGCGGTGAACTCTGACAGAGAAGATGTGGCCGCTGCAGAAGTGGCCAGAGGAGCACCTTCGGCGGCCCTGCCCCCATGCAGGAATGTGGGGGGTTGGGCGGGGAAATGAGTTATGGGCTCTAGTGGGAACCACCCTGAGGTTAGTGGTTAACAAAGAACTTTTCAGGTCTGAGGAGCTCAGCAGAAAACTCCTGCTCAGTAGAGCAGCCAACTGACCTTTGTGTCATCTCCCAAAGCATGGAAAGAAGGCTCCTTTATTCCCAAGATTGCCAAACACGAATGCTTAACTTACCTTCCTCAGGCTGTTTTAAGCTGGTGTGAGAGATCTGCTGCTAGCTGGGTGGGCAGCCTCCCTGCCCCCATCACTGGAGGTGGGCCTCAGGCTTCTTTCCATGCTCAACTACCTAGCTCTTTTAAATTCTTAGGGCTTTATTGACTTAGGGTTTGTATGCACAGAAGCCTTTCCATTTTAATTTTCTCTGATGGCATGACCTTCTGTAATCAGGGTCTCTAGACTTGTCACACTCTCATGGTCTCCCTCTTTCTGTCCTGCCCTGAGCAAGTCCTGGTTTTCTTCCCATGAGCTGGATATCACTGGCTTCTCAGGAAAGATGAGTTAATTCCCTTGAGGACTAGTTACTCCTAACTGCTCCTCTTGCTGCCACTCTTGTGGGTCAGCATCTAGAACAACCTTTTATTTTTTTTATTTTTTAAAGATTATTTATTTATTTGACAGAGAGACAGCGAGAGAGGGAACACAAACAGGGAGTGGGAGAGGGAGAAGCAGACTCCCTGCTGAGCAGGGAGCCCGATGTGGGGCTCGATCTCAGGACCCTGGGATCATGACCTGAGCCGAAGGCAGACGCCTAGCCTAACGACTGAGCCACCCAGGCACCCCTAGAACAACCTTTTAAAAATGGAAATCGAGTTGTGCCACTCTTTGCTAAAAACCCTTTAGGGCATTCTCCATAGCTATCAGCATAAACTCCCAAATCCCTTATCTGACCTTGGAGGCCCTACTGGGTTCAACTCCTGCCACCTCCTTGCCTGCCCCTGCCACTCCCCCTTGTGTGGAGCTCCCTCATTCAGAGTTTGGAGAGACTTGTCCCAGTGTGTAATGATTTTATTTATAAATGTTCTTGCCTGTTTCTAATAAGACTGAACACTGCCACCTGAGAAAAGGAGGTAAAACTGAACAAGAGACAAAGGCCTTTTATTTGGGGGTCTCAGAATTGCAGTCCAGGGAGCACAGATTCCAGTAGCCAGCAGAAAAGTAGGGAAATTGAGCCTTTTTTATGAGAAAGAAGGGGGGGTTATTATATAACAAATAAAGAAGAGAAGAGAAAAATAAATCTGTTAACTGGTGCTAACTGCTTGAGCTGTTTTTAATTGCTCCCTATTTTATTGGTGCTATCAAATGGAACTGTTGTTCTTGGTAGGTATTTGTTAACTATTCTGTCTTAAAGTTCATACCAACAGTTTTATGGTGTGAATACCATTTGTTCTGTTGAATTTTATGGGCAACTTCTTGTAAAACCATTGCTGCTTCTGTCCCAGTTCAGGAGTTCATTAGTCAGAAAGAAAGATGGAGCTTCAAAATTGCGTCTCTCATATTTTATAGTTAGATGAAACATTATTCTTTTTATGGGGTTGGACCACAGAGTGCCTAATGGAAAGTAGAGTGGAAGTACACACATCTCCCTTTTTTAATGTAAAGAAACCATGTGAGTCCATGGGATAAGAATTGGCCTCTCAGATCTGAGTGGGGCCATGTCAGATAAGATTCCTCACAGGTACGTGTTTACATCTCAGAGCCTGGTTGGGGGAAAGACAATTGAGAAGAACGGATGGTTGTATGGTTGTAGATAAGGGGAGTCCATTTTCTCCCCTCCACCCAGCTGAGCTTACATAGACATGGCCTGAGGAATTTAGGGAAAAGAGCAAGAAATGTGGTTGATCTGAGTGCAGTTGTTGCCCGGGTCCCTGCTTAAACAGAGCTTCTGCCCTCCGAAGAGCCACTCACACGGCCGGGCGGCCCCAGTGTAGAGGCCTGCCCTTGCTGCCATCTCAAAATCTATTGCCCTGCTCAGGAAACAGTTGCTGTCCCCTAGATCTTTACTTAACCTCCTAGCAGCTTAATGTGCGGAAGGGACAGCCTGGCCCGGGTTGCCAAGAAGATAAAGCCCGGAAGTACTTCCGAAAGCAGAAGTCAAAGAATTTACTTCTGTTCATGAAAAGTGGGCACATGGAGCCTCACAGAGCTCGCATGGGGTGAGGATGAGTGCACGCTGTCACCCGCAGCTCCTTTGCCCTTTGCCGTTTGCCGAGGAAGGGAACATGGCTCTGGCAGTAGCAGAATGTTTTGTTCTTCAGTCTGAGCCCAAACTACTAAATCAGAAAGCATTAACTGAGAACCTGCTGCATGCATGGCACTGTGTCAGCCTCTGGGAGCGAAAGAAATAAGCCACTCCTTTCAAGATACCTTCAGTTAATGGGGGTCCCAGTGTGCAGGTGCTGGTTTGGGTGTGGTATATGGGAAGAGCAGTGGCTGAATGAGCAGCATCAGGGTCTGGTCTCTCCTGCTGCTCTGTGACCCCCGACTAACAGGTTCCCTCTCTCTGGGCTTCATTTGTCCCATCTATAAAAACAAAAGTTGAATAAAGTATGTTTTGATTCTTTCCAGCTTTGACCATCTGAATTAATCCCCTCCAACCTCCCCAAACTTGGGAGTTTCAAATAGCAATAAATGTTTGTATCTCATACAATTTCTGTAGGTCAGGACTCAGGGAATGGCTTAGCTGTATGGATCTGGCTCAGGGTTTCTTACAAAGTTGTAGTCAAGATGTCAGGTGGGGCTTTATCATCTGAAGGTTTGGGATTGGAGGATCCATTTCCAAGATGGCATACTCCCATGGCTGACAGATTGGGCCAGGATGTTGAGCCTCTCCATAGGGCTGCTCGAGTGTCCTCACAACATGGCAGCTGGCCTCCTTCAGAGCAGGTAATCGGAGCATCATCAGAACTGAAGCCCTGATGGATCCAGCCTTGGAATCCAACCACTCTGTCATTTCTTCAGTGTCCAGTGGGGCTAACAGGTCTGCCCTATCTGACCTGGAAGGGATTTCACAAAGGCAGGATTACCAGGAGGTAGAAATCACAGGGCCCTCTCATAGGCTGGCTATTATATCATCTGTAGTTCCGTGATAAAAAGTCAAGTAGTCAAGACAAAATGAACTACACATTCTCCTAGCTTGGTTCAGCATTGTTCCTCTGGATATGGGTGGCTAATTCTTAACTTTTCTTCCATTTAAAACTATTTCTAGAAACCCCAATGGCTCTCCTAATCGTCTGCTTAAAGCTGGAGTCATTTCTGCGCAAAATATCTACAGCTTTGGCTTTGGGAAGGTAAGAGGCTGCCAGGGACACCCAGCATTTGCAGGGCCAACTGGAGAGCCACCTGGCCCTGGCTCTGACCCCCTACCCCCAACTTTGTGCAGCTCTTCCTTCCTTATCCTCTCCAGAGAGGTAGTTCTCTTCTTTTACCACTTCTTCTTTTGTTTTGTTTTGTTTTTAAAGATTTTATTTATTCGACACAGAGCGAGCACAAGCAGGTGGAGTGGCAGGCAGAGGGAGAAGCAGACTCCCTGCTGAGCAGGGAACCTGATGCGGGGCTCCATCCCAGGACCCTGGGATCATGACCTGAGCCAAAGGCAGACTTTTAACCAACTGAGCCACCCAGACGCCCCTTCTTTTACCACTTCTGCAGAACAGAGACCCCTCAGTGCTCTGTCCTTACTGAAAAATGGAGAAAGCCCTGGAAAGTTCCCTTGAATGACCTTATGCTACATTTGGAGAGTTTAGAAAATGATCCTTTAATTAATTCCAGTGAGGGCCCCAGACTTGTCTCCTTGACGAGAAGCAGAGAGCTACACTGACCCCTTGGGTCTTATTTGTGTGTGTGTTTTAAGTTTATTTATGTATTTATTTAAGTAATCTCTGTACCCAATGTGGGGCTTGAACTCAGGAGCCGCAGATCAAGAGATCAAGAGTCCCAGAGATGGGGCGTCTGGGTGGCTCAGTCGTTAAGCGTCTGCCTTCGGCTCAGGTCATGATCCCACGGTCCTGGGATCGAGCCCCGCATCGGGCTCCCTGCTTGGAGGGAAGCCTGCTTCTCCCTCTCCTGCTCCCCCTGCTTGTGTTCCCTCTCTCTGTGTGTCAAATAAATAAATAAAATCTTTAAAAAAAAAAAAAAAAAGAGTCCCAGAGATTAGGAGTCGCAGGCTCTTCTGACTGAGCCAGCCAGGCGCCCACCTCTCTCCCCTTGGGTCTTATTTGTGATTGACTTGCCCTCCATAAGTTTTTATTGGAATGCCTTTAAGGAATTGAGATTTTGAACTGAGAAATTTTTTTTTTTTTTTAAGATTTTATTTATTTATTTGACAGAGAGAGACACAGCGAGAGAGGGAACACAAGCAGGGGGAGTGGGAGAGGGAGAAGCAAGCCTCCTGCGGAGCAGGGAGCCCGATGCGGGGCTCGATCCCAGGACACTGGGATCATGACCTGAGCCAAAGGCAGATGCTTAACAACTGAGCCACCCAGGCACCCCTGAACTGAGAAATGTTTTGAGGGAAAATAGTATCTTTTAGGTTCTTTTTTTTTTAAGATTTTTATTTATTTGACAGAGACAGAGACAGCGAGAGCAGGAACACAAGCAGCGGGAGTGGGAGAGGGGGGAGAAGCAGGCTTCCCGCTGAGGAGGGAGCCCGATGTGGGGGACTCGATCCCAGGACCCTGGGATCATGACCTGAGCCGAAGGCAGACGCTTAACGACTGAGCCACCCAGGCGCCCCGTATCTTTTAGGTTCTTGGTTCTGCCCATCAGAGAGAGACATTTGGGCATGTAGCTGGGTGTCTGGGTGCTGCTTGCCGACAGTTAATCTCTAGGCCTACGTCTGCTGGTTGTGCCAAGGCAGCCTTGGTGGGGAGCGGGGGAGAAGGAGTGTCGGCTTTGGTCGCATGTGGGCTGGGGTTCTGTGGGGGCCTCAGCCTCAGCCTGGTACTTCAGACAGGCGTCTGACCTCTTTTCATGAGCCTTGGTTTCCTCAATAGTGAAAGAGAAAGAATATTACAACCTTGCAGGGTTTCTGGGCAGATTAAAGAGAACACAAATTAAAGAATAGTGTCCGGGGCATAGGGGAGTTCAGCAAGTTGGTCAGTTGCCCCTATTTTTATTTTAGCTGACTGACAAGATTCTTGGGGCATTTTACTTTTCCTCTTTTCTCCGCTTGATTTGACAATGTGCTCTGCTTTCAGTTTTATCTCACAGGGGGAGCACAGCTGGCCTACCTAGGATCTCTCCCAGTAATTGGAGAAAAGGAAGTGATTCAAGCTGATGATGAGCCTACCTTCTCTTTCTTTAGTGGCCCCTACATGGTCATGACCAAGTAAGCAGAAGCTGGCCCGTGGGAGGTCTGACATAGTCCCACAGGAAGGGTGGGCTTCATGTGACTCCCTTATGTGTGGAGGCTTTCTCCTCCAACACAAGGAAACATGAAGAACAGATGTCTAAATCAGGGTTTCTCAACCTGGACGCCACTGATGTTTGTGGCTGGTATTGTTTGTCGCTGGGGGCTGTCCTGTGCATTGTAGGAGATTTAAGAGCATCTCTGGTCCTACTCACTAGATGCCAGTAGCAGCCTCTACTGACCCCCTTCCCCCACAGTTGTGACTGTGACAACCAGTGTCTACAGACCTTGCCAGATTCCACCCCCTCTTCCCCCACCCCATTGAGAACGACTCATGATGCTGTTCTAACCTCTCGGTTTTCTAGAGAGTTTGAGGAAGCCTAGTGGTGACTGTCTGGCCTCTGATTTAGGCCAGAGGGTATTGATCAAGACTTCCGTGGAAGCCGGAACAGGCATCAGCTGCAGCTCTCGGCAGCCAACTGCAGCAGGAGCGGCAATAAGGGGATTTGGCTATGACAAAAGTCCTGGGGATGTTCTCAGTCCTGCCTTGGGCAGAGTTGTCCTGCCCAAGGTCTCTTGCTCTCCTTGAACCTGGATGCTTCTTCCCTGCCTCAAAGAAGCACCCTTCCAAAAAGGCCTCTGCCAGCCTCCTGAGGCCCTCTGTCCCTTACAGATACACCCTTGTTTCCTGCCTGTGCCACAGATTTGTAGCCAGGTCCCCCCTTCTCTTTGTCCTACTGCTGTGGTCTTTGTCCAAGTCATCAGTGTCCCTCACCCAGACTGGCCTCCTAGCCAGCCCCCCATTCTCTGACACCCCTTCCTACCATTCCCCACACTGCTGGTGCTGTTGTCTTTCTAAAATGCAGACCTGATCGAGTCACTCCCTCCCTTGAATCCTTCAGTGACTTCTTGCCACCTATACTAAGTTCCCCAGGGTGCTTTAGGGTAGGGGGAGGAGGGAAGGCGGAGGGAGGACTCAAGGGTGCAGGGTTGGGGGCGCTTTATAGATTCCTTGTAATACCACTTCTCTGGTCTTCAGCTGGGAGAGCTGCTCACTCCCTGCTGCTCACATTTTCTCCTGTCCTTGTAGCCTGGTGTGGAACGGGAGCAGGGTCACAGTGAAGGAGCTGAATCTCCCCACCCACCCTCACTGCAGCAGGCTTAGGCTGGCTGACTTGTTAATTGCAGAGCAGGAGCACAGCAGGTGAGAAGGAAGTCCAGGGGCCTGGTGCATTACAGTCCAGGTCTCTTTACAGACCCAGGTTCAGGGCTATACAGTACTGTCCCTGGGGTGTGGAGACCAGCCCCCCCCTCAGCCTCAGTATTTCCTGACTGTTAGAATGGGTTCATTTGACTTCCAACGGCTACCAAGAGAGAGAAGGGGGGTTAATGAATAGCCGGAGTGGTGGGGATGGTGGGGATGGCTTAATTCTCTTAGTTGATTGACTTCCCATAACCCGTGTCTCTGATGGTCCAGCCTCCCGTTCAGCAGCCTCCTGAGGCCCTTCCCCGTTACGGCCTTGTGCCCATCAGGATAGCATGCATAGTCCTGTCTTCACAGACCATGGCTGTGCATGAGATCCACACAACTGAGGAACTGAGGCTCTGCCATTGAGGACATGCCCAAGGGTGTACCTTAGTAACCTGGGTTTCCTGTGGCTCCGGGGTCAGCCCTTCAGCTCTTGCTGAGGCAGAATCTTGATTCATGGTTTCACTCTGGGACTGCTGAGTGAGTGGACCTGGTTCCTTGAGTAGGCCACCCAACCCCTGCAAGAAGTGTGTCAGAGGCCAGCCTCTTCCTTTTGGGGAAGTCAGTGTAAAGGGACCCAAGGAAGCTGGAAGGACGCATGTACACAATGTGGACTTTGACATGAGACTGAGGGGTGTGTGACTTGGGCAAGTTACTGACCTCTCCCTGACCTTGGTTTCCTTATCTCAAAAATGAGTATAAGGATATATATATTTCTTACAGGTGGTTGTTAGGATGTGGATGATGCGTGTAAAGTGCCTTGATCAGTAGCTCTTGGCGACAATGTCGTTGTTACTGGTGACTCTGAGTCCTCAGGGTTTGATCAGTGAGAGGCCATAGATTTCCCTACCCCCTTCTCCCCCCACCCATCCTGTTTTCTTAGAAAGACATAATGTACAAATGCTGTTTGTTTAGAATGTGTTCAAGGGGCCTAGAAGGAAGGAAGGCACTCATTTTTTCCTCCTATCTTCTTTTCCCTCTGCCGCATCTGAAGCTGCTTTTGTTTTGTAGCAAGCTCCGGCACCCCCACTTGCTGCAGCTGATGGCTGTGTGCCTGTCCCAGGACCTAGAGAAGACCCGCCTTGTGTATGAGCGCATCACTGTCGGCACACTGTTCGGTGTCCTCCACGAACGGGTAAATGGCTGTTTCCAGGGATTTTGTCTTGCTGCCCTCCCCACTTCTCCCCACTGCCCTCTTCCTCTACCCCAGCAGTGAAATTTCCATTAATGTGTGCAGGGAAGATAAACCTCCTAATTCTTTACTTTCTAGGGCTATATATGCACCATTTAAGGCTGATAAGCACCTGGCTGGAACTAGTGTAATTTTATTGCTGTCTGTCCTGTTTTTTCATCAGAACTCTAAGAGCTCAACAGACCTAGAAAACAAACAGATGCGTTTCTAGCTAACTGTAATCAGGCAACTCTTGGCTGGCTTGCTTGTTTACTTGCTTGCTTTATTTATTTATTTATTTGTTTATTTTTTACAGATTTTATTTATTTATTTGACAGAGAGAGAGTATGTATGCACAAGCAGGGGGAGTGGCAGGCAGAAGGAGAGGGAGAAGCAGGCTCCACCGCATTGATCTGAGCTGAAGGCAGATGCTTAACCACCTGAGCCACCCAGATGCGCCAACCCCTGGCTTTAATTCCCTGTATTTTCACTTGTGTCTTTCAGGACCTTTGCTGTAGATAGAGGTTTGTTTATATACAGACCTGTATCACTCCCTCTCACTTTTCAAATTTCCTTATGGGAACATCTTCCAGGGCCCACAGACTCCCTAAAGAAGTGTGCTTTGGGCTGAGATGTGGCTTCAAAGAGGTTCTGAAGCATTTGCTTTTCTTTTTCCATGACTTTGTTCTAAAGACCCTGGGCAAGAATGAGAAGAGACCCTCCAGGAAGGGTCCTTCCCCAAAATGGCCAGCCATTCCTCCTGCCTGAGGACTTCCTATTAGTGTTATTTCTCCTTCCCTCCCCGTCCCTCCCCTTTCTTCTCTTGTCATTTGATGAAGCCATTACCTTGAAATGCCATTTCTCTGGGGCACCTGGGTGGCTCAGTCATTAAGCATCTGCCTTCAGCTCAGGTCATGATCCCGGGGTCCTGGGGATCGAGCCCCGCATCGGGCTCCTCCTTGGCGGGAAGCCTGCTTCTCCCTCTCCCACTCCCCCTGCTTGTGTTCCCTCTCTCGCTGTGTCTCTCTCTGTCAAATAAATAAATAAAATATTAAAAAAAAAAAAAGCCATTACTCTGGGGAAAAGGATAGAGAGCTCAGAAATAAACCTACGCTTATGTGGTCAGTTAATGTGCAACAAAGGAGGCAGAAACATACAATGGGGAAAAGACAGTCTTTTTATCAAATGTTGTTGGGAAAATTGGACAGCCACATGCAGAAGAATGGAACTGGACCACTTTGTTACACCATACACAAAAATAAACTCAAAATGGATTACAGACCTAAATGTGAGCCTTGAAACCATCAAACTCCTAAAAGAAATCACAGACAGTAATCTCTTGGATATGGGCCTTAGCAACATATTTAAGGATATGTCTCCTCAGGCAAGGGAAACAAAAGCAAAAATAAATTACTGGAAATACACCAAAATAAAAAGCTTATGCACAGCAAAGGAAATCACCAACAAAACAAAAAGGCAACCGACTAAATGGAATAAGATATTTGCAAATGAAATATCTGATAAGGAGTTAATATCCAAAATACATAAAGAACTTATATAACTGTCTATAAAAAAATGCCAAATAATCCCATTAAAATGGACAGAGGACCTGGATAGACATTTTTCGAAAGAAGACGTAGAGATGGCAAACAGACACATGAGAAGATGTTCAGCATCACTTATCATCAGGGAAATGCAAATCAAAACTACAGTGAGATATCACCTCACACAAGTCAGAATGGCTAGAATCAGAAAGACAAGAAATAACAAGTTTAGTGAGGATGTGGAGAAAAGGGAATCCATGTGCACTGTTGGTGGGCATGTAAATTGGTGCAGCCACTGGAAAATAGTATGGAGGTTTCTCAAAAAATTAAAATAGAATTACTATATAATCTAGCAATTCCACTACTAGGTATTTATGCAAAGAAAATGAAAATACTGGGGTGCCTGGGTGGCTCAGTCGTTAAGTGTCTGCCTTTGCCTCAGGTCATGATCCCAGGGTCCTGGGATGGAGCCCCGCATCAGGCTCCCTGCTCGGCGGGAAGTCTGCTTCTCTCTCTCCCTCTGCCTGACACTCTCCCTGCTCATTCTCTCTCTTTCTCAAATAAATAAATAAAATCTTTTTTTTTTTTTAAGATTTTATTTATTATTTATTTGACAGAGAGAGACACAGCAAGCAAGAGAGGGAACATAAGCAGGGGAAGTGGGAGAGGAAGAAGCAGGCTGGCTCCCTGCCGAGCAAGGAGCCCGATGCGGGGCTCGATCCCAGGACCCCAGGATCATGACCTGAGCTGAAGGCAGATGCTTAATGACTGAACCACCCAGGCGCCCCAATAAATAAAATCTTTAAAAAAAAAAAATGAAAATGAAAATACCAATTCAAAAAGATATATGCAGCCCTATATTTATTGTAGCATTATTTATAATAGCCAAGATATGGAAGCAACCTGTGTCCATGAACAGGTGAATGGGTAAAGAAGATGTGAGATATGTATATGTGAGTGTGTATATATGTATGTGTATAATATGATATGTATGTATAATATATAGGATATATGTATATACATATATATAATGTGAAATTATTATAATGTGAGATGGTATGTGTCTCTAGGGTGGGCTCACCACATATGGAATATTACTCAGCCATAAAAAAGAATGAAATCTTGCCATTTTCAGTAATGTGGATGGACCTAAAGAGAATATTATGCTAAGTGAAATAAGTCAGACAGGGGTGCCTAGGTTGTTAAGCATCTGCCTTTGGCTGAGGTCATGATTCCAGGGTCCTGGGATAGAGCCCTGCATCGGGTTCTCTGCTCAGCGGGAAGCCTGCTTTTCCCTCTCACTCTGCCTACTTGTGCTCTCCCTCTCTTTCTCTCTCTCTGTCAACTAAATAAATAAAATCTTAAAAAAAAAAAAGTCAGACAGAGAAAGACAAATATATCATTTCACTTGTATGTGGAAACTAAAAAAACCAACCAAACAAACAAACAATAACAGACTCATAAATACAGAGACCAAACTAGTGGTTGCCAGAGGGGCAGAGGGTGGGGGGTGGGCAAAATAGGTGAAGGGAATTAAGAGGTACAAGCTTAACGTTATAAAATTATAAGTCATGAAGATGAAAGTGTAGCGTAGGCAATATTGTAATAGTGTATGGTGACAGATGGTGACACTCTACTTACCGTGGTGAGCATTATGTAACATATAGAATTCTTGAATTACTGTGTTGTACAGCTGAAACTAATACAATATTGTATGTCAGTCATACTTCAATAATAAGTTTTGGGTTTTTTTGTTTGTTTTTTCAAAAGAATGCCATTTCTCTGGGGAGAGACCAGTATGACTTTAATCAGCCAGATACGTTGGTGTGAGCGAATTTCTTTCCTCTTAGGCTCAGTCATCTTTCTGGGGCAGGGGCTGGACTGGTCCTTTAGGCTTCCAGGTTCTCCCGGCAGCACAGGCTTGAATGGGGAGGTGCAGGGCAGGTTCATTGGTGGTGGGATGGTGGTGGTGAGCCCACCCTGGAGACACATACCAGGCTTTGAGAATTTTCTCCTCGTTTTTTGTGGTGTAAAGTAGCTCAGTTCAGGGAAAGGAGTCCAGCTTTGGAGCCAGGGGGCCCTGGGGTCGGTGGGACTTTACGCCAGTCACTTAACCTCCCTGAGCGTGAGGTTCCCCATTTGTAACATGGGAATTCTGGGTAGCTGTGAGGATCAACTGAAAAGACTTTGGAAATTGCAAAGCATTCTCCCGCATCCAGGGCCCAGCCCTGTTGCTCCTGGCCATTTTATCCCTTGATTCCAGCGCTCCCAGTTCCCTGTGCTGCACATGGAGGTGATCGTGCACCTGCTGCTCCAGATGTCCGATGCCCTGAGATACTTGCATTCCCGGGGGTTTATCCACCGCTCCCTCAGCTCCTATGCCATCCACATCGTCTCCACAGGCGAAGCAAGGCTAACCAATCTGGAGTATATGATGGAAAGGTAGGTGTTATAGAGAAAGAATCTGATCTGGGCGGGCCTCTTCCTCATTGGTGGGCTGAATTGTTCATCACTGGGGAAAGAGGTTTCCCAAATGCCTTGCCCTGTCTGCCAAGGTTAGGACTTTGGGGAAGTTGCTTCTGCTCAAGACATCGTCATTTTAATAAACATTTAACGAGCAAGGGCCCCTATTAGCCAGTATGTGTAAATGCTCTGTCTACTTCAAAATTTTCAGTGGCTTAACACAACCAAGGTGTGTTTCTCACTCACATTGCAGTGTAGTGTGTGTGTTGGAGGGAGGCACCCACTGTGTTCCAAGTTCCTCCCATCCATAGTTCTGCTGTCCCCAAGCCTCAGTCCCCCACTGTGGTCTTTGCATTGCTGGTCAGTGAAGGGAGAGCATGGAGGGGCACGTGGTATTTAGGGGCCAGCCTGAAGTGGCTATATCATTGCTTCCCGCTTTGTAGTCTCCTCCTCACTGCAGGGAGGCTGGGAAATGTGTCGTAGCTGTGCATCCTGGAAGGACAGAGAGGTGATGGGTGCTGATGAGCCTTACAGTTGGTCACGCCTCCTACTCCTGGGCCAGGTACTTGGCTGCGTGGGCACCAAGGGCATTCCCTGCCCTCGAGGGGCTCAGCGCAGTGAGGGGGCAGAGACAAAAACAACACCCTCATTCAAGGGTTGTTGGGTGGGCTTCATTTTCCATTTGGCAGGAGTCAAAGTCCTCCTGAGAGTTGGGGGTACCTGCTGTCTCCTGTCCCTGGGCTCTGGAAGGCAGAGGACCTCTCCTGTGCTTCCTTGCTGCCTTCCACAGCTCTGAGCCTTCAGCCCATTGTTGGTTCTGCTCTGCTGTGAAGCTTCAGCCACTGGGCAGACCTCTTGCTCAGCCCTGCCTACCTCAGTTTACCTTTGCCCCCACCTATGCCCCCTCCCCACCCCACCCCAATCACTGAGGCTTTGTTTCAGAGTTTCTTGCTGGTCATTGCTCCTCGCATATTCTGTAATGTATTTTTCTCACTATGTGAAAAGCTCTGTGAGGGCAGGGATTTCTGTTTTATCCACTGCTGTATCTCAAATGCCTAAAACAGGCCTTCACACAGTAAGCGCTCAGCATATGTTTTTTGAATGAATGAAACAGAAAGACTTCCCAGACTGCACGTTCCCCTGGTCCTTCTGCCTGCAGAGCAGAGTCAGGGGGCTTGGTTGTATTTGGCCCATGTGGGCCTTGGTGAAGAGTTTGAATTCTTTATCCTAAGAATACTGGGTGACACGAAGGGCTTTTTTTTTTTTTTTTGAGCAGGATGGTGTCATGGATGATTGACAGGCTAAGAAGGTCCCTTTGGCTCCTGCATGTGAAGAAGGGGCTGAAAGGGGACCAGAGAGAGGCAGGGGAACAGTTGGGGTGTGACTGCAGCAGTTCTCCACGTGAGTACTGTCTCCAGTCGAGCTGCTCAGCCTCAGATCTGGTCCATTCTCAGTTCCAGTTTAAACCTTCCCGTGTCTCCACATTGCCTACAAGATGAAGTCCAGGCACTTTGCAGGGTGTGGAAGCCTTCCAAGGTGGGGCTCTGCCCACAGTGTCAGCCATGTCGCTTCCCCCACCCTGCCTGGCATCTGAAGCTGCTTTTGGGCTAGGCCATTTCTGGGTGCTGCTCCCCGCATCTGGAATAGTCGGCACTCACCTGTTTATCCTCTTAAACTCACCTCAGGCACAATCTCCCACCACAACCATGAAGCCTATCCTGAAGCCCTGGTCCCCACAGCACTTTGCGTATTCCGTTCCTCCGAGGCCAAATGTGTCTGCACCACCAGAGGGTGACCTCAGGGAGGGCAGGGACTGTGCATGTTCCTTGTCAGCTCAGGGCCTGCCACATAGTAAGTGCTCATTTGAACGTCGGTTAAATGAACAGAAGAGTCTAGATGATGGGAAAACTTTAAATGGTTCAGAACAGGATTTACCACTTTGGCTATGTGTGCAGGAGCAGTAGAAGCTAAGGGATTTGGACATTTTTGCCTTCCATAACAGAAGAGGCTTTTCCGGAAGGCTGCGGCAGAGTCCAGGCTATTTGCTGGTGATGGAGCGCCATCTGTTGTTGATATGGAGGCATGACTGCTTGTTCTGCCAGAGTTCTCCAGTAGAAATGTGAATCCTAGAGTGAAATACATCTTTGGAGATGGCTCAGCCCAGCCTTGTCTTTTACAGATGAGGAAACTGAGGCCCAGAGAGGGGAAGAGATGGTCTCAAGTTACCCAGCTGTGGCTAGAACGAGGTGGTAGAGGATGTTTCGTGCCTATCAGGGCAGAATGGATTGGAGGTTAAGGGTAGGAAGCCCAACTAGGAGGCCGTACTTCCGGGCCTGGTGGTGACTAAGGAATCAGAATAGAAGTGAAAAATGTGAGATGCACTGAGAAGCTGGGGTCCACAGATGGGTCAGGTAAGGGGCTTGGAGGTAACTGAGTAGGAAGGTGTGTGGTTTCTTTTGGGTTTGTTGACCTCAGAATGGAACTTCAGGCAGAAACATCAGTCAGCAAGCAGTTCCAGCCACAACAGCATACCCTTCTTTGACAACTGATAACATGAGCTGAGATCCAAGAATCCAGAGTAACTTTCAATTCCACATTTATTTTTGGTAACACTCTATTTGGGCTGGTTGGTTTGTTGAATGTCATTGTCAAGGGTAACACTCCATCTCGTGGCATAAAAATGATACAGCAGTTTATCTTATTCTTCACCTCCTTCTTAATGGAATCTTTAGAACTGGAATTGACCTTGCAAGTGGTATCACATAGCCATAGCCAAATGTAATTTTAATGATGTCAGAGATGAAGCCTAGAAAAATATCTGCCCCAGAATGACAGCCAGAAAAGAAGCTCCTCTGCCCCCCAACTAGCTTTAACTGAGAAGGAAGGCGGATTGTAAAAGAAGAAGGTGAGTGGATGTAAAAGAGAAAGAATATAAATGCTCGTTGTAAGTGACTTGTCCCTTACCAGAGCCTTAGACAAGCCTGAGAGGCCTGAGAAGGTAGGTGAGTGTTTCCCTTGAAGAACCATCCCACAAGGTGAAGAGCCAAGCATGCTAGGTCCTCAGAGTCCATTGCTTTTTCTGTGATATTAATGTGGTATTGGCATGCCTCTAGGCTGTTCATGCTATACCGGGCCATGCTTAACTATTCAGCAATACAACCAAAAAGTCAATACCAACTTTTCTAACTTGATGGCTTCCTGAACTCACTACCATTTACCAAAAGGTCTGCTGGAAGAAATACTATTTAAGGAAATTTTCTCAAAACCTGAGACACCCATCCCATCCTCAGATCTTTTTGCGAGACCAGCAAAGAACTTCTGGTCACTTGCTTTTTTAAAAATTTAATCATTGGAGCACCAGGGTGGCTCAGTTGATTAAATGTCTGACTCTTGATTTTGGCTCAGGTCATGATCTGAGGGTCATCAGATCAAGCCCCACGTCAGGCTCCATGCTTAGCAGGAAGTCTGCTCAAGATTCTCTCTCTCTAAAATAAATAAATCTTTAAAAAAAATGATCTGCTAGCGTTTACAGTCTTTACCAAATGCCTACCATAACATTCATAATAATAACTTACTTGTATGTGCTTTATGGCTCAGAGTGTTGCCACACACAGGATCTCATTAGATGCTCATGGCAGCTGTAGACAGAAATCAGTGCTGACCTCACCCTGAGGACTCTTTTTTTTTTTTCTTAAAGATTTTATTTATTTATTTGACAGAGAGAGAGAGAGAGCACATAAGCAGGGGAAGCAGCAGGCAAAGGGAGAGGGAGAAGCAGACTCCCCACTGAACAGAGAGCCCGATGTGGGACTCGATCCAAGACCCTGGGATCATGACCTGAGCCGAAGGCAGACGCTTAACCAACTGAGCCGCCCAGGCACACCCCCTTGAAGACTCTTGTTGGCCCAAGAGACATTTAGGATGCTCTGACTTAGTTCTCAAGGAATCTAGTTGGGAAGTTGAGTTTTTCAAGCCAGTCAGTGTACTTTTGAGTACTGAACTGAGAAGGCTTGGTCCCAAGAGGGCAGAGTTCAGAAAAGAAGCAATCACAAGGAATTGGAGGAGTCCCACAAGACTTTGATAAAGCAGATGGGGCTTGATGGGGTCTTGAAAGAGTCTTATACTCATTTATTCAAAAGTAGGCATTGAGGCCCTCATGTAAGTTTAGATATACATGATATGAAAGAGATAAGGTGCTTCTTCTCATGGAGTTGACTCTAGCAGAGGGGAGAAGAAAATAAGCAGTAAATAAATGAACAAACCTTCAGAAAATAAGTGCTCTGAAGCCAATAAAATAGGACTATAGGTGATCAGGGAGAGCCTTTCTGAGGAGGTAATTTTTGAGCTAATACCTTTGTTACAAGAAGCAGCCAGTCACCCAGGGATCTCTGGGTAGAGCATGCCATGCAGAAGAAGCCAGTTTGCAGTGCAAAGACCTGAAGTGGTGACACGTATTGGAGAAACTCACAGCGGGCCCCCGTGACTTGAGTGAAAGCAAGAGAGAACAGTCAGATGCGGTGGAGGGTGGGCAGGGCCCACTCTGGTAGATTGGAACAGCAGGCGTTGAGGGTTAGCTCAGTGTCTAGCTGGGTTTCTAGAAGCTCAAGGAGGTTGCCAGTCTTCAGAGGCAGATGTTTCACAAATGTACTGTATGATGTTCACAATGCTCCTTTAAGACATGAACCTGACCTTGTGTTTCCTTCTGTAGCCAGGATGGACGTATACACAGGGACCTGACTCGAGTGCCCCTCCCGACCCAGCTGTACAACTGGGCTGCCCCAGAGGTGATCTTACAGAAGGCAGCAACAGTGAAGTCAGATGTTTACAGCTTTTCTGTGATCATACAGGAGATTTTAACAGGTAGATCCAAGAGCACATTGACTGTGACCAGAGTCTCTACTCTTAGGTTGGATTTTTTTTTCCCTTAAGAGTTACTTAGTAGGGGGGGCGCCTGGGTGGCTCAGTTGGTTAAGCGACTGCCTTCGGCTCAGGTCATGATCCTGGAGTCCCGGGATCGAGTCCCGCATCGGGCTCCCTGTTCGGCGGGGAGTCTGCTTCTCCCTCTCCCACTCCCCGTTTGTGTTCCCTCTCTCGCTGTGTCTTTCTCTGTCAAATAAATAAATAAAATCTTAAAAAAAAAAAAAAAAAAGAGTTACTTAGTAGGGAGCCTGGGTGGCTCAGTTGGTTAAGCGGCTGCCTTCGGCTCAGGTCATGATCCCAGGGTTCTGGGATCGAGCCCCACATCAGGCGCCCTGCTTGGCAGGGAGCCTGCTTCTCCCTCTCCCTCTGCCTACTTGTTCTCTCTCTCTATCCCTCTGTCAAATAAATAAATAAAATCTTTAAAAAAAAAAAAGAGTTACTTAGTTTTATGAAAATGCAGACATAGAAAAATCTCTTCAAGGAAACTTCTTTGTGCTTATGGAAGATATGAGATGATCTCCCAGAAGTCTTTTTCTTTTCTTTTTTATTTTTCTTTTCTTTGATTTATTTATTTTTTTTAAAGATTTTATTTATTTGACAGAGAGAGATACACAGCGAGAGAGGGAACACAAGAAGGGGGAGAGGGAGAGGGAGAAGCAGGCCTCCCACCGAGCAGGGAGCCTGATGCGGGGCTCCATCCCAGGACCCTGGGATCATGACCTGAGCCGAAGGTAGACACCCAACGACTGAGCCACCCAGGCGCCACCAAGTCTTTTTCTTTTAACCTGTTCTTTGAGGCTTAGCCAAGTCCACTTATCATCCTGTCAAAGGTAATGCATTTAACCCAAGCAAAGTTTTTGAACTGAATATTGCTGTCAATGCTTAGGGGTCTGTGTGAGATGCCCCTTAAGAACTTGTAAATGAGGGGTGCCTGGGTGGCTCCGTTGGTTCAGCTTAGGTCATGATCAGGGGTCCTGAGATCAAGCCCTGCATTTGGCAATATCCCTGCTCAGCGGGGAGTCTGCTTCTCCCTCTGCCCCTCCCCCTGCTCGTACTGTCTCTCGCTCTCATTCTCTATCCCTCAAATAAATAAAATCTTTTTAAAAATTAAAAAAAAAAAAGAACTTGTAAATGAGGGGGAAAGACTGGCCTTGGAGAAGTAAACTATGAAATCAAACAAACCTAGGGTTTAGTGTGTATGTAAGCAGTGTCACTTGAAAGATGTGGAAGCCTTTCCAAACCTGCAAGACCCTAGTGTGAAAAGTGATCACATATCTGAAGACACAATCTTTGAGGAGAGGGGAAACACACATACACACATACAGTAAAACCACATTCACTGAGGGGGTAAGTGAGAGTCCCTTCCCATTTAGCATAGTTTATGGTCTGAGAGGCAAAACCACACCTTCCATGAGAGGAATGCACTGGGCTACGGATCCTAAAGCCATGAAACATTCGCTGTGGTGCTCAGGTCCGCCAGCAGGGGGCCCACGCGCACATGATTCCGACACTGTCTCTGCAGCAGGGATTTCCCTCGTAAATGGGTAAAGTGGCTTCTTGTTTATATGATTGGACTTCCAGGTAGTTTTTTCTATAAAGAGAAATTAGTATTTAAAGGGGTTGAGTGACTTGACTAAGGTTACCCAATTTTACCTGATTTCTTTTTTTTTTAAACATGATTTCTTAATGCTACTCTTTCCTATGAATTTTTCCTTAACAGATAACATACCCTGGAATGGTTTAGATGGCTCAGTTATCAAAGAAGCCATAGTTTTGGGAAATTATTTAGAAGCTGATGTCAGGCTTCCAAAGCCTTACTATGATATTGTTAAGTCAGGCATCCAGGTCAAGCAGAAAGACCGAACTATGAACCTTCAAGATATCCGGTACATTCTGAAGAATGACTTAAAGGTAAGCTCTGAAGCTGTTAGTTTATTTCAGCTTACTCATCACAGTGGTGTAGGGGGCTTAGAGACCAGGAAGAAGCTAGAGATCAAGTTGTAAGAAGTTTTGGAAATCCTCATTTCATCACTCTCTTTCTGGGCTCCCAAGAAAAGGAACTCCGAGCTGCTTCACTTGGTGGGAGCAGCAGGGAATTGATGAAGGAGGCTGGGGAAGGTCAGCACATAGAGGGGCATAGGCACATAATGCGATTCAGTGACTGGGAGCTATTGTTATTATTTAATTTAACTTGATTTAATTTAATTTTTAAGGATTTTATTTATTTGAGAGAGAGAGAATGAGAGAGAGAACACAAGCGGAGAGGGGCAGAGGGAGACAAGCAGATTCCCTCTGAGCAGGGAGCCCAACATGGGGCTTGGTCCCGGGACTCCAGGATCATGACCTGAGCCGAAGGCAAATGCTTAACTGACTGAGCCATCCAGACATCCCTATTGTTATTATTTTTAAAATATTGGTAATAACAATGAATTAACTAATTTGGATTATAGTCAGTCTGCCCAACAGGAGGAAGAAGGATTTATCTGATACCTAGATCTGTTTCAAAAACATCAGTGACAGGGCACCTGGCTGGCTCAGTTGGAAGTGCATGAGATTCTTGATCTCAGAGTTGTGGGTTTGAGACCCACATTGGGTATAGAGATTACTTAAATAAACTTAATAAAAAAACCAGCGACATTCAAATGATTATAAATATGTCCTTAATGATATTTCCCTTGTTGAAGGATTTTCTTGGAACCCAGAGAACTCAGCCAACTGAGAGCCCCAAGGTGCAGAGATATGAACTCCATCCTGATGTCAATGTCTATCTAGGACTGACCTCAGAACATCTGAAAGAGACCCCTAACTTGGAAATAAAAGAGCTAAAGGAAATGGGTATGGCCTTAACCCACATGTTAAGCATTATTTGACATGAATGTTTTAGGAGAGTTGCAAGCTACAACTAATCAACTCCTCCAAACTGTACACGTCACTTACACTTGGAAATGGTGGATGCCTTAGGAAAAAAATCAAGATTCTTGAAATTACTAAGTTAAATTTTTTTGGCTCCATATGCACCTTGGTTGGATCCAGAGCTAAGCAGTAACCACTAGTTTATTTCTAGCATGATTATTCTTAGGAATTGATTTAATTGCTTCCCAAATAAAAATGGTGATTTTAAAATTCAAAACTATTATCTGTTATTATAGAAAACTTGAAATCATACAGAGAAGAAAATTACTTATCATTTTAATTCTGCCACTTAGAAATAATTTATCAATATTTTGGTGTTTTCCTCCAACCTTTTCCTATAGCCGTACAGCTTTTTAGTGCATTTAGAAATCTTAGAATTCAGAGCTAAAGAGGACCTAGCAATCATCCAGCTTAATATTCTCATATTCCAGATGAGAAAACTAAGGGCTTACTTAGGACTCCAGACTTATTACAGAGCTGGAATCCAGGGCAAGTGACCATTCTCTCTGTCTCTTTGGACAGGGCTGGAAGCCTCCAGAATGGCATCTCATTACTTTGGCTCTTCCATCCTGTTCTCTGCAAGCAGGGGTGATGGGTGGTCAGTTCTGGGGTTATTTTTTGAATTATGATTCTTCCCGTGATACAGTGGCTACTTTTATCAGATACTCACCTAGAGCATAACTTTAACTGACATGAGTATTCAAACTCCTTTGTATGTAAAAAGAAGCTATGAATTTAGTCCTTAAGATTTAGGGGTCTGTAATTTCCATGTCCTGAGAGTTATGTGTGTTTTGAACACACTATAACTTAAGCTTAGAACATTTTCCCCAGGATTTGATCTCTCCTCAATTTTCTACCTCAACTCATGTCAAAATGGAAATTTTCATCTGTTAGAAATACCCTCGCACCCTCTGTGAGTGTATCTGGTAGTCTTCCACACCTGTGAAGGGAATGGGAAAATAAAAAGCTGCTTTCTCTATTCTCACACCACTTGAACAACATGGCAAGGCTGCTTAGCTGCTGCATGTGATCACTTTAATCCGTTGCATGTTGCCATTCTTCCCAACAGGGAGTCGGCTTCATTCACCCAGGGGTCCCTCTTCTCCCACCGAGAAAGCAACACCAGATCCTCAAGTCCTAGATCCAAGTATGATGGCCAAGGAGACTCAGAACCAAGACGCTGCTTCACCTGCTGGCTCTGTGGCGGAAGAGGCCAGGAGCCCCAGCCCAGGTCAAGCAAGCCTCTGTAGCTTCGAAATCAACGAAATCTACTCAGGCTGCCTGGACAGGGGAGATGACAAAGAGAAGGAGCCTCCGGGAGCCGGTTCATCTTTTGAGGGGGCTGGACCAAGCCAGGCAGATGAACTGAAGTCCTTGGAAGAAGAGCTGGACAAGATGGAGAGAGAGGCGTGCTGTTTTTGTGATGAGGACGAGAGCTCTTCAGAAGCTAGCACAGAGCTCTCCTTTGAGGACTGGGATTGGCAAAATGGTTCTCTTAGTTCACCCAGCTTGCCCGAGCCAGCCAGAGAAGCCAAGGGCAATGTGAGCAATAGGTGCATGACCGAGGAGTACATCAGTAAGTGTGTGCTGAATCTAAAGATTTCACAGACATTAATGCACCAGAATGCTGATTTGCTCAGGAATATCCAACAGAAAATCGATAAGCTTGAGATGATACAGAGGGAGCAGGAGGAGTGCAGGTCTTTGTGGGCTTCTTCAAGAGAGTTCGCAAACATCTATGACTCCCCTTCAGCCCTGGGCCCCCCAGCTTCCAGCTATGTACCTCCTGTCAGGCAGCTGCCGGGCCAGCACCTGAACACCAGTGGCAATTGCCTAACCCTGACAAGGTCTTCCATAGTGAGAGACTTCGAAGGGGGACATTTTGGCAAAAGGTCCAGGAAAAGAAGTGGCTGTGGCTGGAAACCTGTCACCCAAGTCTCTGAAGAAAGCACTGGAGATGAGTCAGAGAAGAGCCATCAGGTACAGCTAAGAAGTGGGAGGCAGGGCTGCATGAGCAGGATCTGGAACATGGTTCAGCGTTGCCCCTAACCCCTGTGCAAGGACTCATAAATACAACCAACTCATAGTGGGGTCCTCTTGGCTTTGGGAAATAAGGCCTCTAGGATGGGATTCTAAGGTAGATACTCTTCGTCTCTCATTCCAAACCCAACACACAGCCCATGTTCTTCTTTATAAATCCTGTGCATCAGGCTGGACCATATGAAATGGCTGTTTTATAGGTCAAAATGCTCAGGTATTAATTTTACATGATTCACTTTACTAAATATGGTATCTTGGGCAGGTATTAATCCCCATTTTCAATTGTTTATTCATTTACTCATTCAATAAACATTTATAGAGCCAGAGGCTATACAATTAGGCCCTGGGACATGATGATGACTGAGTCACAGGCTCTAATTATGAATAGCTCCAGTGTGGGTTCTGCTTATGAATAGTTCCTTTGGGACCAAGCCTGGTTATCAAAGAAGATACCTCAAAGGAGGTGAGAAGACACCATGGGAACTGGTCTAGGAGGTGTAGCTGCAGAGTGGCTCCTGCATGAGCTCCTTAAGGGCAGGGCCTGGGTCTTACACATTCTGTGCCCTAACAAGGGTACCTGGCACATAGAAGGTACTCGATAGATGGTCATTGAGGGAATGAATAAATGAATGAATTTGAACAAGTTCACATTTAGAGAGCTGGCTGTCTCTTGAATCAGAATTTTAGAGATGGATCAGCCCCATCATTTTACAGAGTGTGAAGCTCAAGGTCAAAGACTTAAACTTTCTAAAGTCCAGGTGTTACCGAGATGACGTTGGGATAGGAGAGGTCAGCCCCATTGGAAGAAGGATTTTATTACTGAAGTTATTTAGAATTGCTGGCCTATGGTGATAAAAAGCTGGTCAGCTTTTAGTGGGTTTTATTATAATTTTAAAATTCTCCACCTCTAGTGCATCCCTTTATTGCCTGCACAGGGCAGACAACTCTCACCACCTGCACCCCTTACTAAGCCACACTGCCAAGGCCCACAGCTGGTTAGGGGCAGGTTTCTTCACTCTTAGTCTGCTGCTCTTTCACTGTACCCTGCTGAGTTTCAGTGAGACTGCAGTCCTCACTTGAAACGTTTGGAAAAGCGTTGGCATTTTTGTATAAAGAGAAGGCAAAATGAATTTACTTAGACTCTAATATTTCTGTTTCTGTTGGAAATTCAGATTTGCTAGAAAACTATTAGAAATAACTTTTCTTGTATATTATGTTTTGGCTATCTATTGCTGTGTAGTAACAACAACAACAAAACCCCAAACTTAGTGATAACAGTGATTTATTTTTCACAATTCTGTGGGTCAGGAATATGTTAGGGCTAATCAGGATGATTCTTTCACTACATGTGGCATGGGCTGGGATCACTCCCTTGACCGTATTCAGCTGGAGGCTGAGCTGGGCAAGAAGGTCCAAGGCCTCATTTATATGCCTGGTGCCCAGGGTCATTCTTTAATTTCTCAGTTCCTAAATTTTTAATCGTGCCAAATGAAAATATTACAAACTTCCCATTATTCTAAATACCTATTTTGAATATATTTCTCAGTATATTCTAATCTTTCTTTGGTGACCATGACATTTTTCAGAACATGTGTTATTTATGCTCCATGATAAAGTTGTTGCCTTCAGCCCCTGCTAAGGAATCTTTGCCTCCATGCAAAGGCCTCTGGAGCTCATACTTCAGGGAGCTTGTGACCATTCTTATGCATCCTCTCACCTTTGGGCATCTTGCTGCCATCCCAGTGCACCACATTTGTTGCCTTAACTTGCTGCAGGTTAGGAAATATAATGAACTAAGTTTGTTAAAATTAGAATAAGGAGATCAGAATTTTCTCTTTGGAATAAAATACACAGGCTTTAATTTAATTTGCTTCTATTTCCAAAGTGTTGTAGCTTTTATTTTATTGTGTCTTATTTTCATAGCATCCCCACTGGTGGATTCAGGTAGATACTATTTTCCCTGTTTTATAGATGAGGAAGCTGAAGCAAAATACTCTCTTAGGTTATTCTGAGTAAGGATTAGACTAGAGCCCAGGGCCCAAGGTTCTTGCCACAAAGCTTGCTGCCTTAATAATAATATAGGGGAAAGTTACTGGACTTTTTTTAAAAAGATTTTATTTATTTATTTGACAGAGCACAAGCAGGGGGAGTGGGAGAGGGAGATGCAGGCTCCCCGCTGAGCAGGGAGCCTGAAACAGGGCTCCATCCTAGGACTAGAGGATCATTACCTGAGCCACAGGCAGACACTTAACCACTGAGCCACCCAGGCACCTGAAAGTTATTGGATTTTTGAAGTCTGCTTTGTCTGCTCATTCTTCCCTTGCTCCCAGTCTGGACTGGGTTTCTGGGGACCAGTATTTCTGTGTAAAGACCTCCAGCCAAGAGATGAGTTACTAGATATGAAATATGCAAAAGGAAATCGTCTTAGTAGGTCTGGTTATTTCTGCACATTTAGTAAGAATGGCTTGAAAAATAGAATGTGAGAGTGAAGAGGAATTCCTTCATCAAAGCACTGAAACATGTTTACTGCTTTTTAAGCTGCCAACTTGTTGTGGACCTGGAAAACAGAGCACAAGTGACCAATCACAGCCCATCCAAGGAGCCAAATGTAGTTTGGAAAGGAACAGGACCCCAAATACCAGTAGGTGGGTTAATATTTTGTTCTTTGTGTCACCATGCCTTTAGACTCCCACGTGACCCCAAAGCCACTTAATGATCTTCACGTGTCTTGTGACAAAGAGACTGTGAGTGATGAAGAATACTAACACAGAAACAGATCTTGGCAGGTTTTCTCCTTCAGGTGAGCAGAAAGAGCCACGTAACAGAAACCTGTAGGAGAAGACATCAAAGGTAAAGTAGCTAGCAGGTTAATCACACAGAACATATCGTTTGTCAAAAGCAAAGCACCTTGCCTTTCCAAAGCTAGCCAGATTGTTTTTCTTATAAAAAGAAATGCCAGGTATTCCATTTGTCAGTGCTCCAGAAACCAAACTATTTGGAAGCTAGGGTTGTTCAAAATAAGCATCCCTGACTCCAGAGCAGGGGTTGAACAGTTTAACTGTTACCATGCAGCCAATGATTTCCATCCAGATGAATGAAATGAATTGGCTTCAGCACAGATCATAGGAAGGAGAGCATATGTGTACACTGACTTTTTAAGAAGTTAGGTAAAACAGATTTTATTTTGCATAGGGGCAATTACTAAAGGTGTTTCAAGATAGACTAGTCTATCAATTTCAGCTTTACTTTTTTGTGTTTAAATGGTAGCTTTTAATCCATGGCTTTGAAGTCAGTTCTCCTGGAAAAAAGTAACTTTTTGTTTTTCTCCTAGTGGTGACTGAGACTAATGACAAGAGTTTGCTGTTCCTTTCACGTTAGTAAACGTGTTCACTAGGGAGAATCAAAGAAAATACCCAGACATTTTAGTTCAGTGTATTTTACCTTTACAAAGGGAATTATTGGAGAACCAACTAACTGGCATCAAAGGGGTTAGAACTCACATCATTGAGAGAGGCAAATGGGGTGATAGTATGGCCATTAGATGACAAAGCAAAGCCATAGTTGTGGCCTCCGCTACACCCATTCATCCTGTTCCCCCAAAAGAACAAAAGACAGACCAAAGAAAAGTTTGACATTTTGCTACCAATCCACCTAATCTTTTTGTATGCTTTTAAAAGATATAATTATATGCATATAGCTACATTTATTTATTTAGAAGTAGGCTCCACACCCATTGTGGAGCCCAACGCAGGGCTTGAGCTCACAACCCTGAAATCAAGACCTGAGCTGAGATCGAGAGTCAGACGCTTAACCAACTGAGTCACCTAGGTGCCCCCATATAGGTACTTTTATATCCTGATTATTCATCTTACATTAAAACAAGAGCATTCTATCCCACATTATTAAAAAACATCCAGTGGCGCCTGACTGGCTCAGTAGGAAGAGTATGCCACTCTTGATCTCAGGGTTGTGAGTTTGAGCCCCATGTTGGGTGTAAAGATTACTTAAATAAATAAAGATTTAAAAAAAGAAAACATCCTGTAAATTTGAACTTGTTGGATGTCCCCCATTGTTGAATTTTAGGTTGTTTCATGCTTTTATCCATTTTGAATAGGGCTGCAGTGACTTGGCAGTGCAGCTTTCTCTGCTCTTTGGATTATGTCCTTGACAGATTGCCGGAAGCAGAGTTAGTAGGTCAAAGGGTTTAAACATTTTAAAGATACTTGATAGCTGCTGCCAAATTGCTCTTTAAAGAAGCCAGTCAGATCTGACCTTTCCAGGTCAGCAGTCTCTCTGTGTTCTGGTCCAGTGGGGAAGTAGGGCATTCAAGATAAGGAGGAATTCGTACATACGCCACAGGTCACATGTTTTTGAGGAGTTACTTTAATAGACGATGAGATGTATATATGATCATGGATATGTGGAGGAAGAAGGACTCCCTTGTTTTTCAGATGAGGGAACTTGGTCCAGAGAGATTGAAGTATGCCAGAGGCAGGCAGCCGGTTAGTGGCAGGTAGGGTTCGAACTTAGACTAGGCTGAAGAACTCTGAATGTTCTTCAGGCTTGCTGGTGCTTTAAGGCCATGTTTGCAAATATTAGTTATTGTGCTCTCACTGATACGCAGGTGCGCCTTTTACCGGAGAATTCTGTTCAAAGGGTAGGAACAGTTACTGAACCATCACCTGTGTTCTGTGGCATTGTTAGGGTGGGGGGCTCTGCTAAGGCTCAGAAGTCTGGTGAAACTGGGTTTCAATTGTGGGTTTCTTCTTCCTGTGAAAATTTCTCAAGAGTACTTTTAGAATCATGAAATCTGAACTTGGAAACTGAAAAAAATACCTTAGAGGTCTTCTAACCCAGTCTTTTCATTTCTTAGCCAGGGAAGGCCTAAAGAGTCCAGTGCCCGAACCAAGCTGACTCAGCTTACTAGTGCACTTGTTACTGTGTCAAGCCACCCCAAGGGACCTCCTGTGTCATCTGGCCCTGGCCAGGGCTCTACTAGGTAGGCTCGAGTGGTCTGAACGTTGGGGAGTCTGGCGCCCTCTGGTGGTAAGCAGGAGTCAGTGCAGTCCCAGGAATGGCTCTGAGTAGGGGTTGGTCCTCTGGATGGGCTGGAGGGCTCTGGTTTGCGTCAGGAACTTGAGCAAACTGGTGTATTTGTGTCCACCCTGCTCCCCTTCCCCCAAACCTATACAATTTAGGATCAGTATGGAGTCTGTCTCTTCTGAAATCTGTAACGCAAAGTCAAGAAATAATGAAGATGATGGAGAGGTATACTTGAAATGGAAAAGTGAGTAAAGAGTCATAGGTTCTGTTGGGCCAGATGAAATTTAAAGTCTATTTCTAACCTGGTTGTTATCTCTAAGTACACAGCCTGTATGGCACCAGCCTCCCACATTCTTTTCTTCTGTTGGCTCATTCCAGTTTAAAAGCAAGACCTTTCTGATTACAAATTGCAGAAAGGAAATGCTTTTCTCTTTCTTCTTCTTCTTTTTTTTTTGTTTACCTCTTAGTCAGGAAAGATAAGCTTTTATTAAGATGGGTCTTTTAACATTGTTTAAATGAACATGTTTTGTGTTACTAGTCCAAAGAAAAGAGACTGTCAAGCTTGCCACTGTGTATACCGTACTGTTCAGTGATTTATTTTTCTGGGAAAAACTTTATTCATTTCTAGACTTTATAAGAAATATTTCCATTATATATATATATATATATATGCATATTTATAACAAGTGTAGCAAAACAATACACAGTAGAAATTTAATGTGTAACATTCATTATGAAAGTAGAGAGCATGCAGTGTCACTTTTGCATATCCTGTGGGCATTTCCTTTTGTATCAGTTTTTACAGTGTGTTTTTTAATACTTATGTTAAATGACATTAGCAAAAGTATAGAACATTTGGAATGAAGACATGCCCATGCAGATACACATATAAAAATACACATACACACACACACACACACACACACACACACACCCACATGAGCTCTGCCTAGTCTAGAGAGGCTAGACAAACTCAGATAGAATCCTTTCCATTAGTCTCTACAGACTGGGGGCTGCAGATGTTATTTTCTTATAAAATCTTCACAGCAAGAAGGTCTATCTACAAGTTCTCTGCTACCTTCCATTCCAAAATTCAGAAATGAACTGAAATCCTGTCCTCCCCTCTGTTATCAGTTCTCTTCTCCCTTCCCCTTCAGGCCAAATAGGGCAAGCTAAGGATGACGCAGTTCTAAAAAGGCAACTATTGTGACAATATGAGCTCTAAAATATTATATAGCTCTTTAAGAAGCAAAAGCTTTTGTTTCTAATGTTCAGAGTTCTCTTGTAAATGCTGCTTTCCCTTCTGTCCAGTGGAGGTGAAAGATATGGCAGAGAGAGCAGCTACTGGGCAGCTGGTGGTACCACCTTGGCATCCTCAGAGTAGTGTGACTTCAGAGGGTGAGGCGAAGAATGTGCCTGATCCCCTGCTGAGGGACCCTGAGAAAGTGGGCTGGCAGTGCATTGTAGAGTATCCCAGGAAAAATGATGAGCCAGGAGGAAATGGCAAGTGTGACGAAATGGACAACAGTGACTGTGACAGTGACCAGCATGGCAGACAGCCTGGGCCTCGAACCTGCACCAGTAAGTTCAGTTGGAGGAATTGGGATAGGTGAGCTCTATCAAGTTATTAGCTCTCAAAAATAAGTAAGCCTCCTGGCATATTTCCTTTGCTTGGTCATCTCTCCTTTCCCTTCCCTCTGGGAACCCTGAGTTGCAGGGAAAAGCAGCATACCCTTTTGATTCCACTGTCCTTCCTGAAGGTAAAGAAATCCAAAGATTCGTGAGTTTTTCTGTTACTGGAGCAGACCCATTTGCTCAAAGGAAGTAAAATAATCTCTATACAGTGACCCTGTTCCTGGCTCTAACCTGGCGGGGAAATGAACCTTTCTTACCTGAGTGCAGTGGTAGATGGCCATTCCCTACTGCCCATTTCCTTGCATTGCATTTTAAGCCAGAAAAACTCCACTGGCTCCCAGAGATTCTGTGCGAGAAGAACCTGGAGACAAATGGCATTGACTGTCATCACTTTATAGATTTTTAGGTTAAAACTGAAGGCCATGTAGTTCCACTGGGTAATTTGCTTGCAAGCAGGGCATGGAATATTATTTCACAGTTGTTTACAAATCAAAGAAAGATGCATCTAAAATTATCACTTATCTTAGGTAGAAAATCTACTGGCTTGGGCTCTTTTAGTTTTTAGAAACTGTTCCTTTTCAAGCATTGATCTTGAATGGGTGGGCAAAAGGATGATGATACAGGACCGGGTGTTGGGGCCAGGCCAAACTAACAGTCTCCATTCTCTGGACTGAACCCCACTAATGGGACATGGCCACCCTCGGCAGAGTAGTCACGCATCTCTCCTCTCACTCCACTCTTCTCCCCTTCCATGCCATCTAAATACCACTGAATGACTATGGCCCTGGTTGTGTTAAAATCATTAGGTATCAGGCACCTGTCTCCCAGAAAAAATGAGCAGCCAGAACATAGTGAAGTCTTTCAAGCAAGTTCTGATGCATCTGTGGTCGTTGAGAAATCTTATAGCGTAAGTAATATGGCCCTGCAGAGCCAGGTGGAACCCAAGGATCTAGTAAAGTAGAACTGAGTTGTTATGTATTATGCCAGTGAATTAATATCTGTAGTAGTTCATTTTTGTTGGAGTATGTGCTCTCAAGTCTCTGACATGAATGAAGAAGTCTTTCTTCCCTGCCTAAATACTTTTTGAGTCAGTTCAACTCAAAGCACTGTGTATCTTGGAGCTTGTGCAGAACACAGACAAGTGTCAGATTCAGGAAACCCTTAAGCTTCTTGTCTAGTTGGATAGATAAGACCAACTCTGGAAGCTCAATGTGAGGTCAGTTATCAAAGCTCGTGGCCCAGCAGCTGACTGATTAAAGTAGGAAGAGCAAGGCCAGGGTTGTGATGAGAGTGCCTTCATCTAGAATGTCCTCTAAGACCCAAATTCACCTCTCAGCGGAAGGCACGTGTTCACGTCTGACAACTGCACCTCAGCAGGATCAATGCATTTAGGCTACAGCCCTGCTTCAGGGGTTTAACACATCCTTGAAGCATGCAGTTGGGCCACAGTCCAGTCAGGCTAAGGAACCAGAATTTTTTTTTTTTTAAGATTTTATTTATTTATTTATTTATTTATTAGAGAGTGAGCGAGAGAGAAACAGCATGAGAGGGGAGAGGGTCAGAGGGAGAAGCAGGCTCCCCGCTGAGCTGGGAGCCCAATGTGGGACTCGATCCCAGGACCCTGGGATCATGACCTGAGCTGAAGGCAGTCACTTAACCAACTGAGCCACCCAGGCGCCCAGGAACCAGAATTTTTTATCATTATGATATGAGGACACAATCACTTAAAGAATATAAACAGGAACTGAAAATGAAATAATATAAAAATACAATTGTGATAACATTTAAGGTCTTTCAACGAACATGCTGTTGTATTTAATCATAGCACAGAAACCACTCACAAGGACAATTTAAGACAATTTATTCTTTTTCTTACATGGGGCCTGGAAGGATAGGCCCTGTTAAGCATACTGGCTTGGCTGGAGAAGCAGGTCTGTCAGGGAAGTGGGGAGGGTATGTGAGGCCAGGCTTATCTAAGAAGTTTCAATCTGATATGAGAGGTAAAGGGGAGCAGCTGCTACGCGTGCGGGAAGAGAAGTGTGTGGCGGAAGCGGCATCCAAGTAAATAAATCACAAAACCTCTGCCAAGAGATGACTGAAGGTGTGGAGAGGAGTTAGTTGCCTGCCATGTGGGGACCAGGGCCTGAACATGGAGAAATGAGCAGAAAAGGAAGGGGGGAAACAGAGATGCTAAAGAAATCACTGGTACTTTTGAATTTTCAAGTTTTATTTTTATTATTGAGATTGCATTGCTATTTTTTTCAAAAGATTTATTTATTTGAGAGAGAGCACGTGCACAAGCTGGCGTGAGCAGGGGCAGAGGGAGAGGGAAAGAGAGAATCCTCAAGCAGACTACCCCCTGAGATCGAGACCTGAGCCAAAATCTAGAGTCAGATGCTTATCTGACTGAGTCACCAGGTGCCCCTGCATTGCCATTTTTAACATCATGTTCCTTCACTTGCTTTTAAACTGTAGCACCCACGGGACTCCTCAGTCTGGAGGACGAAGCATCTGTGGCTGTTCAAGCTCAGTCCCAGCTTGAGTTGTCTAGGGCCTTTCTTCTTAGAGTTTCAGAGCAGAAAAGTCGCCCAACTCCCTCCCCATCCATTGTACAGATGAGGATGTGAGTCTCAAGACTGTCATTTGCCTCACTTGCTGCAGGGGGTGCATATCTCACTGCGGGGAAGGAGGGCAGAGGCAGGTGTGCAAGCAGGCAGGGAGGGCTGGCTCAGGGAGTGTCACCCTGACTGCTGGGTAATGTTAGATAACCCCATTATTAACACTGCATCCAAATATAAAGGGATTTGTTTATAATGAACACCAACCTAAAAGTGATTTCCTACATTATTAATAGGATCAGTCTGTGCGATCAACTTGTTCACCAGAATCTTCTGAGGACATAACAGATGAATTTTTAACTCCAGACCATGAATATTTTTATTCCTCAACTGCTCAAGAAAACTTAGCTCTAGAGGTAAAAACCACTGTTTAGGGTAAAGTACTTTTCAGCTTTCTCTATTGCCTTCATTCTTTTAAATTATTTTTATTGAGAAAAAATAGCTTACATATAAAAGTGTATAATGTTGACTTAGCAGTGTTTTCATGTTTTGAAAAGACTTCTGAAAAATAAGATATTTGAGAATGGAAGGTCATATGCAGTTTCTCCCAAAACTGTGATTCCTGCATTTGTACAGTACTTAGTACTTTTTTTCAAAACACTTTTCTTCATGTTACCTAATTCACATACTCTTCCTGTGGAGAAGAGAAGAAGGCCTGCTGTTTTTCCTCTGTGTGAAGAAGTGGTGATCCCCACATGTAGGGAATTAGCCCTGGCCTGCCACGTTTCAGTGGTGGGAGAGCCAGGATCAGAGGCCAGGGCTCAGCATGAATGTGATGCTGGGCAGTGCATGGGGCTTTCTCGGGAACCTGCCTGGCTTTGGCAAGCATCTGTTTGTACAGGGTATTTTCATTTGTAAAATGAAGCTGCTTGGATTTTCTTATTTATGTATATAATTTCTGCCTCGTCTTCCTACTAACCTACCACCGTTTTTGGACCTTTTACCAATATGGAAGGTGGGGTGGAGGAAAAGGAGGAATTGATTGTATGTCTCAAACACGACCTTTGACTGATAAGAATTCAGTGATGCAACAAAAGCATCATTTCCACTGTTCTGCACTTCTGATAACTCAGAGCAGTTTTTCATTATTAATCCTTCACCTGTTCTTGACTTTCCTGTGAGCAGACTGTGATGTTAAGAAAATCTTTAATAAAAAGATACAAAATATATATACACACGTACATATGTATACATACATATATGTGTGTGTGTATACATACATGAAGTGTAACATAGAGAAAAGTACACAGCTCTTATGTGTGCAGCTCATGGACTTGCACAAACTAAACACATTCATATAACCAGTACCCAGATCAGGAAGTAGTCCTCCAGAAGACCGCCCCCAGGCCTCCTCCCAGTCACTGCACCCTCTCAAAGGAACCAGTATTCTGGGCCATTTTTCCAACCTTCTTTGACTTTTCTTTTTTTCTTTTTCCCTTATGTTATTTATTTATTTATTTAAAGATCTTATTCATTTGAGAGAGAGAGAGAGAGCGCACACACAAGTGGGGAGGAGGAGCAGAGGGAGAGGGAGAAGCAGACTCCCGGCTGAGCAGGGAGCCTGATTGCGGGGCTCGATCTCAGGACCCTGGGATCATGACCTAAGCCGAAGGCAGATACTGACTGAGCCACCCAGGCACCCCCCAACCTTCTTTGGCTTTTCTGGTGAAGGTCCTAAGAATCAAAACATCTTTGTTGGAAGGCTGGGGAGAGGAGGGGATAATAACATAAAGAAGGGAAAAGTCACACAATTCCTCCTCACAGCGGGAGGCAGGGGAGGGCTTGTTGAGGAGGGACATAAAGTACAAATGATCCTTAATGTCTTCGAAACAGGTTTGTTCTTTTTCTATTAAAGATAGAAAGATTTTCAAGGTTTAAGAACATCAAGAAATTCTCCCTCTACCTTTGGATTATATGTTGGCCTCCAGTGACCCTTCTTCCTTTGCTCTTTTATTCTTTTGTAGACCTCAAGCCCCATAGAAGAGGACTTTGAAGGAATACAAGATGCATTTGCCCAACCTCCAGTCTCTGGTAATAAGCTCTTAAGGCAGATTCCTTTTCACTTGCCTTCACTTTCTGTTGGATGACAGATCTTTAGAGCTGGAACAGTCCTTAGAGATAATCTCCTCCAGGCCTTCGATTTTGCAGATGAGGGAACCTAGGCTCAAGGATTTCCCTTCATTAGAATTAATCTCCTGCCCCTTACCAGCCTCCTGACAGCCACATATCATATTATCTGTCCTCCCCTTGCATTCTTAGAGTATATGTTTAGTGGTTGCTCTGCTGCTCCCCCTCTTCCCCCACTTTCCCCCTCCTCCTCCTTCTCTCCTTTCTTCTTCTTCTTTTTTCCCCCTCTAGTCTTTCATTAGATTTCTGACCCCTTCGTGGCACATTGCAGGTTTTTGTTCATCTTGTTCATCTTCACTGAGCTGACTTGAGGGATTTGCCCAGGCCATACAACTGGTTTTTGACACAACAAAAACTAGAACTTGCTCTTCATGTCCTTCTCCACCCCAAAAGGCATTTTCCTTTGCTTGTTTAGCTTCTTGGCAAAGAGTTAATAACAGCCAATAGTACACAGTCAACATAACATTCTTGCCTTGGGAGGCCTTGGGTTCTATATAACTCAGCAACTGCTTTCCATTAACATGGGAGGTTAACCTTGGATCAGCAGCCTGGGTGTGGCACAAGATAAGATATAAGTGAACCACTGGTTCTGATACAGACATTGTAAAAATTGTGCACTTTTACTCTTTTAAGGTATACAACCATCTATTTTAAAGCCAGAGTTGCCCACCTACTGAGCCATGTAGCTGTTTGTGGTCATGTCTCAACATTCTGAACCCAGGCATGGTGGGCTTGGGTTCTGAACTTACTCCCTTCCTCCTGCTGCACACTCTGTCTTCTGTCTCTAACCTGATTCATGCCCCTGTCACAGCCAAGAGCATTTTTTTTTTTTTAAGATTTTATTTATTTATTTGACAGAGAGAGACACAGCGAGAGAGGGAACACAAGCAGGGGGAGTGGGAGAGGGAGAACCAGGCCTTCTGCGGAGCAGGGAGCCTGATGCAGGGCTCGATCCCAGGACCCTGGGATCATGACCCGAGCCGAAGGCAGACGCTTAACTGACTGAGCCACCCAGGTGCCCAGCCAAGAGCATTTTAAGAAGCAATGAGCTTTTAGATGAACATTTAAATCCTCAGGACAACATGTATTAAAAGTCCCCAGACGTGGGTCTTGGGTCATCCATTTCTTTCTGTGGAGCCTCTGCCCATGATCATGTTCTGTGTGAGCCTGGCCTGCACATAGACATTTCACTTCTGTTTCGAAGAGGGTTGAGTGGGATAGAGAAATTGTGGGGCAGGTAGGTTAGAAACCCAGGGCTAGTTTGATACAAACATCTGAAGTACACGAAGAAACCTCTGATTTCCACTCATTTCCTGCTTTCGGCCTTTCTCTCCCCCCTTTTCCACTAGGGCTCTGACATATACCCCTTCCATATCAGGTGATATCACAGGTAACAATTGGACACATGTTGGGTTCCGAGCCCAGTTCTGCCACTGATTTTTTTTTCCCCCATGCATGACCTTGGGAAAGTCATTTCACCCCAGGCCCCACTCTCCCTTTGTATAAAATAAAGGTGAGAGACTCTAAAATCTCTTAAGTGTTCTTCCAGTTCTAATTGTACTTATTAGGAATTCCTTTATGCTTTCTAGGTGTTTATGCTTTCTAGGTATTTGAAAGAGGGTCACGGGAAGAAGAACCCCAATGCTTCTCTACTGATGGGGTTTCAGACCTCCTTGGTACCTGCTAAAGGTGACACTGTGTTGGTGGGCCTCCCCATTGCCCACTAGACCACGTGTTCCTAAGGAATGGCAAGGGGATCATGAACATTTGCCAAGAGGGCAGGCTGCTCTGTCTGTCTCCTTCTCTATAAACCAGAGCAGTATAGTGGTGGGAAGGAAAATAGATAGTGGCCCTGTCTGCCCTGAGGTCTGCAAAGTATCTTATTGAGAACTTGTGGGGGAGTAACTTCAGACACTTGATGTCAGGGAGAACAGAAGATAGTTGAATTAGTTGTGACCC
>NC_058417.1:27404995-27455342 GCF_002201575.2 Neomonachus schauinslandi
ACCCCCGGCTTTAAATGGAGCCTGATGGCCAAGAGGCACAGTTAGCACTCTGGGAATGCCCAGCTTAATTGTCTTTTCTATTTGGAATCTTTAGTGAACAAACAGTTCTTGGTTTCAACGCCCCCTGGTGTCTGTTGACAGGAACCAGGTCAGTTTGCCTTCCTGAAAAAACAAAATAACATTTGTCTCCAGAAATAACTGAGTGGTTATAACTGAAAGGCCAGTAAATGGCTTGATTGTGTTCTGAGTGTCAGAATGTAGTTACCCCCTCTGAGCAAGGAAAATAAACTTTCAGAGCAAAAACCTCTCCTACAACACTCAATCCAAACCCAATTAGGAAGCACTTTGTTTATTCAGATTATTTCTTATTCTGGACCAGACCAAGGGAAATTCTAGGGAATGAAAATAATAATCTGAGTTGGCAAAAATTCAGTAAAAAATGCATTTACTTTATTCTTTCAGGTGAAGAAAAGTTCCAAATGAGAAAAAGCCTTGGAAGGAATGCTGAGATTTTGACCAGATCTCAATTCCAACCTATACGAAGGTATGTACTAGTATTTTATTCACAGTTTCAGACTCACAGAAGTAATGTTAAAAGATGATAATACCCCATATTTATGTATTGCTTGTCCTCAAATGTTTTAGCCACCATGTCATAAAAATGAGTGTTGGGCACTTAGCTTTCTTAGGACTTGTTCAGTGGGATTGTGAAGAGGGATCATTATCACTATTCAGATCGTGACTCTGCCTTTCCATCCCTGTGACTTTGGTCAAGTTTCTCAACCCCTCTCTTCTATTTCTGCATTTGTAAAGTAGGAATAAGAATCCTTGCGAAGAATGTTGACATAGAGATTAAAAGTAATAATATAACTCTTGGCATTAATTACAAAGAAATGAAGACTTAATGTTCATATAAAAACATATATGTAGGGGCGCCTAGGTGGTACAGTCGGTTGAGCATCCGATTCTTGGTTTCCCCTTGGGTCTTGATCTCTCAGGGTTGTGAGCGTGGAGTCTGCTTGAAATTCTCCCTCTCCCTCTTCCTTTGCCCCTCCTGCTCATGCTCGTGCTTTCACTCTCTCTCAAAGAAATAAATAAATCTTAAAAAAAGAAATACATAGATGAATGTTTATAGCAACTTTATTTATTTATTTACTTATTTTTGCGACTTTATTTGTAATAACCAAAAACCGGAAACCTAAATGTTGTCCAACAAGTAAATGATTTTTTAACAGACATCAATTCTATGGAATATTCCTCAGCAATAAAAAAGAATGAACTATTTTTTTTTTTAAAGATTTTTTATTTACTTATTTGACAGAGAGAGACATAGTGAGAGAGGGAAAACAAGCAGGGGGAGTGGGAGAGTGAGAAGCTGGCCTCCCGCCGAGCAGGGAGCCTGATGTGGGGCTTGATCCCAGGACCCTGGGATCATGACCTGAGCCGAAGGCAGTCGCTTAACGACTGAGCCACCCAGGCACCCCAAATGAACTATTGATACGTGCAACAACCTGGATATATCTCCAGAGAATTGTGCTGGGTGGAAAGAGCAATCCCCCAAAGTTATTTACTATATGATTCCACTTATATAACATTCTTGAAATTATAAAATTATTTGAGTAGTGTCCAGGGGATAAGGTAGAGGTAGGCAGTAGGAGGGAAGTAGACATGCCTATAAAAGGACAGCATGAGGGGCCCCTGGGTGGCTCAGTCAGTTAAGCTTCTGCCTTGGGCTTGGGTCATGATCCCAGGGTCCTGGGATCAAGCCCCGCATAGGGCTCCTTGCTCAGTGGGGAGTCTGCTTCTCCCTCTGCCCCTCCCTCTGCTTGTGCTTTCTCTCTCTCTCTCTCTAATAAATAAAATCTTTAAAAAAATAGAAGGGCAGCATGAGGGATCCCTGTGGTGGTGGAAATGTTCTGTATCTTGACTGTATCAATGTTGGTATCTTGATTGTGATACTGTGCTATAGATTTGCAAGATGTTATCATTCAGGGAAACATGGGTAAAGTGTTTCTTTAAACTTCATGTAAATATGCAGTGACTTCAAATTAAAAAGTCCAATTAAAAAAACTAATAGTAGATGTAAAGTGCCTGATACAATAACATTCAATTACTTTCCCTATCTCTAGGCCTCAACTTTTTTTTTTTTTAAGATTTTATTTATTTATTAGAGAGGCACAGCGAGAGAGGGAACACAGGCAGGGGGAGTGGGAGAGGGAGAAGCAGGCTTCCCGCCGAGCAGGAAGCCCGATGTGGGGCTTGATCCCAGGACCCTGGGACTGTGACCTGAGCCGAAGGCAGACGCTTAACGACTGAGCCACCCAGGCACCCCAAGGCCTCAACTTTTTTATCTATAATAATTATACCTAGTATTTCCTAAGCAGCTACCATATACCAGGTACTCGGTTTTCTCAAATATAATTTATGTAACAGCCTTTTGAGATATATACTGTTATCTCCATTTTGCAAATAAGGAAAGCGAAATTCATTTTTTTCAAGGCTGCAGTTAATAAGTGGATGTATCAGTCAGGATAGGCTAGATTATGCTTATATAACAAACAACCCCCAGATTTTAGTGGCTTAAAACAGCAAAAATTTATTTTTTGCTCACTCCATGTCCATCGTGGATTGGCTAGGAGTGTTCTGTGCTATATTACCTTCTACCCAAGAGCCAGGCTGAGGAAGACTCCATCCTTGTATTTCCTTGATTGCTGAGGCAAGAAAAAGGGAACATGAATTGTGCACTGTCCTTAAGGTTTCTGCCCAAAAGTGATTCGCATCACTTTCACTTATATTTCACTGGTTAAAACAAGTCATGCGGCCATTTACATAAATTAGGAGGGCCAAGAAGTGCTGTCCTACTGTATGCTTGGAAGAGAAACAAATACTCTAGTGAACAGAATTAATAAAGTCACAACTCAGTCCAAAATCCGTGCTTTTTCCTTTGTACCATTGATTTCATAGGATTGTTGCAAAGATTAAAAATATGAAAACAGGGGCGCCTGGGTGGCTCAGTCGTTGAGTGCCTTCGGCTCGGGTTGTGGTCCCAGGGTCCTGGGATCGAGCCCCGCATCGGGCTCCCTGCTCCGTGGGAGGCCTTCTTCTCCCTCTCTCACTCCCCCTGCTTGTGTTCCCTCTCTTGCTATGTCTATCTCTGTCAAGTAAGTAAATAAAATCTTTAAAAAAATATATGAAAACATATGGAAGAATTTAGTTTGGGATCTGGCTTGTAGTTTGTATTCAACAGATATTGAAATGGAATTCTAGATAGTGGTTAACATAGAAACAGGTCAAGTTTGTGTTCATATTCTTTTCTGGTCATTTTTTGGCATAAGTCTCTCTTGGCCTCACCTGATGACCCATGCAGGAAGCTGTCTCACGGTTGGTAATGTTGGTAATGTCCCACGGCTGTGCCCTTTGCCCCAGCCTCCATTCCCAGCAGATTTCCTGTGCTCTCTTGATTTCCTGAGGAACTTGCTCACTGTCATATAGCATCATCGGCTGATTTCAGATGGGCTGATGCCTAGAGGGTATTTATTCAATCTCTGGAGAGGAAACTGAGGCCCTAAGAACATATAGCTAGTCAGTAGCAGACCCAGGACTGGAACCCACTTTCCATTTCTGAGCTTAGTGCCCTTCCTACTGCTTTTCACAGGGCTGATAAACTGGTCCCTTGTACCAGGTTAGTGCACTCTGCTGACAGGGCATTCATATACTTTTCTCACTTTCTCTCTTACAGTACTGAAGGTGAACAAGAGGAGACATTAAAGGAATCACCAGAGGAGCTGAAGGAGAAAGACATGTAGGGCCACCAAAGGGTTGCCTAAGGATGCTGTGTAAAGTCTTGGTTTTAGGGGAATAGTATTTCCTTATTTGTAAGAGAATACTTTCTTCCCAGTTTTATGTATACGTTTAATGTGAGCGTGTTTCTTTTTTCACCAAAAACCTGTTATGATGATGTGATCTAAATTAATAGCATCTTATAATCAAGGAAATACAGTGATAATGATGATGATGATATTAATAAGTTTACATTTGAGGTAGATGAAATCTGTTTTCCATATAAATATACTTTTGTCTGTGGAAATAGTTTATTTTTAGCTGCTGAGATATGTTTAAAGTTAGTATCTCTTTTTAGGATATTCTCTAATATTCTCTTTCAGATACATATGATAGTCTAAGATAGTCTAATTCTGGTCTACTGCCAAACAAAGATTGTTGTCAAGAGCATCCTTAAAAAGTACCCCTTGGGAATATATTGTTTGATTTTTCTAAACATCTCCTAATTACTTTGTGCTTTTAATTTCTTAGATCACTGACAGACATTCAAGACCTTTCTAGTATCTCCTACGAGCAAGATGGTTCTTTTAAAGAAGTCTCATGCAAAACCCCCAAAATAAACCACGCACCTACAAGTGTCAGCACTCCGCTCAGCCCAGGTACTCACTGCAGGGAGAAGTGTTTGAGGAGAACAGTTGCTGCCCCACCGGCTTTGGGAAGCCAGCCATGAGAACAGACCGGCAGGTGTTTCCTCATAGTGCAGAGGTGTCTGTCTAGCGCCAGAGCTGTTGGGGATAACCCCATGGGGGGCCAGGTAGGGGTTGGTGGTGGTGGTTATTAAGCAGCTATAGGGAGTTTTTTGACTTTGGTGGTAGAGACACGTAAATGCAAACTGTACTTTTTACTCTAACACTACTGAATTTAGTGCAAATACATTGGCTTCTCTAGAGTTTGTAACTCAAAACCTATTGCTTAAACATACATAATTTTGAGTCCTCCAACCTCAACAGCCAGCATCAGATAGCCTCCCTCTGGTGTCCTTAGTTCCATTATATTTGTGGTTCCAATAATCTCCCTTTATTTTGATGGCCAAGTTTAGAGACTGTCTTTTTTTTTTTTTTTTAATACTTTGAGGAGCTATGTGTCATAATCAGTGATTATTTTAGTTATTAACAATTTGGAGAATCCCTGGTATAGATAGAGAGTTTTGTGTTTTTGTTTTTAAATAATGTAAAGGATTTGGACACTAATTGCCCTCTTTTCTATAACAGGGTCGAGTTCTTCAGCTGCCAGTCGGTATAAAGACTGCCTTGAAAGTATCACATTTCAGATTAAAACAGGGTCTACCTCATACTGGAACAGTCAGGAATCTATTCAAACTTCATCTGATAGATTTTCAACCGTTCGAGAGAAAGCAAAGAGCCTAGATTCCTTTCTTACTTCCTCTGAAACTGTTCCTTCAAGATTGACTGATCTTGTAAGTATACCGACTCTGCTTTCCATACTCATGGAATCAGCCCAAAGGCCTTAGGGATCCAAAGTACTAAGATTTCTCCAAATCCATTTTACAAAGAAAGCAAGAAATAAGCTGGATCTTCTCTAGGCCTTCTTGGGGTGTCTCTCTGAGTCTGTATTATAGGATAGATCTTGGGTTTTTGTGCCTCCCCCCCACCAGAGATAATGTCTAGCAATTTCTTTAAAGAGCCAAACTGCAACAGCTTATAATGCTACTACCTTCACCTGCAGTGTACTTTCTGTCTACACATATCCTACTCACTTGAGGAGGCTTGAGTTCTCCTTCCTCTTTGTTGCCTCCTCTGCTTGGTTTCCCGAGAGTTTTGATTGATCCCCACCTTCTCTGAACTCCTGAACTCTAATAGTCTGTAATAAAAACACATATTTGTGTACTACCTTCTCCACTCCTCCTCCTTCTGCCCCTGCTGTCCTTTTTTTTCTCTTCTCTCTCCCTCATATTTTGTATGTATAGTATCTTCAAGAAAACTACAAATTCCTTACTTGGCACTGCTCATTAAAAATCTGTTGACCATCCTGTAGGCAGATGGATGACTTGCTTTGGCCTTCAATTAAAAATCAGCTGCCATTTTCTTTGGGCATTTGACTCACAAAAGGTCCACTCTGAAGTAGGGAGATAAAGAACTTTATGCTTCATTCAACCGTCTGTTAATTGGGCGTGTTCTAAGTGCCAGGTAGCCTGCCAGGCCCTCTTCTAGGCATCCAAATATAAATAAGGTAGACCGAGTCCCTGCCCCGGAGGAGTTCCCCATCTAGTGAGAAAGGCTGGGGGGATCCAACACAGAGGTAGGTACTGGGCACTGCGGAGGCAAAGAGGAGTGAGAAGGGTTTGCAGAGGAGGAATGAGTTTGACTCAATCAACAGAACAAGTGGCTTCTTCCATCAGTGAAACACAGGCTTACTCTTGGAAATGGTTGAACTGCATATGGGTCTTTTGAGCTCAATCAGTTACCATGTTTATGTCTTACTTATAGAAAAGATTGTCTGCATTTACTGGGACCGGTTCCTCCAGCATTGCTAAGTCACCTGACACATCATCGTCCCATGCCACCCAGAGAAGGAGCCTGCCAAAAGGTATCCTGTGTTTTTAATATCAAAATAGAACCAAAATACAAAACAATAGTAAGCCAGTTTAAGGGAGCCTTCTTCTCATCTTTGATGCTACATTAGATTCCAACAGAAATGCTATTTTTGGGCACCTGGGTGGCTCAGTCGTTAAGCGTCTGCCTTCGGCTCAGGTCATGATCCCAGGGTCCTGGGATCGAGCCCCGCATCGGGCTCCCTGCTCTGCGGGAAGCCTGCTTCTCCCTCTCCCACTCCCCATGCTTGTGTTCCCTTTCTCGCTGTCTCTCTCTCTGTCAAATAAATAAATAAAATCTTAAAAAAAACCCAAAAGAAATGCTCTTTTCCCTCTGATTATAAAAGTAAAGTATACTTATTAAACTTAGAGAATTAAAAAGAGCTTTTAAAAAACACTACCACTTAATTCTACCACCATTTTTTAACTTCTTGTACTATTTTGGCATGTATCTTTTTTTTTTTTTAAGTAAACTCTCTGCCCAACGTGGGGCTCAAACTCATGTCCCTGAGATGAAGGGTTGCATGCTGTACTGACTGAGCCAGCCAGGCACCCCTCTCTTTCATATTTCAATATGCAAAAATGTATATATTTTTAGCATAGTTGAGATCATAATTGTGTGTCAGCTCTGGCCTTTTTTTTCTCTGATGCTGTATTTTGAGGATTTCCCCTTAGTGGAAGTTATTTGTAAATATATGTAATGGCTTCATAATAGTCCATTCTACATATGTTGCTTAATCGTGCCCTAATGTTGAAGATTTATATTGTTTTCTAATTTTTGCTCTTTGTACAAAAATCTTTGTCTGTACCTCTGATCCCTTTCTTAGGATAGATTCTTAGGAGATGGTTTTCAAATAAAAAGGTATGAGAATGTTAAAAGCTCTTGAGGTGTATTGCCTTTGGTATATTAATTTCAATGTCTTATGTTTTGGTACAGTTCTTGGATTTTGTGAATTATGCTGAGGGGTTTGGGTTAGTGTTATAACTGAGTAGTTAAGGAAAGGCCCAAAGAATGGTTGCTTCTGCATCCCCTGGCCTGATAATCTATAGAGAAAGACCTCCCACTTTATATGTTTTGTTCATTTTGAGTGGTCCAGAGCCTCTGTATCCCTCCAGGAGCCTGCAGCCGCTTAGTAAGAATTTGTACCTCACCTACCCTTAATATCCTTGGGGAGGAAAGGACACAGATCAATCAGTACTGGGTAAGGGGCAAAGTAGGAAAGGGTTTGTAATAAAAGGGGGAGTAAACCCATTCACATGTTAGGAGGTCTCAGCTAGGACTGCTGATGTGAAATGCTGTCTCCCTGCCTTAGTTTGTTTTACTGTTGAGAAGTCCTAGGTCAAGTCCACGTGGAAGCCGTGAAAATCCAGTTCAGGGCCAGGAAGGTGTTAAGTCATTTTCCCCTTTATCTTTTTTAAGCACTAGTAGAAGCCATTTCACAGTGTCACATTGATGAGCTACCACCACCATCTCAGGAGCTGCTTGACGAAATTGGTAAGGGATGTTTAATACCGAATGTGCTTCGTGACCACAGTGTGCTTCTTTGTCTCAAGTGTAAGCACTAGTACAAAAGACCCTCAGAAGGTCCGATCGAATGTACACAATTCAGGAAGGAGCAGTTTTCCAATAAAATGGGCCTCACACTACTATTGAAACCTGGCCAGGATAATTAGCCTGTGTCTTTTGTTGCTTTGTTACTTAAAGGGCCTATGGTCATGATTCTAAGAGAAATAACATTTGAGTGGTTTATTATGATGAAATTCTTTTACTAAAGGGATTTTTTTACTTCCTTTTTGAACGAAACCAGCCATAACTTGGGGGCCTGATGTCTGGCTACTGAGGCCAAGACATCCTGTACTTTCAGTTTTGCCATTAGCAGGAGGTATTAAAGGTATTGGCAGCATGGATGAATCACTTTCCCAGGGGCAGAGATGTCAGTGGCATAAGACCTAATGAAACCAGAATTTTCCATTTCAGGCAGAGACCCAGTTATACCAGCTCAATTTAATTGTAGCTGGATCGGCTGGCCCTGCCCAGCTGAGCTGATGCTGAATAAATGGAAACATTAGGACAGGTGGTTTCCTTACCCAGGAAAGACCCGACTGTTCTCTTCTTGACAGCCTGGCTGACCAGCCCCTTACCCTGAGAGGACACATCTTGTCAGACCTCTGATGGCCCAGTTCTTGGTATGGGGCCTGTAGAGAATTTCCTGAGATGCACCAGCTGGTTTTCAGGGTCTCTGAGGTTTTGTGTTTCATCAGAAAGAGGGAGGTAAATGAG
Organism: Neomonachus schauinslandi; assembly: GCF_002201575.2. Classification (NCBI taxonomy): domain Eukaryota; kingdom Metazoa; phylum Chordata; class Mammalia; order Carnivora; family Phocidae; genus Neomonachus; species Neomonachus schauinslandi. The sequence goes on from NC_058417.1 coordinate 27,413,668, forward strand.
GACCTATGTGGTCTGACTCAATGACAGCTATCGCAACCCCAAGCCCCTGACTGTGGGTCTGAAGAACTAGGGTGGAACCAGTCAGAGCTGCCAGAACCTTCCTTAGTTTCTTTTTCCATACTCACGGGCCCTTCTTACCTCATCACACCTCTCCCGCATTGCCACAGGGTCATAGGGATGTTAGGTTAAGCTCTTAGGGCTCCCATCCCCACGCTGGCTCTCCTTCTCTAGAAATTCCCAGGGAGTCTTTGCAAATCCTCCTCTCTAGTTGCTCTTCATAGTATAGCAATAGAACTGCTGCTTATAAGAGTAAAGGTCACCTACACATGTCCAGCTCTGGTAAATTCTCAGTGTCATTTGTTCCTTGGTCATGACTTAAGGTAGTATTTGTAGGTTCCTTTGTAGTTTGACTTAGCAATACTTTCCCTCTGGATCCTGCTGTCTTTTCTTTCAGTCACCATATGGACTCCCCCATTTCAGCAACTGTTAGCAGGCTTCCTCCTGGGCTCCAGCCTCGTGGCACAGCTGTACCCCAGTACACTCTGAAGAAACCCTCATTTTACTTATGGCAATTATCTGGACCAGGTTTCTAGGTGATGTCTGTACTTTGACATGGGTCAGTAATGTCCCAGAAAGACAAAGCGAGAGGGCACTTGGGTAGTTTCTCCTAATAATGGGCACCCCCACGCAATTATTGTATATTATCATTCTCTTGTTCCACCTCAGGAGAGCTTTGGGGAGTGACCTGGTGTTGACATCTGTTCTTTTGGAGGACCCACATCCAAAGCTCTAGGCTTCTGACAAAGGCCTAAAGGGGAGGATCCTCTAGAACCCTAGGATATAGATGATCCTTTAAGATCAACAAGGGACTACTTTTAACAAGGATAAAAATGGATTTTTTATTTCAAATTATTTGAAATGATCAAATGGGGCCTGATGCCCAGGAGCTGCCAGGAAGCTTCCTGACCTGCAGGAAGAGAGAGCCCTGTGCCTGCACACAACAGGGCTGCATCAGGGAACCCACGGTCCCTCTGTGTTCTGCCTCCCAGCTATCTCCCTGCTCTGCGGGGAGCACTTGAAGCATACTGTGCAGCTAACAAATGCAAAGCAGGATGCGGGGTTTAGCAGATGCTTGTCTTGGTCTTGTGGTCAATTCTTTAGGAACTGGAAATTATAGATATTCTTTGCCTTCTGTCTTTTCATAAACTAGGTAAAAAATATGAAACATAGGCCACAGGGATGAGGAAAACTGGAGGTTGCTTTGATGTTGTTCCACACTTTTTGAGAGAGGATAAAATAGAGGTTAAGAGCGTAGATCTTAGAGCTGGACCATCTAGGTTCAAATCCCAGCTCTGCATCTTACTCTGTGTGATTCCAGGCAAGGTCCTCAACCTTTCTTTACCTTCATTTCCTCATCTGCTAAACAGGAATGGAAATCACATGATCAGTCTTGTAGGATTGTTGTGAAGACTGCAAACATTAATCTTGAATGAATGTGTGTAAGTTAAAAACAGTACCTGCCACATAGAGCTCTGCAAATGTGACCTATCATCGTTACCATTTTTGTTTTTATTTTTAGTGTTGGAGGGGATTGAATGCCCTAGACCAGTGGTTCTCAAACTTTATCAGCTGTCAGAGTCACCTGGAGGGCTTGTAAAATATGATTGCTTGGCCTCACCCCCAGAGTTTCTGACTCCGTAGGTCTGAGATGAGGCCTGAGAATTTGCATATCTAAGTCAGAGTATAGGGCAACCCTTTGAGAACCACTGCCCTAGAGAATGGTGTGATGTGTAAAGGAAGAAATAACTTGCCTTCTGCTTCTGTATGATTGTGACAGAGCACTTGAAGCAGGAGCAGGCCTCATCCACAGTGTTGGGGGAGAACACAGCAAGTCATCTGGGCATCGCTGCAAATGGTAAGCCAACTACCCAGATTTTTTTCATCAGGTCCTTGCTGTAACACTGTCCTTGGCAGCACATTGGTACATTTGGGGGACTGTGGACCTTTAAGTCAGGCACAATTCCACCTCAGTTGCCACTTTTGTACTGCAAACTATTTAATGTTTCTGAGCCTCAGTCATCCTCATCTGTAAAATGGGGATGATAATTCCTACCTCCTGATGTATGCAGTAGCTCTAACCACAGTGCCTGCTACATTGTAAGATACTGAACAAACCTTCCCTTCATAGGACTGCTGGCAGGATGAAATGAGATAGCATTACGAAATGCCTGGCATACATTAAAGGGTACTACCCTTCCCCACCCAAATTCCTTCCTTGAGGCTTCAACCTAGAAACATCTAACAAGTGAGGACAGGGTAGTCCCCCAAAGTAAATCTGGGCAATTTATTTCCAGGGTCTCCTGCCTCCTCTTTTATGTGTCCTTTCTTTCCTCTGTTTCCTCTGTCTCTCTTGAGTCTTGGCACAGGTAAGGTTTCTTGTCGCTTCACCTGGCACCAGAGAGCTCCCAAGACCCCAGAAGCAGCTGCTGTGGATGCAGGCACCCTGCAGACTGCCACCTGGTCCCTGGCTCTCCTGGGAAGAAGTCGTGCAGTGCATGCTTCAGGGACCACTGATTAACCTTAATTTTTTGCACTCCATTTTAAGGCAGCCTTTCTCAATTGTTTTTTGATGTTCTAATAAAGTTAAGTCTTTCAACTGTTTTTAGATCAAAGGCATTTAGAAGAACAAGCAACTAACTGTGAAAAAGAACATAGCAGTATGCTTTGGACCAAAGAAACTCAGGATCTAGAAGAGGACACAGAGAGGTAACAGAAAAAGCTGGACTTCTGAAAGGATTTAATATATGGTATTAGTTTGTATTAGTTTTTCTTCTGATATTTGACAAATAAGATGGGAAGAAAAGGTCTTTCTTCATACTATCCTAATAGCCCCTATTCCTAAAAGTTTTTTGTTTTTTATTGTAATTGTGATAAGATAAACAACATAAAATTTTCGAGGGTACAGTTCAGTAGTGTTAAGTATATTCACATTGTTGTGCAGCCAGTCTCTTAAACTTACTCATCTTACAAAACTGAAACTCTTTTATGTTATGTTAATCACCATACGTTACATCATTAGTTTTTGATGTAGTGTTCCATGATTCATTGTTTGCGTATAACACCCAGTGCTCCATGCAGAACGTGCCCTCTTTAATACCCACCACCAGGCTAACCCATCCTCCCACCCCCCCCCGCCCCTCTAGAACCCTCAGTTTGTTTTTCAGAGTCCATAGTCTCTCATGGTTCGTCTCCCCCTCCGATTCCCCCCCTTCATTCTTCCCCTCCTGCTATCTTCTTCTTCTTTCAAAACTGAAACTCTTATGCTCAAAAACCAACTGCCCATTCGCCCTTTCTCAGTTCCTAGCAACTGCCATTCTACTTTCTGTTTCTATGAATTTGACTCCTCTTGATACCTCATATAAGTAAAGTCATACAGTATTTGTCATTTTGTAACTGGTTTATTTCACTTAGCATAATATCCTCAAGATTCATCCATGCAACATAGTCAGAATTTCCTTTTTTTTTTTTAAAGATTTTATTTATTTGAGAGAGAGAGAGCACGAGCAGTGGGAGCGGCAGAGGGAGAGGGAGAACAGGCTCTCCGCTGAGCAGAGGGCTTGATCCTGTGAGTCAGGATCATGACCTGAGCTGAAGGCAGACGCTTAACCAACTGAGCCACCCAGGCGCCCCAGAATTTCCTTCTTTTTTATGGCTGAATTCCTGTGTATGTGTGTGTGTGTTTGTGTGTCTATGTGTTACATTTTGTTTATCCATTCATGTACTGGTAGACACTGGGTGACTTCCATCTTTTGCCTACTGTGAATAATGCTGCTATGAACACGGTGTACAAATATCTTTTCTAAACATCCTGCTTTCAATTATTTTGGATATGTACCCTGAAGTGGTATTGCTGGATCACATGGTAAATCTATTTTTAATTTTTTGAGGAAATACCATACTGTTTTCCACAGCAGCTGCACCATTTTACATTCCTACCAACAGTGTACAAGGGCTCCAATTTCTTCACATCCTTGCCAATACTTGTTATTTTCTGGATTTTTTGATAGTAGCCACTCTAATGGAATGAGTATGAGGTGATATCTCATTGTGGTTTTGATTTGCATTTCCCCAGTGATGAGTGATGTTGAATACCTTTTCATATGGTCCATGGCCATTTGTATATTTTCTCTGGAGAAATAAATATTCAAGTTCTTTACCCATTTTTTAATAGGATTTTTTTCTTGTCAGGTTGTGTTTTTGTTTTTACTTCATTTTGTGAGGCAAACATAGGTTTCAGCTTTTTAAAAAAAAAATGTTTCAATTAAAGGCCTTAGAAGAGAATTTTTAGGTATTTGTAGCCAAGTAAGAGAAAATGGGGACAATCATCCAGACAGTTGAGTCTAAAAACACAAGGTTGTGGGGCACCTGGGTGGCTCAGTCGTTAAGCGTCTGCCTTCAGCTCGGGTCATGATCCCAGGGTCCTGGGATCAAGCCCCACATCAGGCTCCCTGCTCGGCGGGAGGCCAGCTTCTCCCTCTCCCACTCCCCCTGCCTGTGTTCCTGCTCTCGCTATCTCTCTCTCTGTCAAATAAATAAATAAAAGATTTTTTAAAAAATAAATAAATAAAAAATAAAGACACAAGTTTGCCTCAAGAAACCCCATTCCATTCCTGATTCAGAGCTCTCCTTTGACCCGTGCTGTAAGGTAAACCACTTCAGCTCACCTCTTGTGCCTTCTGACTTGTTTTGCCTTGTCCTAACTGTCATTTGGGGCCAGGACTGGCATGAGGTGAGTGAGACACACTCCTTAGGCACAAAATTGATGGAGACACCAAAAAACGCAGGAGTCAAGATAAATTATTTTAATGCGGAATTTTTAAAAATGAAAATTGATGCCAAAAAATCCACGATGAGCAAAGTGTCTAAATTTTGAAGAAAAAGAGGATCTGAATCTATCCTTGTACCATTTGTGTTTTTTTTTTTTTTTTTTAAAGATTTTATTTATTCATGAGAGACAGAGAGAGAGAGAGAGAGGCAGAGGGAGAAGCATGCTCCCAAGGAGCAGGGAGCCTGATGCGGGACCCGATCCCAGGACCCCGGGATCATGACCTGAGCTGAAGGCAGCCGCTTAACCATCTGAGCCACCCAGGCGCCCCATTCGTGTTATTTTAATCCTGGTCCTGTGGATCCTTAGGGTAGCCTGCCGAATTCTTTCAACTGCAAATGATAGAGAACCCCACCATTGTGCTTAGATGAGTTTGTCTCACACAAGAGGCAGTCCCACTGGCTGGCAGGGCAGGCCTGGTGTAGCAGCTTGGTGATATGACCAGGGACTTAGGCTCTTTGGATATTCCTGCTTTGCCACCTTAGCATGTTGACCTTTATTTTCAGACTTGTCACCTCCTGGTTGCAAGATGGCTGCTGTCCACACACCAGGCAGAGATAAAAGGGTGGGGCAAAGGAATATTCTGACTCTGCCCCTTTTTATCTGGAAAGCACTTTCCCAGAAGCCCTCCCCAGCAGGAGATATAAGGCCCTACTTATATCTCACTGGCCAAATGTGATGCATGACCACCCTCAGTTGCAAGGGAGACTATAACTATAAATTGAGTTTTTAGTTTTTTAGCTGCTATAGAAGAAGAAGGCAAGGGAGAAGAGTGCTATGAATAACTTTTAGGTAGTGAATCCAGTTTCTGTCACACTCTTCAAGGGCTAAATTATTCTGTATGAGGAAGGAGAAGAAAGACCTGGAAGGGAAGGTCTGGGAAGTGGAGGAGGAGACTGGAGCCCTGGGACCAGCAAGGAAGGTCCTGGGGAGACAGAAAAGACAAAGAGGCAAAAGGGGAAGAAGATAAATACTTTTTAAAAGTTTTAGACCATGTTTTTTTTCTAGGGATGCCTGGGTGGCTCAGACAATTAAACATCTGCCTTCGGCTCAGGTCATGATCCCAGGGTCCTGGGATTGCATCCCACGGAGCTCCTTACTGAGCGGGGAGCCTGCTTCTTCTGTCTGCTGCTCCCCCTGCTTGTGTGCACTCACTCCCTCTTTCTCTGACAAATAAATAAAATCTTTAAAAAATAGTAAATAATTAAAAAAATAAATCTTTTTTCTGTAATGTATAAATCCAGCCCTTCCAACTCCCCAAAACACCTTCAGTAAAAATGTACATCATTATTCAAGCAAAAGAAGATTAGCTCAAAAAGCCAAGTTAAATTTGGTTGTATAAAGTGCTTTGTTCGTGATCAGAAGTTGGCTACTATAACTGTTTTCCAGAAGGGCTGGCTGTGCTGGACACAGATAGGTGCCCACGGTGGGACTTCTCAGGCCTTCCAGAAACACTCTCTGCCATCCTTTAGCCTCAGAGGCAGTTCTTCATCCAAAAAAAGTAGTAATGAGTGTACAGTTCTAGCCTCAGGTAGAAATTGACTTAATGACGCAGAATTGAGACTGAGTCTAACATTGGACTTTGGGAGGTAACTATGGGTGCTGAGGCTTTTGGTCAAGGGGCTAAAGAAGGGTTTTGGTCTGCATTTAAATCGGATCTCAGTGACCTCTGCTGCTGTAGGTAGTCTCACCGAGCTCTCATTTTCTCATGTGTACAGTGAAAACATGGGTTTGAAGGGCCTTCCCCACCCTAAAACACTGTGCCTCCTTGTCATGGGACAAGAATTGTCTCAATTCTCTTCACTTACCCTTGGACAGAGCTCACTCTACTCTCGATGAGGACCTAGAAAGATGGCTACAGCCCCCTGAGGACAGCATGGAGCTACAAGATCTCCCTGAAGGTTCTACAAGGTTATTGTTCTCCCATCAGGGGATCATTTTCTTCTTTTTCAGGAAGGAGGTCTAGATTTTAGTTTTTTTTTTTTTTTAATACCTTGACTCCTTGAAGAATGAGTGTCTGGTGATGTCATTACATTGCTCTTGTTAAGCCAGCCTTGACTCCTGTCTGCCCCTCTTCCTCCAACCACCCACAGCGCTCAAGATACTGATTACCAGACTGATATCAGTATACAGAGAGGCCTCTAAGATTGCTGTACCTTGGCCCTCTCACCTTCAACATTTTCATCAGCCATTTGAATTAAATCAGAAAAGGCATGCTTATCAAATTTTTAGATAACACAAATATAAGAATGAATGCTAATGTGATAGGTGATAGACTGTGGATTCAAAATAGTCTTGACAGGTGGAAATCTTAGATTCCTCTAAAAGATGAAAGTGAGCATTGAGATGTACAGAATATGAGGTATCTGACCTAATGGAGAATTTTTGACTGGAAGCTCCTCCTCACTGCAGTTTCATTGAAGGGAGGAAGTGTGTCTTATTTTTATATGCTCAGCATTTAGCATGCATTTTGAGACATGGTAAGAATTCAAGAAATTTTTCTTGAAGAGGGCATAGATAGTGACTCCATGAGATCTCCGTTTGATGCAGTTGCTAAAAAGGTCAATGCAGCATTAATGCTGAACAGACAGAGATGTATTGTCCAGGGCAAGGCAATGTCTCACGCTAGAGAGGGGACTCCTGGGACACAGTGTGGAGCGTCTTCCTAGGTGCCATAGTTTAAAAGTGATGTTGACAAACAGAAGAGGGTGGCCCTAGAACAGTCAGACATCTGGAAACCATGTCCTGTGAGAACAGCTGAAGGATCTGGGGAGGCTCAGCCTGAGAAGCACGGATGGGGTTGAGGATTTGATAGCTGCCCTCAAATACCTGAGATACTGTGAAGTGAAGAGAGTCTGCTTATTCTCTTCTCCCCCAAAGGACAGAACTAGTGACTAGAAACTGCAGAGTTAGGTATTTTTATGCAGCAAAGCACACTCTTTCTAAGAGCCATAGCCATCTGATAGAGAGAACAACTGCCTTTACACTCCCTTGACCACCAGCTCCTCCCACTCACGCACAGGCTAGACAACGCTGGGCCCGGTCATCTGGATGGAGGTGGGAGAGACCCTCAAGGCTTCCTCCCATTCTAGAGCCTATGATTCTATCAGTGATGAGAGGTTAGGAGGGAAAAAATCCTTTTTGCTCTAGCTGGCTTTATTTTCTCTCTCATTTTACATATTTTGTTTTGAATATTTAGCAAATGAAAACAGAAGAAAATCCCTAAACAGTGTCAGATTGGTTGAACCAGCATCTGTTGAGCACTGACAGTGAGCCAAGCGCTGTGCTGGAGAAGCAGAGGGGTAGGATGTCTCTGCCCTTCAGGAGCTTACCGTTGAGTGGGGGAGATGCTTTCTGCTTACTAGTTTGGCAAACATGGCCTTAAATCATTAGATACTTCAATCAGAGATACTTCAGAGAGAGTTTCAGGAAATGAAGTAAGGTAATAAAATAAATGGTAGTTATAAAAAGGACACCAATTAGAACATAAGTGAAATGCTTTGTGGGGTTTGGGTAGAGGTGGATAATATAGCCTCGAGGTTGAGAGCAGAGTCTGAGACAGACTGCTTGGGTCAGATCCCAGTTCCAGGACTTACAAGGCCTGTAACTAAACTTCTCTGTGCTTCATGGTAGTGGTGACTGCCTCATAGAGTTGTAATAAGAATTAAATGAGTTAATATACATTATAGCGCACAAGCTAATGCCTGGCCACTAGGGCCACCTATTCTTTTGGAGCAGTCCTGTTCTCCTGGCCATTGTGCTTATGGTTTGATGCTCAAAATCATTGTCATTGAAGGGAGGCAAATATCAAGGACCAAGAAGCTGGTGAAAAGAAGACAAAAGAGGAAGAAAGGATCAAATCAGAGAGAAGGAAATCAGACAGTTTTTTAGGAACTTCTGAAGAAGGTATGAATGAATGATTATTTATGATGTAGCCTGGAGTCCTTGGGCTGTGATAAGCATCCGAGTTATTTAGAAATACTTCCCAGATGCTATACATAATCCTTCTATGCTTTCCTCCTCTAGTTCAGCCCATGTTTTCTCTTAATTGCCAGTTGTATCTTCATCACAAAACAGTAACAACATCCAATTCTATTTCTAAAGCAAGCCTTTGGCCAGTTTCATCATCTTATCTTACACACTGTCTGGGAAGATGTTTTGCTTCTAATTATCTAGTGTCTTCAAAAGAGTTCTAAATTTAGCTCACACAGAAGCTGCAGAATCTGATAAGAAATCATAAACTGGAATTTAAGTGGAGTCTACAAGTAATGTGAAAGGATAAATTAATCTTATTTCAAAACTATTTCAACAGAGCTTTAGGCGTCATTCAGAAATGACACCCCTCTATATTTAAAGTTCCTTCTACTTAGGAAGTTAGAAATGTTAACTCTTTCAGAATATCTGGTATCCCTTGTATCCCTTCCCTGGTTCATTCTCATTCTCCTCCTTTCTCTGCCCTGTTTTGTGCTTTGTGGACTTCCTGGCCAGCAGGCTTCCCGTTGGTCAGTGGGAAGAGGGTAGAAGAGTAGGTGGGGTATTACTTCCCCTGCCTGCCGACTTCAACACCTAGTCTCTGCATAGAAGTGCTGTCCCTCCAGAAGCACAGCTTCTGTGAGGCAGCCTGTCCTTCTTAGTTCCAGCTATTACTGGGTCCCAGTAACTGTTCTGCCCCACCTCCACCCCAATCCCTCTAGACTTAGCAGTGATAATGGCTTCCCACTGCTGCTGCTCACTGGACGCCTTGCCAGCCCTTGTTTGCTCCCTTAACTCTGACTATCCCTGTGTGAGTGGTCACTTTGTGAAAGGGCTTGGGCATGCATTTGAATTCCTCTGGGATTCTGACTGGCACAGGGTCCAGAGTGTGTGAGCATTTAGCTAGTGTTGAATTCACTGAGAACATAATGCAGGGACTTTGTGAATTAGCATCATTAGTGTCCATTGCTGTGACAGAGAGCTGCAGAATGTTAGGAGGGGAAGCCCATTAACCGTGTTTTTAGAAAGATTCTCTCTGTAGAAGAAAACAACCATTTGTTGGTAAGACAGTTCACCCTAGACTAGAGAGAGAACACTAATGTGACTTCTGAATACTGGCACCCTTTGACCCAGACAGTAATTGGGTTGTGTTTTCTTCTTTCTATATTTCATCAAGAGGAACTAAAACCCTGTTTTTGGAAGCGACTGGGTTGGTCTGAACCATCCAGGTAATGAGTTGGCATATGCTTATAGGTCAAAGTTTACTGTCTCTAGACAACAGGAACAGGCTTTGAACATTCGCCAGCATCTAAATAAACATGAATTATAAAGTTACTACTAAATTTCTTTAAATGATAATGAATTCAGAGTTGCTCAGTTTTTTATCTGTTAATGTTTATAGTTAATTAAAATATAAGGTGAAATTCATGCCAACTTTGGTGAAGTAGTCAGTAGATTCAGCACAAGAGCAGTTTTAGACAGATGGAGGACAGAATGCTGCTTTCAGTTGCTTTGCAGTCATTGTGCATTCCCATGATATACTAGTTGATTATCTCCTTTGAATATAAAGATCAAAATCCCTTTCCCTTGAATTCAGTTGAATAGAAAGAAACTGCTGTTTGTGTCTTTCAAAAATATGTACACCAACTCAAAACTCCTTGTTGTTGTTCTTTAAAAAATACACACACAGGATAATCGTGCTGGATCAGAGTGACTTGTCTGACTGACGGGAATTGGATCATAGGTGGACTCCTGGCCTGAGTTGGAGCATCCTGCTCGAGAGCCCCCACCTCTCCTCACCTGCTTCAGTCACCATCAGGGCAGTGATTCCGTAGCTCACACTCTGTTCAGTTGCCACAATAGACAGAACACTGGCCCCATCTGTTTGCAGCACATGTAACAATTTGTTTCTGGTTCACATTTCTGAAAAGTGAAAGCTTTTATTGTAAAATTTTCTCATTGTTTCCAGAATGGCTTTTGGTTTTGTTGTTTAAGATTTTTGAACACTTTAACTCCTGTTATATAATAAAATATTTACTTCTAATACCAATTTAGGTTTTAGCCGTGTAAGAGCTATTTCTTTGTTTTACTTACTGGGAGAGGAACTGCCACCCAAAGAGGCTTCAATTTCTGTTATAAAGTTTGACTTTAATAAGCAGCTACTGCTACCACCTCTCACATAAACCGGCACCAGTCATCCATATTTTAGAATAGAAATACTGCCCTCCTCTTGGCTAGGATTGCCATAGTCCATTCCAGCTAGAATTGACTTACATGATGAAAGTACAGTTAGGAATAAAAGCCCAAGACCAAGATATTTTGAGCTCTTTAAAGTGAACAAACATCATTTCTGTATATTTCAGATTTTATACCTCGCATCACTAGTGCCTTAGAGGAATATGAACTTGTGGTAATTTAGCCTCTAATGACTACTGGCTAGATGCATACACGTGTCTAGCCTGGTTCTTATTTTATTTTATTTAATTAGTTAATTTTTTTTTAAGATTTTATTTATTTGACAGAGACACAGCGAGAGAGGAAACACAAGCAGGGGGAGTGGGAGAGGGAGAAGCAGGCTTCCCGCTGAGCAGGGAGCCCAACGCGGGGCTCGATCCCAGGACCCTGGGATCATGACCTGAGCCGAAGGCAGACGCTTAACGACTGAGCCACCCAGGCGCCCTTAGCCTGGTTTTTAGAGGATCAATATACCTTCATCTACCTCAAGTTTGGAGCCTTCACATATGAATAAAAACCTTTTCTTAGAAGGTGTGTGCTGTCATGCAGTGCTAGCCAGCTAACATTTTATTCTTAGCAAATAAATAGTAGATCTTTTATTTGTGAAAACTGAATTTTTCCTGTTAAGGATGGTTGTATTCATACAGTTCTTATTAGCACCACAGAATTTTACCCTGCACAAATAAAATAGGAAGGTACAAATCTATTTGAACATTTTGAAGCAAGAGACAGTTGCTTGTTACTGTAACCAGAAGAAAATCAAAGCAGATTACTTTACAAATATATGTATAAGAAACTTGGCAGATACAGAGACTTGTAATATATAGTCCTTCCTCTCGTAAACCTTTAATTGGTGAAACAAAACTAATAGACCTAAAAAATATAAGGACTGATAGTCTTTATATTGTTAACATGTCAATACTACCTAAAGCAATCTATAGATCCAATGTAATCTCTTATCAGAACCCCAATGACTTGGACGCCTAGGTGGCTCAGATGGTTAAGCGTCTGCCTTCGGCTCAGGTCATGATCCCAGGGTCCTGGAATCGAGTCCCGCATTGGGCTCCCTCCTCCTTGGGAGCCTGCTTCTCCCTCTGCCTCTCTCTCTCTCATGAATAAATAAATAAAATCTTTAAAAAAGAAAACACCGGGGCGCCTGGGTGGCTCAGTTGGTTAAGCGACTGCCTTCGGCTCAGGTCATGATCCTGGAGTCCCGGGATCGAGTCTCACATCGGGCTCCCTGCTCAGCAGGGAGTCTGCTTCTCCCTCTGACCCTCCCCTCTCTCATGCTCTTTCTCTCTATCTCCTTCTCTCTCTCAAATAAATAAATAAAAATCTTTTAAAAAAACCCAAAACACCAATGACTTTTTTTTTTTTTAATAAAGATTTTATTTGTCAGAGTGAGAGAGCCCAAGCAGGGGGAGCAACAGGCAGAGGGAGAAGCAGGATCCCAGCTGAGCGAGGAGCCCAAGGCAGGACTTAATTCCAGGACCCTGGGATTGTTGTAAGATTTTTTTCTCTGTCGGTACCTGCGGTTCTTGGTCACGCTGCTTTGAAGAATGAAGAGGTAGACCAGACAGAGTGGTGGGCAGCAAAGCAAGGTTTATTGAGCATTAGCAAAGTGATAGTACAAAGCTCCTGAGGAGGGAGGGGACCCGGAGGGTTGCCCCCCAATGACTTTTTTTGCATAAATAGGAAAACCCTTCCTAAAATTCATATGAAATCTCAATGGACCCCAAATAGCCAAAGCAATCTTGCAAAAAAACCAAAATTGGAGGATTCACCCTTCCTGATTTCCAAACTTGCAAATCTAGCTACAGTAAGCAAAACAATATGGTACTAGTGTAAAGACAGACATACAGATCAATGGAATAGAAGAGAGAGCTGTGATAAAACTTCGCACATACACTAGAACTCATACAGGAATTCAGTAAAGTGGCAGGATATAAAATCAATGCACAGAAATCAGTTGCATTTCTATACACCACCAACAAGACAGAAGAAAGAGAAATTAAGAAGTCGATCCCATTTACAGTTGCACCCAAAACCATAAGATACCTAGGAATAAATCTAACCAAAGAGGCAAAGGATCTGTACTCAGAAAACTATAAAATACTCATGAAAGAAATTGAGGAAGACACAAAGAAATGGAAAAACGTTCCATGCTCATGGATTGGAAGAACAAATATTGTGAAGATGTCAATGCTACCTAGAGCAATCTACACATTCAATGCAACCCCCATCAAAATAGCATCCACTTTTTTCAAAGAAATGGAACAAACAGTCCTAAAATTTGTATGGAACCAGAAAGGACCCCGCATAGCCAGAGGAATGTTGAAAAAGAAAAGCAAAGCTGGCGGCATCACAATTCCGGACTTCCAGCTCTATTACAAAGCTGTCATCATCAAGACAGTATGGTACTGGCACAAAAACAGGCACATAGATCAATGGAACAGAATAGAGAGGCCAGAAATGGGCCCTCAACTCTATGGTCAACTAATCTTCGACAAAGCAGGAAAGAATGTCCAATGGAAAAAAGACAGTCTCTTCAACAAATGGTGTTGGGAAAACTGGATAGCCACATGCAGAAGAATGAAACTGGACCATTTCCTTACACCACACACAAAAATAGACTCCAAATGGTTGAAAGACCTAAATGTGAGACAGGAGTCCATCAAAATCCTAAAGGAGAACACAGGCAGCAACCTCTTCGACCTCAGCCGCAGCAACTTCTTCCTAGAAACAGCGCCAAAGGCAAGGGAAGCAAGGGCAAAAATGAACTATTGGGACTTCATCAAGATAAGAAGCTTTTGCACAGCAAAGGAAACAGTCAACAAAACCAAAAGACAACTGACCGGATGGGAGACGATATTTGCAAATGACACATCAGATAAAGGGCTAGTATCCAAAATCCATAAAGAACTTATCAAACTCAACACCCAAAAAACAAATAATCCAATCAAGAAATGGGCAGAAGTCATGAACAGACATTTCTGCAAAGAAGACATCCAAATGGCCAACAGACACATGAAAAAGTGTCCAACATCTCTCGGCATTAGGGAAATACAAATCAAAACCTCAATGAGATACCACCTCACACCAGTCAGAATGGCTAAAATTAACAAGTCAGGAAACGATGGATGTTGGCGAGGATACAGAGAAAGGGGAACCCTCCTATACTGTTGGTGGGAATGCAAGCTGGTGCAGCCACTCTGGAAAACAGTATGGAGGTTCCTCAAAAAGTTGAAAATAGAGCTACCCTACGACCCAGCAGTTGCACTACTGGGTATTTACCCCAAAGATACAAATGTAGGGATCCGAAGGGGCACATGTATCCCAATGTTTATAGCAGCAATGTCCACAATAGCCAAACTATGGAAAGAGCCTAGATGTCCATCAACAGATGAATGGATAAAGAAAATGTGGTATATATATACAATGGGATATTACACAGCCATCAAAAAAAATGAAATCTTGCCATTTGCAATGTGAATGGAACTAGAGGGTATTATGCTAAGTGAAATAAGTCAATCAGAGAAAGATAAGTAGCGTATCATCTCACTGATAGGAGGATTTTGAGAAGACAGAGGATCATAGGGGAAGGGAGGGAAAAATGAAACAAGATGAAACCAGAGAGGGAGACAAACCGTAAGAGACTCTTAATCTCAGGGAACAAACTGAGGGTTTCTGGAGGGGAGGGGGGTGAGAGGGATGGGGTGGCTGGGTGATAGACATTGGGGAGGGTAAGTACTATGGTGAGCGCTGTGAATTGTGTAAGACTGATGAATCACAGACCTGTACCTCTGAAACAAATAATACATTATATGTTAATTAAAAAATTAAGAAAAAAACTTTGCACTTAGAGTCAAATGATTTTTGACAAGGATGCCAAGACCATGGGGAAAGGACAGTCTCTTCAACAAATGATGCTGGGAAAACTGGATCTCCACATGCAAAAGAATGAGATTCTTATCTAATATTTATCTAACACCATATACAAAAATTAACTCAAAATGGATTACCTAAATCTAAGGCTGAAAACAATAAAACTCTTAGAAGAAAACGTAGGACAAAGTTTTGCAGTATTGGATTTGGCAATGATTTCTTGGATACGACATCAAAGGTACAGCCAACAAAATAAAAAATAGACATGTTGGACTTAATGAAAATTTAAAATTTCACTATCCACAGAGTGAAAAGGCAACCCCTAGAATGAGAAATAATTTGCAAATCATGTATCTGATAAGGATCTATATAGAGAACTCCTAAAATTCAACAACAACAAAAAAATCCAATTCAAAATTGGGCAAGGACTTGAATACACATTTCTCCAAAGAAGATACATCAATAGTCAATCATGAAAAGATGCTCAACATCACTATTAGGAAATGCAAATCAAAACTACAATGAGTTACCACCTCACATTCTTTAAGGTGGCTACTATGGAAGAAACAGAAAACAAGTGTTGGCAAAAATGTTTCAAATTAGAACCGCTGTGCACTATTGGTGGGAATGTAAGATGGTATAGTCACTTTGGAAAGCAGTATGGTTGTTCCTCAAAAAATTAAAAATAGAATTACCATATGACTAGGGGCGCCTGGGTGGCTCAGTCGGTTAAGCGGCTGCCTTCGGCTCAGGTCATGATCCTGGGGTCTTGGGATCGAGCCCCACATCTGGCTCCCTGCTCAGCGGAGAGCCTGCTTCTCCCTCTCCATCTGCCTGACACTCTGCCTACTTGTGCTCTCTCTCTCTCTCTCTCAAATAAAATCTTTAAAAAAAAATTGCCATATGACCCAACAATATATTCCACTTCTGAGTATGTACCCAAAAGAATTGAAAGCAGTGTCTCCCAAGAGATATTTCTATACCAATGTTCATGGTAGCATTATAGCTAACGTGTGCAACCAACAGTGTCCATAAATGGATGAAGGGACAAGCAAAATGTGGTAAATACAATGGAATATTATTCAGCTTTAAAAGGAAAGAAATTCTGCAGTAAGCTACAATGTAGGTGAACCTTGAGGACATTATGCTAAGTGAAATAACACAATCAGAAAGAAAACACCATATGATTCCTTTTTTTTTTTTTTTTTTTTTTGAGTTACTTACAGTAGTCCAAATGCTAAAGACAGAAAGTATAATGCTGGTTGTCAGGGCTGGGGTAGGGGGAGAATAGGGAGTTACTGTTTAACAGGTATAGAGTGTTTGGGATGATGAAAAAGTTCTAGAAATGGATAGTGAGTGGTGATGGTCGCACAACATTGTTATTGTACTTCATGACAATGCATTGTACACTTAAAAATGGCTAAAATGGTAAATTTACAAGATGAAAAGAGGGGGATGGACGGTGATGATGTTTGCATAACAGTGTGAATGTATTTAATACCACTAAACTATACACGTCAGAATAGTTAAGATGGTAAACGTTGTGTGTGTTTTACCCCAATAAATTTTTTTAAATTATGGAACAACCATAAGTGGGCTAATGAGAAATTGTGTCATATAGATTTATTGACACAGAAAGGTGTCCATGGCATATTATTGACTAATGCTAGTAATAGGATGCTAGTAGGTACATTATGACCCCATGAAAATGTATGAATAAATGTCTACATGTGACAAATGCATAGATGTCTAGAAAGATGCTTATTAAAGTAGTAAAATGGTCTTTTCAGGTGATTTCAATTTGTTATAATTCTTTTTAAGCTATTTTCCGTTTGGAGAATAAAGGGGGTTTAGGAATACTTAAATCAGTTGGAGGTAGGACTATAATGTCATTATAATTAAGTGACCATAAATGTAGTCAATTTTATTAGGATTCACTTGAAGAAAAACTGCTTAACAGAAAGGAATGATTAGTGTAAAGCATAGAGAAATGAAATTTTAGGAGCCAGACACTGGGGATGGATGCTCAGTTAAAGCATTGTGGGTGGGTGTATGAGGGGTGCACTATGTATGTCTAGGGCTCTGTGACAGGCGTTGCCCTCTTGGGGATCATCATACTAACTTCTTGATCCAATTCCATGTTCACCAAGCAACTTTTCTTCCTCTTGAAGTTGGTGTGTCTATAAGGAGAGAATGACCTGGCTTTCCAATCCGCTCAACAGTTGTGTGTCTCAAAGTATATTAGTAAGTTGCTATTCTGGTTTATATATTGGGCTCTGTGCTTGGTTAATAAAGTCAACACTAGAGAAATTGATTCTACATAATTATTGCTACATAAGAAGTCACCTCCAAAACTTAGTGACTTAAAATAGCAATAACCGGGGCGCCTGGGTGGCTCAGTTGGTTAAGCGACTGCCTTCGGCTCAGGTCATGGTCCTGGAGTCCCGGGATCGAGTCCCGCATTCAGGCTCCCTGCTCAGCAGGGAGTCTGCTTCTCCCTCTGACCCTCCTCCCTCTCGTGCTCTCTGTCTCTCATTCTCTCTCTCTCAAATAAATAAAATCTTTAAAAAAAAATAGCAATAACCATTTTATTTTATTTATTTATTTGAGAGGGTGGGGAAGGGCCCAAGCATGAGCAGGGGGAGGGGGAGAGGGGGAAGCAGACTCCCGCTGAGCAGGGAGCCTGACTCGGGGCTTGATTCCAGGACCCCTGGATCACGGCCTGAGCTGAAGGCAGACGCTTAACTGACTGAGCCACCCAGGTGCCCCAGAAATAACCATTTATTGTCTCTAATAGTTTTTATATGTCAGGAATTCGGAAGTGGCTCAGCTAGGCAGTTGTGGCTCAGGATCTCTCCTGAGGTTATAGTTTGATGCATTTCCAATTTGGCTTACTCACATGACAAGCAAATTGGTCTGGACTGTTGACTAGGGACCTCAGTTCCTTTCTACCTGGGTCTCCCATTGAGTGTCCTCACCATATGGCAGCTGGTTTTCCCCAGAGTGAGCAATCCAGGAGACCAAGACAAAAGGTGCAATGCCATTATGATCCAGCTTCAGAAGTCACATACCATTGGAGCACCTGGGTGGCGCCGTTGGTTAAGTGTCTGACTCTTGGTTTAGGCTCAGGTTGTGATCTTGGGGTACTCTGTACTCAGTGCAGAGTCTGCTTGGGATTCTCTCTCCCTCTCCCACTGCCCCTCCTCCTTGTGCTCTCTCTCTCTCAAATAAAATTTATTTATTAGAGAGAAAGAGAAGAGTGTGAGCCAGCGGGGCAGGGTGGAGAGGGGAGAGGGAGAGAGAGAATCCTCAAGCAGACTCCCCGCTGAATGCGGAGCCATTGTGGGGCTCCATCCCAGGACCTCGAGATCATGACCTGAGCCCAAACCAAGAGTGGGTCGCTCAACTGATCGAGCCACTCAGGCACCCCTAAATAAATCAATCTTAAAAAAAAAAAAAAGTCACATACCATCATTTCTGCTAAATTCTATTGGTCACAGAGGGCAAGCCCTGATTCAGAATGAGAGGGGACTACATAAAGGCATAATTACTAGAAGGTGAGAATCATTGGGGGCCATCTGGAGACAGGCTACTACCACAGAGCCCATCAACCAAGTGGCCATCCCTGGCAATCCTGTCCCTCGCTAGATGGCTTCCATTAAAAATAAAACAGTTTAATATTGCTTTTACACCTGTCATCACATTTTATCTTCATCATACCCCTGCCAGTAGGAAAAGCAAGAGAAGCAAGGGGGCATAACCTTCAAAGAACCCACCTGTGACTCAGGCACAGATTGATTAAAGTTAGACTATTTATGAGGAGGAAAATATCAAGATTCTGTGTGTGTTTTGCAACATTTCTGTAAAATTCAACCTTTTGTGTTTACTTATCCTGAAATTGAACACTGAAAGGAAAAATGTATATTTTTCCCCAATATTAAGAGAATGTAACAACTGAGCTGATTTTAATAAGATCACAAAAGTGATAGCAGACTTAATGTTACATGTCGATAGGGAAATTCAAATTCACTCTCAATAAATTTATAAAGAGAAATATAATCTTCCCAGACAAACAAATAAGCATTATAGACTCATGGTTAAAGGTTATATATCAATAAGTCATTGTATTGAAAGTAGAATCTCAGGGGTGCCTGGGTGACTCAGTGGGTTAAGCATTTTGACTCTTGATTTTGGATCACGTCAGGATCTCAGGGTTGTGAAACTGAGCCCCCTCATCGGCCACACTGTGAGTGGAGCCTGCTTAAAATTCTCTCTCTACCTCTGCCCCTCTCTACCCCTCCCTCTCCAAAAAAAAAAAGAAGAAGAAGAAAGTAGAATCTCATAGGAAAGTTTTGTTCAAGTCAGCCAGTCTCAATTTTTTTTTTAAGATTTTATTTATTTATTTGAGAGAGAGAGACTGAGAGAGAGAGAGCACATGAGAGGGGGGAGGGTTGGGAGGGTCAGAGGGAGAAGCAGACTCCCTGCCGAGCAGGGAGCCCGATGCGGGACTCGATCCAGGGACTCCAGGATCATGACCTGAGCCGAAGGCAGTCGCTTAACCAACTGAGCCACCCAGGCGCCCCAGCCAGTCTCAATTTTATAACAATAAGATATCAAATAAATATAAATAGGAACCATCTTCACTTCAACTTGGCTTACCCTTAGTATTTTCAAGATATCTGGCTTGTAAATATTCTACTTTTATCCTTTTCTGTAAAACAAGGTATAATGGTTAGCCAAGTGTTTTATAAAGACTTATCAGTAGCTCAAGGTTTCTCAGTCTATTGAGATTCCTGTTACCTAAAAACATGTTGGTTTTGGTTTTAATTTTGTCTTCAATAAAGGTGAATTTAAAGATCCAGAAACAATGAATCTGACCATCATATAACCACAATAATCCTTCAGAGTCAATAGTGGGATGTGGATATGGTAGAGAGGAGCCTATGAAAGGGAAAGAAAGATGATCATGTCTCTCATCCAAAATGGTCATCCAAGATGCAAAGGCACTCTTCAAATCAAGAAAGAACCAGCGTCCATCTAATTAGGATAGCTGAGGGGAGAGGATTGTGAGAAAGGACACTAACATTTGTTATACGACACCTACCAGATATTGGTTTCCAGATGAAGAAATCAAAGCTCAGGAAAGTCAAGTAACTTGTCTAAGGTGCACAACTAGTCATTTATGATTGAAACCAATGACTAACTCCGAATCCTTCCTACAATCCTATGCTCACTCCTGGGCCGAGAATGTGAGAATTTATGATTTGAGCAATCTGGATTTTTACCCCTGGGTCAACCAAACTACCTCTGAAACCTAGAAAAGCCTGGAGCTCTATTTTTTTTTACTTCCATACAGTGCAGTTCCGAACTAAATTGGGACAACTTTGTACTTGCATCTTACTAAAACTGGGACTAACACAGAGTGATTGAGTTGAGTAGGCTTGGCTTAGTAGGATAATCAGGCTGATTCCTTCTCTGGATGAGTCTGGGAATTCCTAGAATCTGGGGAGAGTAAGGGAGAGTCTGGAGACTTCTATGTGTACTAGGAAAATCTGGGTTTGCTAAGAACTTGGCCAAAGACTTGGTGGTGTCAACTCCAAAGACAAATCCTCAGTTTCCTTGCAGTTACTGCTTGAGATTCTCTGAAGGATTGTTGCTGAAGGGACATCTGGTTGGCTCAGTCGGTAGACCACGCGACTCTTGATCTCAAGGTCATGACTTCTAACCCCACATCGGGCATGGAGTCTACTTAAAAACAAATTGTGGCTGTATGCCAGGATGTTTAGTAGGAAGCTCCTTCCTTTATGACATCACCAGGCAGGTAGCTAAGGGGACTATTTGAGACACTCTTAGAATAACAGCCACTTTGGTGGGAGTGCAAGAACA
Organism: Neomonachus schauinslandi; assembly: GCF_002201575.2. Taxonomy (NCBI): domain Eukaryota; kingdom Metazoa; phylum Chordata; class Mammalia; order Carnivora; family Phocidae; genus Neomonachus; species Neomonachus schauinslandi. The sequence goes on from NC_058417.1 coordinate 27,434,531, forward strand.
GCAGTGTTTAAAACTGAGGGTAAATTTCCAGACTTCATAAGACCCTCGATAAAAGCCAGCCAGTAAAATATGGGATCTACCCAGAGGAGCTCAGTGTATCGGATGGTCAAGACTAATAAAACTGGGTCCAAGGTAGCAGTTTCAGCACCAAAAGGGTCTGAGGATACTAACACAATTCCTCAGCGGGGACCAGGGTACATTCTTGCCTCAAGCTCACGAAGTGCTGCAGCCCCCATAAGCCCTTTGCCACATCGAAGATCAGAAGCTGGGCATCTCACCACTCTCTATTCAACATCAGACTATGCTCGATCTAGCTCCCCCCAGTCAGGGCCTGGCCTTGCTGGAACACCCGTCCCTCCAGGAAATGATACTCGATCAAAATCAGAAACATACCGCCATCACTCTCTTCATCGAAAGAGCCAGCAGAGTCAGATAGCTTCCCAGGCTGTCCAGATGCAGCGGAACGTTAGTCCATCCAGAGAGGAATCAACAAGAAGAGGTGGTGAGAGCAAGCCAGGGCGTGACATGAGTAATCGCTACTCACTAATCCCAGATGCCAAATCCTCTCGCCGGTTGAGTTTTGTAGACCAGAAGGATAACGTACAGATCTTACAAGAAGAAGACCCACCCTCCAAGGTCCAGTACCCACAAGGGGTCAGAGTTCCCCGTAGGACTTTAGTTTGCCCAAAGGATGAAGCAGTCCAAACTGAGCCCATCCGAAAGGGTTTGACTGCTACTGATATCAGATCTTCAAAGAGACCCTCTAGCCCAGAACACAGCAGTGGCCGTGTCAGTGCAGACTCTCGGACAGCCCAGAGAAGGATCCCCGGCCAAGAGTTTGAAATGAATCGTCTCAGCTCAATCTTTACAGAACCCAAGGCTTTGCATAGGAATATGAACGTGGAATCATCCCTCAGACTCTCTGTCCTTAAGGATTTGGATGGTGGACACCGAGTTCCTATACGTCCAGATCCTGAGTCTATCCGCAAGCATTCTGTCTACACTGACATCAAGCCCTCCCCAAAGGTCTTAATATCATCAGAAGTAGAGTCCAACCTGAGGTCCTCAACCAGAGGAGACAGCGAGGTTGGCCGCAGGGTCACCATCTCCCCAGAGGGACAGTTACTACATTCAGCATCCCGGGTGACATCTCGAGTAGTGTCTGAGAGCCCCCCAAAACCAGTGTTTGTCACTCCAGAGCACAGCTATAAGCAGCACACCCAAAGGCCTTCAGAAAGCCTCTGCATGTCCCCAGGACCCTCCCGAAAGCACTCTGTCCACGCAGAACTGGAACTGACCCCTCGGCCTTTACCCCCTCGGTCCTTACCTAGGTATGGGCCTGATTCCTCATGGTGGACCTTACTCAATCCTGAAGTTGAAACACCCCAAAGCCGGCCGACAACACCTGATTCTGCGTCTAAGTCCCCTCCTCCCCCAGATCCTTTATTGTCCTTTTCTGAAATGGACTCAAGTCCTTCCTGTGAGGAAATGATGTTCCAGAGAGAGAAGGCAAGTCCATCACCACCACCACCACCAGCAACACCACCACCACTAGCATTACCAAAGGAGTCTCCAAACCAGGCACCATTGAGCGAAGTGCCACAGGCCCTCAAGTGCTCCTCCAAACAACCCATTCAAAGGTTTAGTGCTTTCTTCTTGGGTATGTGAAGAAGCAGACTGCCCAGGTGCCGTCCCGATTTAGTGAGGTGGGACATTGGGGTGGGCAGGAAAGGCCCCCCTTCTTCAATCTGGGCCTCAGAGCTGCCCTCCTGCCGGTGCTAAAGTTAGTCCCATCCTTGAACCCATTGCTCCATTCCTTCCTTGCCAGCTTCTCTGAGCTCCAAGCTAATGACTTTGGTGACAGTGCTTGGGCCAGCGTCAGGCATTGACTCTTCCAGGCAACCCTGCTTAACCTTTCAATGGAGGGTAGTAGAGAGTGGTTTGCAGGGTGGGAAGTGCTTCCCAAGAATGGAGATGAAGAACTGAGCTGGGTGAGGGCTGGTAAGGACTAGTAAAGAAAATAAGGTTCTCAGGCAAATATTCTGACAACAAAGTGGTGAAGGTGGGGCATAGATATGCCAGGACCCAGACTTCAAAGAAGGGAAAGGCATTAATAGTGGCACAAAGAGGGTGGAGAAAAGGGAGGGGGGAGTTTAGTCCTAGTCTGCAGGGGCTTCTTGGAAAGAATCAAGGGCTGAGGGCACCTTTGGGGGGAGAAATATGGAGCTAGAAAGGGAGATGTTAAGTAGTGGGGGGAGGGACGTACATCCCACAGAGTGAAAAAAACCAACAATCTCTGTTACTTTCAGATGTCTCCGAGGAAATGTACAATCGTGTCATCTGGTGGCTAAAAGGTCTGTGCTTTTCCCTCCTATGGATCCATTGTAGGGGTCTGGGAGGCAGGAGGACAGGTGGGAGGGTGACCTCTATGTATCTATAGAGCTAGGTCTATCAGGACCGTACGTACTGGGGGTTTGACTTAAAGGAGAAGGGGAACTTCTTGTCTATAATTCCACCGTTAAGAGTCATTCCTTTGGGAATTGGAACCTTTTTCATTTTCAAGGGCCTCCTTTCAATGGGAAGTAGTCACTTCTGGAATGGAAAACAATTTAAGCCCATGCCTTTCCGTTTAGCTGGACTTACCTTTCATGTGATTTTTTAAAAAACCAAAAAACAAGTCACTAAGACAAACTACCTGTTTCACAGTCTTCCTCAGGGCTAACCCCACACTAATTCAGGTTGATGAGTCTCCTCTTGTGTCTCTCTGGTTCTTCAGAACTCTCCTCAAGTCCCCTTAGCTAGACCTGGGAGGCATTGGCTGCTACCCAGCAGGATCTCCAGGGATGTCAGGCCTCTACCTTGTGGCCATCAGTGGGTCCTATAGCCAACTCTAGAATCCTTTTTAATTTTTTTTTAAGATTTTATTTTTAAGTAATCTCTACACCCAACATGGAGCTCAAACTCACAACCCTGAGACCAAGAGTCACATGCTCTACCAACTTAGCCAGCCAGTTCTAGAATCCTTAAGAGAGGTGTCCTCAGATACCCCCCTCCTACTTTGTTCCCTTGACCTCTCTGGTGGGAGGGAAGGTGGGGACCAACCCTCATTTAGTGAATCTTAGTAGCAAGGAGTTCCTGCTTTGAATGTTGTAGCCCAAAATATGCTTTAGTCTGTGAGCATGAGGGAGGCCAGGGCTCTGGATGAGGAAGTTCCTGGGGAGGAGAGAGCCCTGGGAACGCAATCCAGTCCCACCCAGCATAAGCCCTCCGAGTGATGGGCAGCAAAGAGCAGAGAAGGGCATCCCTGCCCCTCAGAGGGAGCAAAGCTCTATAAAGTTGAGGTTTAGTAGAGCCTGGACTCTGGAGTTATAGTATTGGGTTTGAGCCCTGTCTATTTTCTCACGGTGACCTTGGATAAGTTATTTTATCTTTCCAATCATTAGTTTCCCTATTAATGAGAACAATGGCAACCTCTTAGGGTCCTTATAAGGACTGACCAAGCTACTACATGTACAGCACTTAGCATGGGGCCTAGCAACAGTGAGCCCTCAGTAAATGCTAGCTGTTGCTATTTGGGCCACTTGCACTAGGAAGGATGCTGGGCCAGGTTATGCCCAAGTCCACTGGACATCTTTAGTAAAATTCTCTTTTTCCCCTCCTGTTGGTACTCTCTGAATTCCATTTGCTGCCCCCCTGGGAATGCCTGACTTCTACTTCTCCATTATGACAGATGAGGAGGTAAGAATACCCCTGGGAAGTTACTTCCAGTCTTCCTGTGCTCCCCCTTATCCAAGTCTCTCTCTTAACCTCTCATGGAAATAGGAATGGAGGGAGACAGACAGAACTGCTCCCTATGGTTGGGCAAGTTGTTCACTGCACAAGGGCACCTAACAGGGCAAGTGGGGGCTGAAATCTAGCCTGTGTTCCACTTGCCACGCTGTGCACCTGTGGGGCTGTGTCTCCCAGGAGGGAGATTTGCACAAAGGCCCTATATGAGCTGGTTGCAGCCCTGGAGAGATGAGAAATCCTGCCAAGTGCTCTGTGGGAAGGCTGTCTGGGAAGCCATACATTGGATCAGTCTCCACTTGGCTCTCCTCTCTCCAGCCTAGGGCACTCCAGAAAGGGAACACTTTTCTGGGTTACACACTATTTGAGTCCTCAACTTGGAAAGGCACAAGGTAAACTCTGCTCTCAGCAGCCCTGTGTCCTGAATTTGGCAAAGAGTGTCCTGATTTCATAGTGCATTGTTCCTCTAAGTACTTTAGTTCTTCTTCGCCCATGTTTGATAAGATAGTCTGAGCTTTTCCTGCCTCCATTCTTTCTCTTGCCCTATCTCTTCCTTACCCAAAGCCTAGCATGGCTTCTAATGGGCCCCATCCATGGGCTAGCCCAGGATGGACAGTTAATTACAGATGGAAAACAAACAAGGAAGGTGGGGCAGGACAGCCTGAGCTCAGATAAGGAAACAGCTGAAGGCGGGGGACAGGGGGTGCCAAAAATGTGGCTGCCACCCTCTCTGCCGTGGCTTCCTATTCAGCCCCATGCTCTGAGCTCCACTGCGGGTGGGAACAGCCACTTCTAGAGATTACCTCTAAGCAAGACTCTAAATCCTTTTCTCCCTCTTCCCCTCTTCTCTTCCTTCCTTCCTCCCTCTATCCTTTCCTTCCACAAACAACTTTATTCAGATGCCTAGCACTCTGCTAGGCACTACTTGGCGGGGGAAGCATTGAAACCTCAGAGCACACACATTCTTTGGCCATGAGAAACTTACCATCTGGTTGGGGAGATAAGACATGGGCAGGAAACATTTAAACAACAATATGAAATAGTTTGCGCTCAAATGTCCAAATAAACACAGCAGACTGAATATGTGCTCTTGCAGGATCTTAGGGGAAGGGGAGTCATCAGGGGATATGTGTGTGGTGGTGGGGGGGGGGGTCAAGTTACACCCTCCTATCTTAATAGCTAGCCTCTCACTCACTCCTTTGATGCACTTACATACTTTTGGGAAGGGGTTAGTGTTTTCCCTCAGTCAGGATATGATAGTTTTGACTGATCAAGTTCCTCCCTGTTCTCCCCCACCTTCACCCCCTTTCTTGGTGCATCTTGTTTTAGTTTAGGGAGTCAAAAGCCTTGGCAGCAGGACAGCTCTTTCCCAAAATAGCTCTTATCCTATCTCGATAATTGCAGCTCTCCAGCCCTGTTCAATAGCAGGGCTGCTCCCCAGAAGCTGGGAAGAGAAGCTGGGGAGAGACTAGCTGGGCCTGCTGGTCTTCTCTGGCTCTTTGGAAGTGGGGTGGCATGGAGGAGGGCCAGGGACTCCTCACAAAGTGTGAGAGTGCTAGGCCTTCCCCAGCCTGTCTTCCAGGCTACATGGCCCACAGGCTATCCCACAATAGAGAATCTGTGGTGCCTGTGTCCAAGGCCTCTGGTTCTTCTGATCTGGGAATGGTTGACTGTAGAGTCTGTTCCAGATTCCTTTCCTCGCAGGAATTCTCTGGTGGCCAGTCACAGCTCCTGGCTTGAGGACGGCAGCATGTTTGTTGTTGAGCTTCGCAAGCCCTTCTGGGTCCACAGCTGGGGACAGAGCCTGATTCTACCATTTCTCTCTTAAGTGTCAGTCTCCTCCCAAGTGGCTCCTCAAGGCCCTTTTGTCTAAGGAGCAGGGCTTACAGATGCTTCTCATCCTTGGATTGGTACATTAGGGGCTGGAATCTCCCCAGAGAAGGTTATGCTGGACTGAGGGAAGCATTCCTAATGGTTTTGTTTTTGGTATCAGAACTAGCAGAAGCTCAACAGGAAGGTCCCCTATGGGGTCAGCTGGGGCTGTCTTCTCACACAGCCCCGGGGAATTCCTTGGAATAAAGCAGCTCTTGATGGGAAGGGCTGCAACGCCCCTGATGGATGGGGCTGCCTTGGCCCCAAGACCCTTGTCCTCAAGGCACCTAACCTAATTGCCCTTGAAAATGACTTCTCAGCCTGTCAGCAGACAAGGTGGTTTACTCCCTTCTATCTCTATCAATTATGCAAGAAACCAACTCTGGAAAGCAGGCCAGGAACCAGAGGAGGCCATTTCAGTGATACCTAAAGCAGACTGGTGTCTTTAAAGTGACATGTCATTTGGCCCCTGGGGATGGTATGGCCAGCCTCCTGTTGGCACTTGAGGCTTGGGGAAGTTTTGCTCAGGTAGACTCCTCGACAGAAAAATCCAGAGTCCTGGAGGAATGCAGGGATGCTCTGTGTTCATGGGGATGTTAACAGAATCCCAGGAGGTGGGCTGTCTGAAAGGAACCCTTGAACCATCTTTCCTACTGCTCTCATTTTCCCTTGCTTTGTACAGAGGCTTGTAGATGAGAAGAGAGGGAATTGAAAGAATGGAGCAGAGCTGCTGAAAATGGGGCAGGGCACCTCGGGGGGCTTTTCATAGCAGCCTGACCCCTGCCACCCAGCTGCTTTTCCTGTCAGATGGTGCCTTGTTCATTTCCAGCTACCATGGGCAGTGGAGTCCAGAGCTGGATGGGAGGCTGGTAACCTCTGACCCACACTTGCTATTTTGGGGGACAACCTAGGTTGACCAACTCATCAGGGTTTGCCTGGGATGTTCCTGGTTTAGCATCCTGTGTTCTGGGACCCCTACCAGTCCTGCCTGGGCAAACTAGGACAAATGGTGACCCTAGGACAGGCCAAGGTGCAGTGTATGTCAGCAGGAGCCCCCGGAAACACAGGGCAGGGGGATGACATCCTGCCTGCACTGTGAGACCTGAGCAGGTTGTCCCTCTGCCTATGAAATGGGGGCAGGAAAATCCTATGCCTCTCCCTTGGGCTTGATGGTGGAACTGAGACGAGAATCCCTTGGTTTTTTGTTCTTCTCAGAATGATCCCACATGGGGAAGAATCTGCCACATGTTATTTTGGACTTTCTGGTGTATTTCCTGAAGCCCCTTGGTCCCCTCTTGGAACCCATCTCCGACATTGTATCTTGCTGTCAGAGTAGCTTGGTGGTGTTTGAGATGGTGGGTTTTTCAAGTAAGACGAGCAATAGCAGGCCTGGGTAGATGAGGGAGCTTGGCTTCAGCAGGCAGGGAGCATCTTTGGGTGAGGAAGAAAATCTTACCACAGAAGCCACCCTGACAGCTGCTCAGCCACAGGAAGGTTATCCTGAGTGACAGAGATGGCCATGTCCCTCTCCCCTCCTCTGCTCAGCTGCCATGAGGGCAGAGGCGAGTGACAGCTGCACTGTGGGGGCTGAAGGATCGCCTGGAGGAGGGGCACAGAATGTGAGGCAGTTCCTGAGAGAAGCTCAGGCTCTGGCCCTGAAGGTGGGAGGGCAGCACTGGCCAGACTCACTTCCTCGGCACGCCCACCGCAAGCAAAGTCATTTCGCTCCAGGAGTCTCCACAATGGCTGCGCTTGGGAATTGGGCTCAGTAAGTCTGAAACCAAGACCTGCTTTCTAGAGACTGGAGCGCTGTTTAGCTGGACGGGCTGACTCTACAGTTGGTGGCAGTGTGGGCACTCCGATGTCATTTTAGTCTCAGGCTCTTCTCTCGTCCCTCGACACCCATTACACATGCACATTCCTCATTTTTTGGAGAGAAAGCATTTGACATTATGACAGCTGACAGTTGCTGATTTGGTGTTGATAATTTTCTTGTTAGCTGAGATACTAACCACCACTCATTTTAGTGGCTACACCATTCTAAGCGTGTTACCTTAGTGAAGCTTTACAGCAACCTCATGAGGTGGACTTTTTCTCCTGATTTCATGGATGGAGAAACTGAGGCTCAGAGCTGGCTCCTCAAAACCAAGAGCACTTTAGGGAGCATCCTGCCCTAGGGATTCACACACGGTGTAGAAACCCTTCTTCCATAGCCACATCTTCCTGGAAAGTAACTTCTCAATATTTCAGCAGTACCTTCAGATATCACAGATTATGAAGGGAAAGGCTTTAGGGAGGGTAACATTTGTGTCTTTGCATGTGAACTATGAGGCTGGGAGGTGAGTATGAGCTGGTAAGCGGCCAGAATGAAGGGCAAATTCTGGGTCACTGAAGCCCAGAGCCTCAAGGCTTGTCTGTGCTCCAAAAATCAGAGTGGAAAACTGATTAATGAATCCTTTCAGTCAATTCATGTTGATCAGACACCTCCTGGGGGTAGAGGCCTGGTCATCCAGGAAGACATTACATCACATGTTCACTGAACTGAAATGAGTAGAGGTTAAAATAGAAGACATATTCCCTGTCCTTGAGGGGCTGTGGTTAGTTTGGGAGAGATAAGTATACAGATGTGTCACTTGAAAGGGTGTGGACATTGAAGAACAAAACAAAGTCCAGTGAAATGAGTTAGCAAAGCTTCTAGCGTAGAGGCACTTGGAGGGTGAAGTCCAGGTAGACACAAATTTTGACTCCATATGATGAAGACCTTTGGTAAATTACTGCCCAAAGATTGAAGGGCGGTAGAGTCAGTGAGTTTTTAGCCATGGAAGATATTCAAGAAGAAGCTGGGAAGTGAGGTGGGGGCCCTTGAAGGGGGGTCACATTCCTGTGCAAATGTAAGTCCCTTCCATCTCTCAGCTCCTGTCCCTGCCCTACTGCAGAGAAGGTGCTGGAAAGGCCCTCTGGCTGGCCTCTAGCCTTCTGCTGGCTCCAGAAGTGCCCCTCACCATAGCCATAGAGCAGGTGCCAGGAAATGCAGTGCTCCCTGGCCTTGCCACTCACATTTCTGGCCTGCCCCAGGATCCTGGGACACTGGGGAACAGCAGGAGCAGGGGAGGGGCTTGGGGTATTGATTTCTCACCACAGACCTTTCTGGACAGACTGGCTAAGGTTTCCTTGAAAGACACAACCCAGTGCTAGCTCTTTGGCCCCACTAGGGCCCTCTGTCTATGTCATCAGTGACTCATCACCTCTGGGGGAAGGGAGGTACAATTAGTTCTTGGACCACTTAAGAGAAACTCTGCTACCCAGAGGCAAGAGTGGCCTCTGCTAGTCATACAGATCTGAAATCCTGTGGTAATCACTATTTATTCTTGGCTTTTGAACCTGGGCCTTTAGCTTGGCCCACGTGCAGCACCCTTGTTTAATTTGGTGCCCCACAACCTTCACCTGTGGGTAGGCAGGAAAGATCCAATGGAGGGGGCCAGGAGTTTTGTCACACAGAGCCCATTGGCCTGACCTAAGCAGAGGGAGCCCTGGCTAGCAGGCTGAAGGTGTGCGCTGATCTGAGTTTCTCAGGAGAGTCAGGCTTTGTGCCAAACAAAGTGTCCACTCCCCAGAGCCTTGGCCTGAATACCCCCACTCCAGCAGTGCCTGGGAAATTCTACTCTCATCAAGGATATCAATTCCTGGTGGGATACTGAATTTTAAGGAAGAGTCAGCGCTCCAGGAGCCGAGGGGCACTGAGGCAAGGCTGGCTAGGCCGCGTGCTAACTGGAGGTGGGGAGGAGCACTCAGTGGTCAGTGACTCCTACCTGGGCTGCCATATCTCAGCCCTGCTTCCGCCCAGGTGTGAGGCTCCACCTGCCCCGACCCAGAGCACAAGCGCTGGAGTTGTGGAGAGTCCAGTCCTATCTTTCAATGGAGAAACAGAGGCCTAGGGAGGGGAAGAGACATTCAGGCAGTGAGATGATCACCAAAGCTGGCATGGGGTCCTAAGCCTAGGCCAAGTTCTCTCAGAAACCCAGAGTGCGGCAGGGTCAGCACTCGAGGTTTTCGTGGGTGGAATGGCTCAAAGTCTGCCTTTAGCTTTTATTTCGCCCAGCATGCTTCATGTTGGGCATCTGACAGAGTGATTACAAAGGCACTGTGAGCATTAAGACCTTAGGAGTCTTGGCTTAGAGATGAGTTCCACAGTCCCAGGCCTCTTCTAGGGGCTCACTTCCCTCAAACAAGCTGGCACCAATGTGCCTCAGGACACACAGGGCAGCAGGTGCCAGAGCAGAGCTGGGATTCCAGCCGCAGCTGAGGATGAGCTAGCCGAGCTGCTTTCTGAGATGTGTCTGTGTCCACACCTGGACTACAGCCAGGCCTGGTGGGGGGGGGGGGGGGGGCAGGGAGGAGGGAACTTAAAATTGTGGAAAACAAGGCTTTGTGATGGGGCCTGTCTTCCTTGACATAGGCTTTCTCCCCTTGGCCCAGCACCCCCAGCCCAGGCCGTGCAGAATGCCAGTGGAAGCACCCAAGAGGTAGTCTTATGAGTGCAAACATGAGTACTAGTGGCCTACAGCTAGTTCCCAACAGTGGGGCTTTGTGTAGCTGGAGTCTGATGTTTGGGTCTGGCGGCAGCAGCTGCTTGTACTTCTGCAGCCTTCCAATAGCCATTGGTTTTTCTCTAAAGAAACTCTTTCATGTCTTTGTTTTCCTGAGTACAGCTTCAGATCTCTTGATCTAGCCCAGGCCTTTTCCAGGAACCTTTCTATACCTTCAGAGGTTCCCTCTTATCCGAGCCAAGCTGCTGGTCCCTATCCTAATTTAATCCCTTCATTTTCTGGTGTGGGAAATGAGGTCCAGAGAGGTAAAGTGAGTTGCCCAAGGTCACCCAGCTAGGAAGTTTTCTCCTCAACTCACTAGCTTATGAATGCCCCTGATTTCTTTAAGCAAGGCACCCCCCCTTCCATCCTTCAGTCCACCAGTGCCAAATATCCAATAACATCTCCAATAGCCACGCCATGTTTTCTGAGCTGATTCTCATCTGCATTCCTAGGCCCTTCTGCTAAGTTCTAACTTGATCCGAACCATGACCACTGGTCACAGATCAGACTGAAATAGGGTAGGCAGGCTCGGGCCCTTCTACCAAGAGAGAGAGCCATGTTGTGCGTGGGCCTCAGTTTTGTCTAAATTATATTCAGGCCAGTCAGCCTGCCCTGGGGGAAGGCTCTTGGGAGTCAGGGAGAGGCATGCTTCTGGAAACTTCCACAGAAGCCTGACCAGCTCAGACCTGTATTAGCTCAGGAAATCCCTACCAACTCTCCACCTTCTAAGCATCTACTTCTCCTTTGCTGCTCTGACCCTTCTGAGCCTCTAATGCCTCTAAAGCTGCTGGGGCATCTGTCCCCACAGCATCGCACCTGCTTGCCCAGCAGAGAACTGGCTCAGGCCTGGGCTGGGCCTCTTCCCAGGCCCTCCCACTTTCCTCAGCCCCAGACAAGGCTTTAACTGCCCCATAAAGGCCACCAGGCCTCTTCCCTTCCACCTTTCCAGCAGATGATCCCTGGATAATTTATGCAGCAAATCCTCTTTAATCTTTAATCTAGGGTCCTGCAGGAAGGGAACCTCTTGTCTCCTCTTCATAGCTTGGGTAAAGGTAGAGAACGTCCGACATTCTACCTTAGGAGGTGTGGACTGGGTAGGGACAATCTGTTATCTTGGACATAAGCCGGGTTCATTTCCTGCAAACCTTTGGTAACTAATGGTTTCTCTTCCAACTCGTGGGCCCAACCCCCTCTCTTTCCAAAAACATCTCCTGGGGATGCCAGGTGGACCCTTCCTTTTTCTCTGGGGATTTGCTCAAGCCCCCACCGTCATGTGCTGCCTGAACAGGCCACTCTTAGGGGCTGAGTAAGGAAGAGCCAGGTGACCAGTGCAGCGCTGTCCTGAGCGCCTCTGGGCACCCTGCGCTTCCCGGGGTCTCGGTCTGCAAGGCCCACCCACCACTCACCACCCACCGCGGGCCGCCCTCACCCCTGCAGGAGCCCGCGATCTCGGAGGGCAGGCCCCGCCTCAGGGCCGGCTCGCCCCGCCCCCGCCGCCAGGCCCCGCCCCCGGCCGGTCCGCACTCAGGGCGGCGGGCGGGGGCCGGCTGTCCGGCGAGGTCGGCTCGCAGCTCCGGCCGCGGGTCGCTCGGGCGCTGTCCAGGCGGAGCTGGCCCGGCCCGGGCTGCAGCCATGGTAAGGCGCGCGGGCGCGGGGCAGGGCCGGGGCGCGAAGGGCCCGCTGCTCCCGGCGGCTCCGCGGGGACCCGCGGCGCAGCAGCCCCGGCTGTGCGGGGCGGGAGGCGCTGTCTCCGGCTGCGGGCACAGGCGGGCACTGCTGGTGGACGTCTCTGTGTCGCCGCTTCCAAGTTTCTCCCTCTGATCCGAGCAGCGACGGAGCGGGCCGCGAGCCCCGGGATGCTGCCGGTGTTTTTGGACCGAGGGGTGGGTCGGTGCTGAGCGGAGCGGGGGGAGGGCGCCAGCAGAGACGCGCATGTTGGGCTGGGGAGGGCGCGTCAGCGACAGGCGGAGGTGAGGGTCCCCCGCCCTTGCCTGGGTCAGCTGTTACCCGGCTGACCCCTCCTCACCCACCTACCCTGGGTTCAGGGGCCAGTACCAACTTCCTTTGGAAAACACACAGAGGAGGCCTACAAACACCGTCTGCCTCCCCAGGAGGGATGGTGAGACGCTTGGGCCCTCCTTCCTGCCGCCTGGCACAGAGCAGCTCCCAGGCTCTTCCCACTGCGCGATCTGCCCAGGGACCCCTGAGAGAGGGAAGCCCAGCCCACCGTCCTACCCGTGGGATCAGCTCTGTCCCTCTGCCTCTGAGACAGGAACCATGGGGAAGCTTCCTCCTGCTGCATCCTACACTCCCCCCCTCCCAAACCAGGTCCCTCTGCAGCAGTGGGGGGTGGGGGAGCTCATTCCTGCCACCTGTCTGGAGGAGAAATAGTCACCCCGCCAGCCTCCTGGGGCCCCCAGGTGGGAAGTTTTGATGTCTGACTGTAAGGGTGCCAGCTCCCCTGCCATCCCTGCCAGAGTCTGCAACAGACACAGTATGCGGGGGGTCAGGGCCTCCAGGCCCCATGCAAGCCTCTCCTCCCAGTTTGGAAGCCCCCCAGCCTTTGCCCTCGGCACTGGGAGGTGCAGGCTGTTACAGAAGGAGGAGATCTGTGACCAGCCTGTGGGGCAGGATGCTGGCTGTGGACGCCTCCAGAAGGGAACTTCTGGGCCCACTGGAATCAGAAGCTTCCAAGTCTGGAAAGGCCAACATTTTGGGCTTTTGTCTTTCAAGCTGTGTCCAGGCTGAGGCCCAAGCCTTGGCTAGGAAGTCTCGGTGACCTTGTGACCTTCCCCAGAGGGGGTTCCTGGGAGAGGCCAAGTGGTGCTTGTCTTTATCCCTGCCCTGCTTCTCCCCACATGGGTATGGACACAGTGATTGTTCCAGTGATGGAAGCCTGGGGGAGCACTGACTGTCCCCAGTGCCAAGCCCAGCAGGGACCAAGAGGGGTTTTTTCCGCCACACACTAAGTCCAGTTCAGCTGAGGTCTCCGTGCTTTCAGCTTGGCTGAAGCCACCCTGTTCCTCTCTAATTAAAGACACCCCACCACCACCAGAGTCCTCAGCTGTAGGCCCTTGAGGACCAGTTCTTCGGCTGACTGGTTCATGTCAAGCCAGACTCCTCTGGAAGGGGTCTCTCTCTGAAAGGAGATCAGTGTCCCAGCTACTTCAGAGGTCAGTGGATACAGTGGGGAGAGCTCCCCAGCCTAGGAGACCAAAGGGGTTTTAGTTTTCGAGGGAAAAGAATGACCGGCCAACATTATTAATAATCCTGTGATTTGAAATGTACCTTCTCTCCTCAGGTTCAAAACAGCTTGAGGTATCTCTCCCCAGCCTTCCTGGGAGGCAAGACAGGGCCATTCACAATTGGACATTAAGGCCCCGAAATTAAGATAATATTCAAAATCACAGAGGGTGTTTTTGGCCAACCCAGAAACACTGGTCTTCTGACTCCACGTGCACACTCCCAGCCAGGCCCCTCAGTCTGTCTCCCACCTAATTCACCGAACTCCTGGCTCTGAAGCCTCTGGGATACCAGCCTCCCTTTGGCCCAGACTCATGCCCCTCAGAGACCCAGTGCTAGCAGCATCCCCACTGACTCTCTTGAAGCAGTGGGATGATGGAAGTGATATAGGTCCCCATGAGTCACGGGTCAGGTATCCTAGGGTGTGGCTGGGACTCTGCAAGGAAATCCAGGGGCAGATTTCTGAAGACAGTGGGGTTCCCTGCTGGGAAAACAAAAAGGACACTTGGGAAGAAAAGCAGGGCTCTTCCCATAAGAACATATTTCCAAGGGATTCTAAGACCTCCCACCCTACTTTAGCATTGCTTAGAGTTAAGGTGAAAGAGATTGGAGTCCTTTGGGAGTGGAGTCTCCTGGGTGGCTGTCCCCATGTACTGATGGGCCAGGTCACCTTGGGGACAGCTCACGACCCTCTGGCAGGCCTCGGGGTCCTTGGGGGTTAATAGGAGAGGCCAGGTTGATCAAGAGCCTGTGCTGCAGACAGACTTGGGAGGCTGGTGCTGTGCCCACCGGGGTAGGCAGCGGGCAGGCGTCATGGGACAGCCAATCAGAGGAGGAGGGGACTGCAGAGAAACAGAGTGATCCTGCTGCAGCTGAGCTGTCCTTGGAGGGTGGGAGCCAAGGGAAAGGGAGGAGGAGGGGGTGGGGAACGACATTCCACAGGCTTTTTTGGCCCCTGACAAAGACAGGGGGGGTCAAAGAGAAAGGGAAAGGAGCAAGCCAGGAAGCTGGATTACAAGAGCATCGAGACCAGGCTGTTGCAGTGTGCGAGGAACTTTGCCTGGGAGATAAAATTAGACCTAGAGCTTGCCGACAGGGTGTCCGAAGCGTGGGACATGGACCGTTCACTGGGATGGCAAGGCAGTTCTGTCCCTGAGGACAGGACTGAAGCTGGGGTAAGGTGCTATTCTGGGAGATGGGGGGGACCTGACCTGTCTCCCCTGCTGCCTTGATGGGGATTGGGGCTCAAAGTCAAAAAATGATTTGGTCACTGTGAGTGCTGGGGGTGGGGGAGGAGAGATAGGAGGTGAAGACCCTAGTGTCCTGACTCCTTGTCTAGAGCCCCTGTAGGCCCCTCCCTGATGAGCAGCCAAGACTGGCAGGGAACCCAGGAATGCTGGGTTCCTGGTGACTATTGGAAGACTGGGGATGGTAGGGGTCCCATCAGTGTCTTCCTTTCTCCCTTAACTGCTACCCCTCTGCTCAGTGCCCTTGGGGAAACCAGGTGGAGCACAGTTTTCTTTCTTTCACCGGGACCAAGGGCTGGGTCACTGTGGGGTTATGCAGAGAGGCAGGATTTCCTGGAATTCCCCAGCATCTAGCTGCCAGAAAACAAGACCTGCTACACCCCTCCTCCCACCCCCAGCCCCATCCCTTCTCTGTTGCCATATAATGAATTCTCCAAGCCGGGACACTTTGAGAGTGAAAAGGGGCACACTTAATCACTATGCTAGGACAACAAACAAACTAGGATGGACAGTTACTCCACTGGAACCCCACAAATACTATCAGTGAGAAAAGCCTGTTAGGCTTGCTTCAGGACAGCCTCTTTTGGTCACTAAGCCCCCACATGCTGGTTCCAGTTCCAG
Organism: Neomonachus schauinslandi; assembly: GCF_002201575.2. NCBI lineage: Eukaryota > Metazoa > Chordata > Mammalia > Carnivora > Phocidae > Neomonachus > Neomonachus schauinslandi. Next base: position 27,449,889 of record NC_058417.1, read on the forward strand.
GCTAAAGGGCCTCTCTCCTTCCCTCTGTCCAGGTGGGCCCTGGAGACTGTGGCTACAAGCAGGTGTGGGGACGTGAGAGGAGACAGCCTAGAGGTAGTTCTTAGGGGACTTTTCCCTGCAGCCTTCTGCTGTCTCAGTCCCTACCCTCTGGCATAAACCTGGCAATGTGCCTGTCTGTCTCCCTCAGTTCTTCCCTCTGTTAACTGGGGACCTGCAGAAGACTGTGGCCATCTTGTCTCCCCTCACCCGGGCCGGGACTCCACAGTGGTCTGGGATAGCCCCCACTGGCTTGGCCAATCCCCAGGGAGTGAGTCAGCCGCTGAAGCCAGCCGTTGTCCATTGTCTGGAGGTGGCATGTGGGTATTGTGAGGCAGAGCTGAGCCCAGCACTGCCAGGCACCCCACAAAGGGGGCTGGCTCCCAAAGGAGAGAGGAAGTTTTTGGGTCTAGAGTGGATGTGCACACTCCCAGCCAGACTCCACTCCCAAAGGACTCCAATCTCTTTCACCTTAACTCTAAGTTAAGTGTGCAGGAGTAGGGGGGAGTGGCCTCTCTTCCAAGCTGGAGATGGGGGGGAACAGGTCTCTACAGAGGAGCTGGCCATTCTTTGCCTACCACCCCTGTGGTTCAGGGCTCAGGCCAGATCCCCTCCTGCACTGCTGGCTGAAGCTTACCCCAGGCAGAGGGGGTGAGAGACAACCGATGGGCGCTTCCTCCCATTTGTCCCTCCCAGTTAGGGGCTGTCAGCAGCCTAGAGTCCTCCCATCTGCCCTCACTGGGTCCCTCCCGGCTCCCTTCCACCCCGCGCTCAGCATCCACTGGCAGGTTTAATCCTCTGTCCAGGGCCTCGACACAGGTTCCGGTGTGGCACGGTGTCTGGATAAGGGGGGGGGTCACATCAGCTGTGCTGAGCTCTTTGCAGTGAGCACCTCCGGCAGAGTCTGCCCCTCCGTCCTAGAGCTCACTGACCTGCACTGACGGCAGGCACAGAGCCCCCTGCTGGCCCCTGATTTACCTGGGCCGGCAGCTCCCTGCACCGTGTCCTACTTCCCTCCTGCCCTGCCCCATTCTGACTGCCCGCACTCTCCTTGAATCCGGAACCACGTCCTCCTCTCAGCTCTCACGCCTCTATTGCTCCCCCTTATTCAGTCTGGCTTGCTGGCCGTTAGGGCAGTTCCTGGCCCCTGGCTTGGCCGGACCCCCAGCAAGGGCAGGGCGGTGAGCACCCCGTTGAGAGGGAGCACCAGGACTGGAGCTCCTCAGATCCCAACAGCAGTTGCGAGGACTTCGGGGGCTGCCTGGGGCTGCTCCAGGATCTTGGGGTCCCCCCTGGAGTCTCAGCTGGGGGGGGCACAGGAGCAGATGAGGGAGGGGGCTTCCTCTGCTTGGCTGCTAGTGCAGTTTCTTTCCCTTCTAACCACAAGCGCTTTCCTCTCTCTCCCTCTCACCTTCTCTGGTCTTCCTCTTTCATTCTCCCCTTCGTGCCACCTACCTGCCCACCCCACCCCACCTCCAACCCCCAGATCAAGCGCTTCCTGGAGGACACGGATGATGCAGAACTGAACAAGTTCGTGAAGGATTTCCCAGGAAGCGAGAACTGCCACCAACCAGAGGCCAAGACCTGGGGGTCCAGGCCCCAAGTCCTGGAGCCAAGGCCCCAGGCACCGGACCTCTACCAGGATGACCTGGAGTTCAGACCCCCCTCCCGGCCCCAGGCCTCTGACAGCCAGCAGTACTGCTCCTCGGCCCCTCTCAGCCCCTCAGCCCGGCCCCGCAGCCCCTGGGGCAAGCTTGATCCCTATGACTCCTCTGAGGTAGAGCCTCCAGCCCTGCCTTGGTTTTTCAGAGGGCTGGTGCAGGAAGACCCAGGGAGGGAGCAGAGAGATCCCAAGTGTATGTGCGTGTATGTGCGCGTGTGTGTGCATAGGTGTGCACACACGCATGCGTGCATGATGAGCTGGGGCCTCTCTGTCCTGTGTCAACCCCGGCTCTGTGGCGTTGATGCTCATGTGCATTGGAAACTGACTATTAGCAGGCCAGGAGCCTAGCTGGTGGCCCCAGAGGGGGCCTCGAAGGAGTCTGACAATGCTCCTCTAGGGCTGGGGCAGAGACCTAGGAGGGAGGGAGAAGGCTGGTGTTGGGTCCTGGGGCCCCTCCTGCCTCCCGCTCTGATGCACTCTGCCTTCCTGTCCATTAGGACGACAAGGAGTACGTGGGCTTTGCCACCCTCCCCAATCAAGTTCACCGGAAGTCCGTGAAGAAGGGCTTTGACTTTACCCTCATGGTGGCAGGTAGAGCAGGGGAAGGGCTGGGCTGGGTAGGGGTGTTGCAGAAAGGGATGGTATATATGTTGGGAGGGGGTGTGGGTAAGGAAGGAAAAAGCAGCCAGTGGCTGTGCCTTTTGGCAAAATAACCAGGAGCTGTGGGTGGCCAAAAGTGTGTATGTGGGGGGCGAGGGGGTGTTGAAGTGGTACAAAGAACACCTGATGAACAGTTTTCTAATATTTGCCTTTTTCTGTGTGACCTTGGGCAACCTCTTACCCTCGCTGGGCCTCATTCAAATAAGAAGGCTGGACAAGCTGTTCTCGCTGATTCCTTCAAGCTCTAATGTGTCTCCCAATATGTCTCTTCCCAATTAGATAAGAAAGCAGCTCCCTCTACACCTTGTTCTAGTGGGGTTGCCTCTTGGCCATAGCTCTTCTACATATCTTCTGATCATATCTTCTGTCCTCTCTCCCCGTCAGGAGAGTCTGGCTTGGGGAAATCCACTCTTGTCAATAGCCTCTTCCTCACTGATCTGTACCGGGACCGGAAACTCCTCAGTGCTGAAGGTAAGGAAAGGAGAGGGGAGTGAAGACAGGCATGCAGACTTGACTTGGGAAGTCAAACCCATGCCTGAGCCTGGGGCCTGGGGCCTTCCCCAGCAGGCAGGAAACCATGGCTTCCTAGAGGGATTGACGGCATCTCTCCATAGGCCTATCTAGCCTGGCAGTCCACCAGCCAGCTCCCTAAAGATTTGGGTGCCGAAGCAGGGCAGGGACCAGAATCCTGCTCTCTGAGTGAGTCTCTGACCCCCAAAGGATTCCAGGAATCCAAGAAAAGAGCCGGGAGCAGAGAAGAGGCTGGGGCCAGAGCCAACAGCCACCGGCATTTCCTGTGTTGGGAAATGTGCTCCTTGCTGGTTCCCAGAGAACAGGCCCCCAGGCAGCTTGGGGTGGGAAGGGGGGCAGTGTGGATGAGGCAGTCTGGGCAGCAGAGCTGGTTGGGGTGGGCGGTTTGTCCTGACTGGGCAGGTCCTTGCCCTTGCCCTGGCCTCAGTTTCCCCCTTCTCCAGAGCGGATCATGCAAACGGTGGAGATCACTAAACACGCAGTGGACATAGAAGAGAAGGGTGTGAGGCTGCGGCTCACCATTGTGGACACACCAGGTTTTGGGGATGCAGTCAACAACACAGAGTGGTATGTCTGACCAAGCACAGCCCCAGCTGCCCGCTTCCCATTACACACACACACACACACACACAAACGCACACACACACACACACACACACACGGGCGCACCCACAGGCACAGACATAACCAAAATTCTCAGGAGGAAAGTTTGTGGCCTCGAGCACACCACCGCCCCTTACTGGGCAGCTGTCTCTTCCTGTGAAATGAGAGGGAGAGGGTTGGAATAGATGCTCTTTAACGTCTTTTCTGACTCTGACCTGTACTTCTATAATGCGGGCGAAGACGTAAGATAAGAAAGTATCAAAAAAGCAAACCCATGTGAAAACATGTAGCACAGGGCCTGACATCTAGTAGTTGCTCAATAAACATCCCCCTCCCTCCTTCCTTTTCTTTCACCAGCCACATTTTAGGTGCCACAAACCACTTTTATTAAAGGGATGAGAATTCCTTGAGGAAGGGGTGAGGAGGAGAAAGAAGAGGCGAAGGGGAGACAAATGGGTTGAACTTTGTTTAAGCTCCAAGCACCCTCTAGGCTAGAAGAAAAGGTGGCTTTGCCACACATGCCATCATCCTTGGCTTTCTTCTTTCAGGAACTGGAAGGGATGCTTAGATAATGGCCAGACCCAAGTGAGTAGATGAGAAGCAGAATGAATGATGAAGACAGGAGAGGAGGTGGTGCCCTTGATGAAATCAGGCAAGGGGTGCTAAGATCACTAGACTGAGTTCAGACCTTGATTCAGCATTTAGTAACTGTGTGGGCTTGAGCAAATGACTGCATTCCCGTTTCTTTAGCTGAAACATACCTGCCCTTACCATCTTGCCTAGTTGATCTGAAAATCACCCTGAATGATGCATGTGAATGTGCATTAAAAACTAAAGAGCTGTTTACATTACACTCATGGATTTTAAGATCATAATTGCAGCACCAGTGCCAAACAGAAGTGCGGGGCCCCTTGTTGAAAATGATGACGAATTTCAAGATGGCCACAGCAGAGAAGCAAACCAAGGGTGGGCCCTTCTGAGATCAGGGCCCTGTGTTGACTGCACAGGTGGCCCTTCCAGAAAGCTGACCCTGGGTAATTGCCCCACAGACTCATCAGACCCTTACAGACCTTTCTGTGCTCTGGGTCCCCATGACATGCTTTATCATTACTGTATGTGATGTTTTGGCTTAGCACACAGATTCATCTTCAACTGCAGAGTCTTAGCCTTGAGGGGAGGCCCATTTCTTCTTATAGTCTTGCCCTGGCACTGTGCTGGCACATGGTACGTCGTCTCCTGATGGAAATATTCCTGATGGATCGAGGTGGCCTCCGTGTCATCCTCGCTAGGTATATGTCTCAGCACCTGGGGCTTGCCATGAAACTCTACCCCAACCAGCACCTTGTTCCTACTGTAGCAAGTATCATCCCCTCCTTCAATCAGTCTACGTGCCTCCTCTTCCCTTCCCTAATAATAATAATTTCATTTGCGTGGCCTTTCACAGGCCATGCACCTGCACATACGCTTATTTAGTCAACCAGCAGGAATTTATTGAGCATATACTAGGTGTCCAGCCAGTGCTGGGCATTTTAAGGGATACAGAACAAGTGTGAATCATCCTGGTCACTGAGAGGCTTGTGGTCCTAGTGGGGGTGGGGGGGGGGGGGGGGGTAAGGGACAGCAGTTCGCTCACATGTATGTCAATCAACTCAAGTTAGTAAATAGGTCAAGCAGCGTAGCAGCAAGCACGCTGAGGAGTCAGAAGGTCAAGGGCTTGTGTGGGTAGAGAATTTGCTAGCCAGAATGATCTGGATTGTCTCTTAGCTGCTGCAGATTTAGTTCCTTCCTGTATGAAATGAAAGTGACGGTGCTTATATGTCCACCTATCAGGGCACCTGTCAGTGAGGATGAAGCTAAATAACAGAAGAGCAAAAGACTTGAAAATTGGAGTTCTTGAATGTGTGTGTGTGTGTGTATATATATATATATATATATATATATATATATATATATATATATAT
>NC_058417.1:27455352-27687400 GCF_002201575.2 Neomonachus schauinslandi
TATATATATATATATATATATATATATATATATATATATATATATATATCAAGGATTTCACTGTGTGGTGGAGAGAAGGGGAGAGCATTGTGTACGCTGGAAGGAGTCTTCACGGAAGAGAGAGTTCTTAGCTATGGCCTTGAAGTATGGGGTGGGTTTAGAGAGGTGGAGGCGAGGGTAGAAGCACATGAACAAAGGTTTGGAGGCTGGACTATGAACCTGACTGTGAACGTGACCGAGGGCTTCCAGGTGGCGTTAACCTGCAGGCATCTTATTCTTACTGGTTTGTTTGGTCACCTTGGTCTTTTCCTCTCCTCAAACTAGTATTTATTGAACTTCGCCTGTGTGCTTCGTCCGGTTTTCTAGTGGGACAGGCGAGATACACCCCTGTTGCCCCCAGGTACCTCCCTGAAGATGTGGGCAGGCAGCCAGGGAATAACAGAGCCTTGAGGACACTGCCCAGGGCGTGGGCTACTCTGTGGTCCCGAGCTCCCGAGGCAGCCCCCACCCCCACAGTTTCTCTGCTTGTCTGTCCCCTGCCCCAGCTGGAAGCCTGTGGCAGAATACATCGACCAGCAGTTTGAGCAGTATTTCCGAGACGAGAGTGGCCTGAACCGCAAGAACATCCAAGACAACAGGGTGCACTGCTGCCTGTACTTCATCTCACCCTTTGGCCACGGGTACGGTCCGAGCCTGAGGCTCCTGAGCCCGCCAGGTGCTGCTAAGGGAGCCGGCGGAGAGCGCCAGGGGCAGGGCTGCTGCTAGCCCGGGGTCACACATTCCTGTTCCCCAGGCTCCGGCCACTGGATGTTGAATTCATGAAGGCCCTGCATCAGCGGGTCAACATCGTGCCTATCTTGGCCAAGGCGGACACGCTGACACCTCCTGAAGTGGAGTGCAAGAAACGCAAAGTGAGGGAAGCTGGTGGGGGGAGGGGAGCAGGTGGGCTTCTGGAAAGGATGGGGTCGCCAGAACCGTGGGCCCCTCATGTGTTTGCCAGATCCGAGAGGAGATTGAGCGCTTTGGAATCAAGGTCTATCAGTTCCCAGACTGCGACTCTGATGAGGATGAGGACTTCAAATTACAGGACCAAGCCCTAAAGGTGGGGCCACCCCAGGGCATCCCTTTTCCATCTTGTTTCTTCGGGACAGAAGAGGGAAGTAGAATTCTTTTTAAGGGGTGGGAAAGGACCCTGTTTTCCTAGAGTGAAGCAGAGAAAATAAAGATATAGGTGGAAAAGAACAGGTGAGAATGGGGGGTATTGACAGGCCCCCCCCAACTTCTTCCAGGAAAGCATCCCATTTGCTGTAATTGGCAGCAACACTGTGGTAGAGGCCAGAGGGCGGCGAGTTCGGGGCCGGCTCTACCCCTGGGGCATCGTGGAAGGTAAAGCACTGAGCTTGTGACCAGGGCATCTCCTTGCCCTCAGCGGCTCTCCCCATGCTCCTGGCTGACCCCTAGCCTTGCTATGCAGTGGAAAACCCAGGACACTGCGACTTTGTGAAGCTGAGGACAATGCTGGTGCGTACTCACATGCAGGACCTGAAGGATGTGACGCGGGAGACACATTATGAGAACTACCGGGCACAGTGCATCCAGAGCATGACCCGCCTGGTGGTGAAAGAAAGGAATCGCAAGTATGGCCACAAGCCAGGACAGAGCTGGCAGCGGGGGGGATCCCAAGCGCAGCCTTGGGTGAGAGCAAGCCCTTCCTTTGTTCTTCTACAGGCCCTGGGCTCAGTCCAAGCAGGTGCTGGGGTCCCCCTAGCCTTACCAAGCCCCTTTTCCCCTTCCCCTCAGCAAACTGACTCGAGAGAGTGGTACCGACTTCCCCATCCCTGCTGCCCCACCAGGGACAGATCCAGAAACAGAGAGGCTGATCCGAGAGAAAGATGAGGAGGTGAGAGCAGTATGGGGTGGTAGGGATTGACAGCATGGAGGGTCCCTGCTTAATTATAAACCTCAGTATTTCTTGGTTTGGGAGTAGGAAGATCCCTGGCCCCGGTACCTATCTGGGTCCTGGACTGGTGGATTGATTGTTCTACCCAGGGTCTCCATCACACCTCTGGGCTACCATGGCCCTGGCTAAGGGATCAGAGCTTGGGGGCACTTCCTTAGCACTGTAGGACTCTAAAAGGCCCCATTTTGCTGTGTGTGCCTGTTCCAGCTGCGGCGGATGCAGGAGATGTTGCACAAAATCCAAAGACAGATGAAGGAGACGCATTAGCTGGCTTTCAATCCTGGATATTTAAATCTCCTCTTCGTGTCCTGCCCATGCCGGCCCCTCCCAGCACCAGCTCTGCTCAGGCCCCTGCAGCTACTGCCACTTCGCCTTACATCCCTGCTGCCTCCCCAGAGACTCAGAGGAAATAAAGTTTAACCAATCTATAGCTGCCTTCTGGTGTCGCTGTCTGTATCTTTACCACCTCCTGGAGACCAAGAAGATCCTAGGACCCACTTTTGAAAGGGTGCTGAAGGAGGGTACTGGTTTCTGGCTTTTAGTAGGAAAGAGGGAGTAGGGGAAACTTTCCTCTCCTATGACAGTGTTCGGTCTCTGCCTAGAATCCAACCTGGCCTCTCCTTCGTACTGACCACATCTATCTTGCCTCTATTATCTGGGGCCTGTTGTACTGACCACATCTATCCTGCCTCTCTGATCTGGGGCCTGATCCTCTCCATCTTTTCCACATACAGTATTTTCAGTTCTATGGAAGCTTTGGATCTGGTATCTGCTCTTGGGAAAACATGGTATTATCTGCATGCAGCCTCCTGACTTCCTATTTCCCCTGATTTGGGGAAAGGGATATATACAGAATTAAGCTCTGCCCTCTAGGAAGCCTGTAACAGAGCACTGAACAAATACTGAAACACTTGTGATCATCAAACACTATAGTAAGTGCTGGGAATGAGTAAAGTACAATCGTCCTGGAAGAGTTCAATATTCATGTAACAAATATTAAGCATCTGCTAAGTTGCAGACACTGTTCTAGACCCTGGAGTTAAAGCAGTGAACACGGCAAGATTCCTGTTTTGCCGGAATTTACCAGCTGTAGTAAAAGTTCCAATGTTCTGTAAACAGAGACACGTGAAGACAATTTGGCGCCGGGGCCTGGTATGTAAAGCCTTCAGGCCAGCCCCCCACAGTGAAGCTATCGGTTGAGAGTCTGAATCAACGGTTCTCCAGTTCTGCCGGGTTGGTGGTATCGCTTGGCCATGGCGACCTCCAGCGGCCACCCTCCGCCATGCTGCCTACTCTGGCTTCCCTGAGGGGAGAGAGGAAGGGAGGAGCAAAGAGCTGGGTGAGTCCTGTTCCCACTCTCTTTACAGACCAGGAGGTCGCCGCTAGCTAGTGGCAATCTGAGATCCAGATTTCATATCTCTCAAGTGAGAGATCTTTACTCGGGACTGACGGCACCATGCAGGTCCTGAAGGACGGCACGGTCGGTTCGCTGATGCAAAGTAAGGGTCGGAGCAACCCGTCACGACGCAGAAGAGAGGATACTCCCGCCTCCAGTCGGAGAAGACGGAAGACAGAACCTCGCGCCCAGGCCTCCCTCCTCTCTTAGCCTGCGGGGTCTTTTCTCCCTTTCCGGGTTTGGGACGAGATAACCGCAGCGAAACCAAAAACTGGAAATGGACAAACTAAGGTGCCACCGGGGATCTATTTGAGAACTACACCCAAGGCGTGGTCGTCGCCGGAAGTGGCTGTAAGGCCTGTGCCCCTACAAGGCTCCGCCTCCAATTGCGCTACCAGTAGGCGACAGCCACCCCCACTTCCGGCCCCTGGAGCCTCATCCAGCAGCCCCCCTTTTATTGCTCTCTCATTGGCTGCCGCAGGGACGCGCTGTGATTTCCCATTGGCCGAGCCTCCTCCCCGGGCCGTGCCTCCTCCCTCCAGGTACTGTCTTGTCTTCCGGCACCCGATAGGCTGAAGGCTGGGAGGGCGTCTGCCCCACTTGACCAATGAGCGGAGTGAAGAGTGAGGGCGGCGGCTGCGTGGTGGGGGCAGGGCGGGACTTGGTGTGGCTATTGGCCAGGGCGGGCACAGACCGGAGATACGATTGGTTGGGGAAAGAGGCACCGTGGTGGGGTCGAAGCTGCGCGGCCTCGGCAGCTGGGGGAGACGGAAGTGGTGAGAGCGCGGCCTCGGAGGGTCGGGCGGACGCCGCCTGGGTGAGTCACCGTGCCCCGTGCACTGCTAGTCTGGGAACCGCAACGACCACGTCTTGCCCCGCCCCGCCCCAGCCCCTCCGGCTTTCATGGGCCCCGCCCTCTGTCATTCTGGGCCCCGCCTCCGAATCTTTAGGCTCCGCCTCTAGAACCTGGACACCTGGGCTCTCCTGCCAGACTGGCCCGCCTCCCCCACCCCTCCCCGGCCCGGGGCCAGATCCCCTTGGTCCGGGAGCCCTGGGCATCCCAGCCCTGGTCCTTGTTCCTCCTTCCCTCCCTCCATTTCCCTGAGGCTGCGTGCCAGTGGGCGGTGAGGCAGCACCTCTGGCTTGCCTCTTGCTGGCTCCCCCGTGAGGACGGGTGGGCTGTGATCAGGGAGGCTGGCAGGACCACAGATGGAGGCTTTTATCCCCGCGGCCTTCCGCAGGGCACTGCTGGACTGCTCCTGAGCTCGGATAGCAGGCATGAAAGAAAGTGTCAGTAAAACCTGGGCCTGGCTCCCTAAGTGGGCCAAGGAGGCCCATCCTGAATTTCTGTTGCTTGGGCCCATTTGACAGGTACTGACTCTGAGGCCTGGGGTGGCCTAATTGTCCCTGTTCTGTGGCCTCCTCCCACAAACCTGCATCCCACTTGGTGCCAAATACTTTCAGCAGATCTATTCAGTCCTGCTGCCAGAAGGCATTCTGCTCACAGGTTGTGGTCCCCTCCCTCTTGTCCTCTGCTCTGGACTCTGCCCCCAGTAAACAGGTCAGGTGGGTGCTACTCCCAGACTTAGAGGCTGGCAGAGCGTTCCTGTGGATTCATGTCCCTCCAGGGCCAGAAGTTAAGTCCTGGTTGGGCAGCCTCTCTTTTCAGAGTTGGCAGTTCTTTTGCTTTCCCAAAAAGAACAGTGTTTGGAGTGTTCTTCTCTTTCTGGTCTGGGAATCGGGACCCTTGAGTTCTGCTGAATAATCTTGGATGACACTCATTCCTGCTCCAGAACTTTGTGGCCAACTCCATGCCCTGCAGAATCACTTGTTGCTTTCTCCCCACATAGCTCACATTGCCTCTGTCTAGCACGGGGACTTGTGGAGAGGCCGGATTCTCTGTGAAATTCGCTGTAGAGGTTAGGAGCAGATGTGTGGCATTTGCTGATTCTAAGGTAATGTTAATGGTGCTCTTTAATCTTGTTTCTGTCTTTTTACAGTAAGCAGACAGCCAGGACCCTCACCACAGTAGAATGGTGAGTATTCTCTCTTTCCTCAGACCATTGTGTTTTCTATAATCCTTCTGTCTTTCTCTGTGAAGCTGCCCTACCTCTCCTGGACCTTGAGCTCCATGCTACTCTGTGCAGCCTCTAAACAGGTTCATCTCTCCTGGAAATAAATTAGGGTTTCTTTAGATTGCAAAACATCAGCCAATATACAGGAAGCCTCTAGAAGTCTTTTCCTGCATATGCTATGTATGCCATGCCTTCCCTATACTACCACTGGCTCTCTTAGCCTTTCATAATGGCCCTTCTCTTGCTTTTCTTGGGTCCCTGGTGGAAGCTCTCTGTTCTGGTCTGAAAAACCAGGCCTCCTTTATCTCAAGATCCTTGCATTTCCTAGTGGGCCCCTCGAATATTGTGGGTGCTGTATCAGGAGTGACTCCACCAAAATGGTGGGGCTTCTCCAGTTCTAAGATGCTGCTGTCTTTTAAGCTCCTGCACTCATAGCTGACTGGATATATAGCAGGAGAGCAGCCTCAAGGGGTCCCGAATATCACTGGGTTGTGCAGGGAATGGGGGTGGGGGTGATAATGATCCTGTATACCTTCCATTAACTGGAAATGCCCTTCTCTCATCTCACGTTCAGGGAACCCCTTACCTAACCCCGGAGAACTCGGAGGAGGAGGCAGTGAGATGAAAAGAGAGCGGAGAGTTGCAGGCCCTTGCTCTGGCTGTATCTTTTCAGTTTCTTCAAGTGTCCCCTGTGCAGGTTAAGGAATTCAGTTGGTGAGAGGACCTCTCCTTCCCTCCACAGGCATGTGGGTATGTGGTTCTGGTCTCTTCCTAGAAAGCCTGCTGGTCTTGGTCCCCACCCACTAATAGCCCCCTTCCTTTTTTCTTCTGTGACTTTCCGAAAGGACCATGGGCTTCAGAGTTAGCCGAGTCTATTTTTGAATCCTAGCACCACCATTTAAATAGCTTAGGTAACTCGCATATTTTCTTTCTAAGCCTGACCTCTCACCAGCAAAACAGGTTAATTCTTGGAGAGTTGAAAGGTTTTAGTGAGGGGCGCCTGGGTGGCTCAGTCGTTAGGCGTCTGCCTTTGGCTCAGGTCATGATCCCGGGGTCCTGGGATCGAGCCCCGCATCAGGCTCCCTGCTCTGCAGGAAGCCTGCTTCTCCCTCTCCCACTCCCCCTGCTTGTGTTCCCTCTCTCGCTCTGTCAAATAAATAAATAAAATCTTAAAAAAAAAAAAAAAGAAAGGTTTTAGTGAGATAATGTTTGAAACCTGTCTGGCTCATGGTAGATGCTTAATACAATGTCAGGTTTTCTCCTATTGCCCCCCACCCCCACCCCCAAAGCAAAACCAAAGCCCTGGTTTCTGCAAGTTACCAGGCACAGGAAGTGTGGGGTTCTGACCAGCAACTTCTGTGATTCTTGATGACACGTTGAGCCTCACTGTTCCTTATTCCTTGGCCCTCTACCCAACTCCCTCCATACCCTACTCTTTGTTTTTGCATAGCTTTTGTGGTCTGTAGTTCCAGTCTTCTCTTTCCCAGCCTAAAAAATTCTTCTCCAAGAAGGACTTTCTTATCCAGACTTCAGAGGATGTGAAACAAGGGGAGATGGAGCTGAAGGAGTAGGGTTGGGCAGGGGCCATGGAATAAAAACACTTAGAGAACTTCCCTTTCAGGAGTGTGGTGTGACCAACCTGGCATAGACCAGTGTCTGTTCTAAGGGGCAAAAAAAGGGAGTGCGATTTAGTGACGTCAGGGATTGGAGGACACTGGTGGACAGGGGTATGGCGGGTGGTGGTTTTAGGGAAAAGAGGAAGCCTTGAAACCGTAGGTGGGCTTTATCTTGGGAATTCAGGACAGGCACTGGGGGAACTCAGTGGGGAGAGCATGGGGACAGAGTGTGAAAAGAGGGGTGTGGGCCGGCTCACCTGAGAATATGGGAAATGAAAAGATGTAGGAGGGCTTGCCTCACGCTCTCACGCGGTCTGGGGGCAGTCCCGCAGCCCAGACTGCGAAAGCCCCCACACGTCCCCTGAGGACGCCCTCGCACGCCGCCGAGGGGCCGCGAGGAGGGAGGAGCCTGGAGCCGTGGGCGGGGCCGAGAGGATCCGCCCCCCACGCCCCTCCTCGCGCGGCCCCGGGCGCTCCCCTCGTCCGGCTCCCCTCCCTTCCGCGCTCGTGCCGGAGGGCGGAGCCGGGCTCGCTCCATTGTGGACAGGAGGGAAGAGGCGCGCGGGAGCCGAGCCGAGGCCCCGCCGCCAGCGCGCTCGCCTCCTGGTCGCCGCGGCTGCACCTGGCGGGCCCCGCAGCCGGGATGCGGCGGGCGCCCGGCTCTGGCGGGCAGCGCAGCGGCTCCGGGGACATGTGCGCTGGCCCAGACCGCCCGCGACCATGAGCCTGACCGCCCGCGTCTCCTGCTCCATGCTCAGCTGCTTCGTAAGTGTTAGCCTGGCCTGCGGGGGCCCGGGGGTCCCAGTGCTTGCTGCACCCGCAGCCCCGCCCAGGGCCAGCGCTTGGCGATTCCGAATTTTAGCCCATCCCCCTTCTCGTGGCCCCTGGCAGGGGAAGGGGGGTTCCCTTTTCCTTCGTGGACTTGCTTTCATCTTCGGGGGCCGGGGATTATGGAAAGCGGGGGCTGGAAATTCTGTGACCCATCTTGGCCCCGCAGCCACTGCCCTTGACTGCAGATCTCCAGGCCCCGCCCTGCAGGGGTACATCCTTTTACCTCCGCCTCTCCATCTTGGTCCCACCCGCAGCATCCTTGCTTGGGGATGTGGGATGTGGCTGGTCTGGGATGTTACGGGGCCAGTCGGGGAGCACAGGATGTCTGAGCTGTTTCCCTGGCTCCACTCCCCTCCCCCTTCCACCACTCCATACCTCACCTGACAACGCCAGTCTTTTCTCCTTGACTGTCCCCCAGACAGCCTCTCTTCTCCATCTTCCCTGCCTCTGCAGGGCTCCGTACCTCTGCATCATTCCCAGTCCTCCCCTCCTCCCCTCCTCCCCCCCCTCTGGCTTAATGCTCCTTCCCAGCTTCCCCCATCTGTCCTCTCAGATGTTCCCACCCCTCCCCTCCTTACCCCCACCCCCACCCCCCGTGGGTGGCTGCCAGGCCTCCTCTCTCTCTCCCCTGGCCTTCCTTGGGTCTCCTGGTTTCTCCCAGACCCGTGGATCCCCTCTTCACCCCTCCCTGGTAGTTGGGAGAGGATTTACTTCTGCTTGCTGTGGGTATTCCTTAGGAATTCCCCTCTTATCAGCAGGCAGGGCAGGTTGCTTGGTAGGTGGAGGGGTGGGAGGGGAGGCTCTTGAGCAGTGTGGGCCTAACTGGAAGATAAGCTCAGCTCCAAAACACATCCTCCTTTTGAAAGCATCCCTGAAGGCCCTCTAGAGGCATGGGACTGAATCCCCCAACCCACTTCTCTTTGTCTCCTTCACCTACCAGGCTGAAGTGTCTGTGGCTTTAGGGGCCTGCTTTCCCTCCTGTCCCCATATCTAGCTGCCACACCTGGTTCCTCTTTCTCAGGGCAGCACCTCCCGTTCCCACTTCTGTCTTACCCTCACATTGTTTTCTCTCTTTTTCTTAGTTTTCTCTCTTCCTCCATTTGGGAAATATTGGTTCTATTTGGTTCTGCTGCTCTTCGAGGAGTGCAGACTCCCAGTTCCTCTTTGGACCTTACTCTTCCCTTAGGCTGACTAGGCTTGAGCACCCCCTCCACTTCTCCCCTCCCACCAAGCCAGGCCCCTTTTCCTTCCTCTGGTGACCAAACCTTTACAAGTGTGTAGGGGGTCTGTGCAGGTTTATTGAGGGGAGGGGAGCAGAATGAGGTCTGCTGGGCCAAGCGGAGCCTGGTGACTTAGGGCTGAGGCTTTCCCCACAGGGTGAGGAGGGGCCCCCCAGCCTGGAGTACATCCAAGCCAAGGATCTGTTCCCCCCCAAGGAACTAGTGAAAGAGGAGGAGAACCTGCAGGTAAGGAGGAGTTGGGGGCCCAGGGTGGGGGGAGCTCTCTGCCCAGTTAAAAAGACCTTTCCTTCCCTCCCCCACAAACAGCATCTCCAAGGGGATCTAGTCCTGGGGCTTTGGCTTCCTGTTTCCGGGTCTCCAGAGGGAGGGGAATCTGTGTGTGTGCGCGCCTCGGAGCCTTTGGCCCCAGGGAAGGAAGGGCAGCTTTCCTGTGTGGCCGTTGCCTGGTGCTGCTACCGTGGAGAGGACTCTGCTGTTTCGCCTTGGCCCAGCTTTTCCCGAGGGAATCCCACAGGTCGGGGTTGGGGAGGGCAATGGAGGGATGACTCACTTCTGGACTGAGGGTTCCTCTGTCCCTCGACAGGTGCCCTTTACAGTGCTGCAGGGTGAGGGAGTGGAGTTCTTGGGCCGGGCAGCCGATGCCCTCATTGCCATCTCCAACTACCGGCTGCATATCAAGTTCAAAGATTCTGTCATCAACGTGAGTTCCTGTCTTGTTCTCCCGCACCCAAGGCAGAATCCCTGCCTGGTTCAAGGTGGGATTGCTCCAGCGCTGGACTTGATCATGTCTCCAAAGAGTTGGGGTTCCTTTCTTTTTCTCGCTAACTTTTTGTTTTCCTGCCTCCTTCTCCTGGCTGTGGGTCTGTCCTCCTGCCTCTCTCTTATTCTTCCTTCCCTTACTCTGTTGCTGACCCTTCTAAGGGGCACAGTGGCATTGTTGGGAAGAGTGCCGCTTACCGACCATGTGGCCTTGGTTAAGCCACCCAACTGAGGCTCAGTTTCCTTCGGAATAATTTGGTGTGAAAATATCTGCTTTGCAGGGTTCTTGTGATTATTCTTTAAGGTCACATAGGTAGAGGACCCCGCACAGTTACCAGGCACTTAACTGGCCCTCAGTGAATATCGGCTTCCTTCCTTGTATTGGATACATCCCCATCTAGGCTGGGGTGGGGATCTGAGCTTTAGTTTGCCCTTCCTTTAAAGGTCCCCCTCCGGATGATTGACAGTGTGGAGAGCCGTGATATGTTCCAGTTGCACATTGCCTGCAAGGACTCCAAGGTGGTGAGGTGAGAACAGTGGGGCTACACTCAGGTCCTCTGGCCCTAGTCTTGCCCAGACCTCTCTGATGCAGGGTTTCTCTGGAGCAAGAAGGAAAAATATTGTCTCACTTTCCCCATGAGGAAGAAAAGGTAGAAACCCTCTCTCGGTTGGGAGGTCAGTTTCCTGACCCACAGTGTCTTGACCTGAAAAAATGGGATAATGCATAGCTCATGGAATTGTCATAGGGATTAAATAGGGTAGTGAAGGCACCTAGGATTGGCATGTAGAGCTCACATGATGGTGGGTTCATGTATTAGCTCACTTAACATATATTTATTGAGCACTCTACTCTATGGCAGACTGTTAGAAGCACAGGGGATACAGGAGGGAACTAGTAGAAAGAATTCCCTGCCCTCATGGAGCTTATATTCCAATGGGTAGTTACCAGCAGTAAATAATGAGTAAAATGTGTTAAATGATAGTAAATGTAAAGGTGAAAAAGCAGGGAAAGGGGATATGGAGTGCTATGGGGGTGAAGGTTGTAGCTCTAAACAATAGGGTCAGAGAAGGTTGCATTGAAAAGATGACATTTGAGTCAAGACCTGAAGAAAGTGACCATGTGGATATTTGAGTGAAGAGGGTGCCAGACAGAGAGAACAGTGAGTGCAAAGGCCCTGAGGTGGGTATTGTACCTGGCATATTGGAAGAATAGCCAAGAGGCCAGTGTAGCTGGAGTGGAGTGCACGTGGGTGAGGGTAGTGGGATATAAGAGCTGAGAGGTAAGGGGGGTGTCAGAGTGTCATAACGACTGGCTTTTACTTTGAGGGAAATGAGAAACCACTGCAGGGTTTTGAGCAAAGGAGAGATATGATCTAATGTTTTATAGAATCGCTCTGGCTGCTCTATTGAGAATAGATGGGAGGGGGTCAGGCGAAAAGGCAAGGGCAGAAGCGGAGGGACTAGTTAAGCTCTCGTAGTGAGCCAAGTGAGAGAGCATGGTGGCCTGGCTGGGGTGGCAGTGGCCAAAATGGCGGGAAGCGTTCAGATTTTTGAAGGGAGAGATGACAGGATTTGCTGACAGATTGGATATGAGAGAAAGAGGAATCTGGAATGACTCCAAGGATCATTAAAAGAGTG
This sequence comes from Neomonachus schauinslandi, assembly GCF_002201575.2. Lineage (NCBI taxonomy): Eukaryota > Metazoa > Chordata > Mammalia > Carnivora > Phocidae > Neomonachus > Neomonachus schauinslandi. Next base: position 27,466,869 of record NC_058417.1, read on the forward strand.
TTCAGTTTAGAATCTGTCATGTGCTCAGGTCTGTAGGGATTCAGAAGGAGAATCCACACTGGCCTTCCCTTCAAGGAGGCTGAGGTCTAGTTGCTGAAGGAAGACTTAACAGTGGCAATATGCTGTGGGAAAACTGTTTAATACTCTAAGCATATTAAGACTGAGAGAGGAAGGGGTCTGTAAAATTGGGTGGGCTGGGAAGGCTTCAAAGAAGATGGGGGACCAGAACTGTCTTCCAAGTGTCAGTAGGATGTGGCTTGGCTGAGAGGAGGCGTTATCAAGAGGAAGTGAAGAAACAAAGACACAGGAACGGTGTGAACAGGACTCCTGCCTTCAGCAGGAGTCGTGAGAGAACATGGAGTACCAGGACATTCAGGGACATGTGGTAGAGTTTAGATTTGATGTAAGAAGTGGTAGGGCTCCATTCGAAGGGAGAAGTATGTCCCAAGGACTAGAGTTCTTGGGAAGACAATTGTCACAAAGATAAGTTCTCTTGGCCAGTGTCCCTGGTCCTCCCCAGGGTCCCCATGCTTTCCCTCCTGCTTTAAAGCCTCCCCTCCCCACATCCTTCCTGTGGCCTTGTTTTTGACCCTTATGGCCCCAAGGCACACCTGTCTCTTGTCTCAGTCTGTGGCTTCTCGCCTGGCAGGTGCCACTTCTCCACTTTCAAGCAGTGCCAAGAGTGGCTGTCACGGCTAAGCCGGGCCACAGCGAGACCTGCCAAGCCTGAAGACCTCTTTGCCTTCGCCTACCATGCCTGGTGCCTGGGGCTGACAGAGGAGGACCAGCATACCCACCTGTGTCAGCCAGGTAAGGCCAGGCTGTTTTATTTGGGAGACTTCCTATCTCTTGGTTCTTAGCCCTCCTCCGCCCACGGACATGGCGCCCTTGGAGGCTGACGGGCAGGCACGGGGGCTGTGTTGCAGGAGAGCACATACGATGTCGGCAGGAGGCCGAGCTCACGAGGATGGGCTTTGATCTGCAGAATGTCTGGAGAGTCTCCCACATCAACAGCAACTACAAGTGAGAGGGCAGGGGGTGGAGAACCCAAATACCAATCCAGACTCCAACCTCGCTGGGCTGAGCCCCTGGTTCTGTGACAGAGGAGGCCTCCTGGTCTCTCTTCCCACAAAGCCACCCCTGGGGATCTTGTTGTCACAGGCCTTAGATCACGCTTGGTGACCCCATCTGGTCTCTTCACAGATTGTGCCCCAGTTACCCCCAGAAGCTGCTGGTTCCTGTGTGGATCACAGACAAAGAGCTGGAGAATGTGGCTTCCTTCCGCTCCTGGAAGCGGATCCCCGTGGTTGTGTATAGGTGAGCAGTAGGGGACAGGAAGCAGGGAGGACACTTGTTATGCAAGAAGGACGGAGTCAAAAGTGGAGATTGTGCCTGGTTGGCTGGGAATTGACACCTGCAGGAAATGAAATAATTTCCAATCAAAAACTGCCTTAGCTCTTTTCTTCTAAAGATGAGGCTTTTGGAGAATAGATTCACTTTACTTTTTTGGAGGATGTGTGTGTGTGTGTGTGTGTGTAAAATGTTGCATCAATGTGTGTACAATGTTGTGTGTGTAAATTGTTGCATTAGAACAGGGATGGCAAACTATGGCCCGGTGAACCAAATCCAGCCTGCAGCCTGTTTTATGTACAGCCCAGCGCTATGAATGATTTTTACATTCTTAAAACGGTTGCTTTTTTTTTTTTTTAAACCCAAAAAGAAAGAAGAATGTGTGACAGAGACAGGCTGTGACATGTAAAGCTGAACACGTATTGTTTGTTTCTTTACTGAAAAAGCCTGCCGATCCCCTGCACTAGAACATTGTAGCTAAAATAGAGTGAAATAGCAGTTATGAGGTTAGGAGTTGTTCTGCTATGGGCTTAGGCTTGTTCTCTTGCTGGGATCTGTACCTGGAGCAGGTGCTGTGCAGATTCAAGAAGTCAAGGTCACCTTGGGAACACAGAGACCGTTTGAGAAATGTGTGTGACAGCGCTTTGTAAACTCTAGAGCCCTCTAGATATGTCAAGGGCTTTTAGTTGCTAGTATCACGGCCTGGGTGAATGGGTAGCCCCGGTCGGCTCTGGTGGTAGGCCTGGGGGGCCGCTGGGGGCTGCAGACGGCAAGGGCATGATGGTTACTTCCGTCTCGTCAGACACCTGCGCAATGGGGCTGCAATCGCCCGCTGCAGCCAGCCGGAGATCAGCTGGTGGGGCTGGCGCAATGCCGATGATGAGTACCTGGTCACGTCCATCGCCAAAGCCTGTGCCCTGGACCCGGGGACAAGGGCCACTGGGGGCTCCCTCAGCACTGGGAATAGTGATGCCAGCGAGGCATGTGACACTGACTTCGGTAAGGTATTGCGGGTAGTGCTGACCCCCTGGAGAGCCCCCACCTTGGCCTCCTTGGCTTTCAGGGAGCACGGGCCCCCCACCCATGAGAGGACAGGAAGAAGACAACACACAGGGTGGCGGGGTCCCTGCCCTTTGGGAGGCTGTGGGTGGGCAGGGATCTCCAGTTGTATGTTCTTCTCTGCTGAAAGAGAGTGTCCCAGGGTAGGCTGACGCTGGGCTGGCTGACCCAGGGTCTTCTCCCTGCTGTGTGTTTAGATTCCTCCTTGACTGCATGCTCTGGAGTGGAGAGCACAGCGGCCCCCCAGAAGCTGCTGATCCTGGACGCTCGATCCTACACGGCGGCAGTGGCCAACCGGGCCAAGGGTGGAGGCTGTGAGTGCGAAGGTGTGACTGTTACCCGCCCCCTGCCCCGTAGCTGCTCTGTGCTCTGGGTGGCTTCGGTGGGGAGGGGCCTGGGGGCAGCTTGTGTAGTGGAAAGAGCCAAACAAACTTGGCTTGGAATTAGGACTCTTCCACTTAGCTAGCGGTGGCTCATTTGCTGCATCCGTCTAAATTTTATTGTCTTATCTGTAAAATGGGGATGATAATAAAAATTATTGACCTAGAGCAGCCACTGTATATTGAGAGTTTACTATATGTTGTCATTACTAGTAGTACTGTGACAATCACTTGTCATTAATATCCTCGTTACTTGTTAACATATGGCCCCCAAGCATCCAGAGCGGAGTGGTCCGCCCAGCCTGGGAAGCCTGGTCCACAGGGACCACTCTTGTCCTGAATGCCTGTTTCTAGGACACGCTCTTAGGCTCCACCCTCATCTTTATGTTTACAGAATACTACCCCAACTGTGAGGTTGTGTTCATGGGAATGGCCAACATCCATGCCATCCGGAACAGCTTCCAGTACCTCCGGGCTGTGTGTAGCCAGATGCCGGATCCCAGCAAGTAGGTGGTCCCTGCCTGCCCCCATTCCGTCCTCCCTCGTCTTGTCCTTCACCCCGTTCTTCTAGTTCTTAGAAGATGAGCTGGGGAGATGGGAAGTGTGGAGGTACGGGAGACCCGAGGGCCTGGTGCAGCGGGCCAGTTCCAAGAGCACATCTTCTGCTCCTCAGCCAGCACTTTGGAACGGCCACAGTACACCGGGTTCCTTTGGTTTGGATCCGATGTCCTATGTAAAGAACACAGAGAACTGGGGGAAGGATGGCTAAACGTGCACGCGATGCTTCCTGTTCCTCCCTCGGTCCTGAGTCTCTTGTGTGCCTCGGGTCTTGTCTTCTTTACCTTCCTGCCAGATAGCTCCTGGCAGAAAGGCCACAGCCTGGACCCCTTGGCTTCAGCCCTCACTGGGGACTTCAGTGTGGCTGGCCGTGGGTGGCGGAGAGACCGGTGGAGCCTCAGCGCCCTTGGTGACGGACTTGATTTCTGCTCTCGTGTAGCTGGTTGTCGGCCCTGGAGAGCACCAAATGGCTGCAGCACTTGTCGGTGATGCTCAAGGCAGCCGTGCTCGTGGCTAATACCGTGGACCGGGAAGGCCGGCCCGTGTTGGTGCACTGCTCGGATGGCTGGGACCGAACGCCACAGATCGTAGCCCTGGCCAAGATACTACTGGACCCATATTACAGGACGCTGGAGGTACTGAGTGGGGTTGGGTGGGAAAGACCAGAGAGAAAGGGGGGTGGGGAAGGTATTGGGCCCTCTGGATCTGTCTTGGGGATCTTTGAGTAGAGGACATTGGTGGCTTTGAGTCCCCTTCTAGGATCAGTTCTGCTCTTCTCTGAAGTTGCCAGCTCCCTGCTTCGGGCATCCCCTGGGGAGTAGTAGCACACTAGCCTTTCCAGAAAGGCCCTATGCTTGGACTCTCTTTTCTGTAGGGCTTCCAAGTTTTAGTAGAGTCTGACTGGCTAGATTTTGGGCACAAGTTTGGAGATCGCTGCGGCCACCAGGAGAATGCAGAGGACCAAAATGAGCAATGCCCGGTGTTCCTCCAGTGGCTTGATTCTGTTCATCAGCTGCTCAAGCAGTTTCCCTGCCTGTTTGAGTTTAATGAAGCATTCCTGGTAAGTCCTAAAGCCTGTGACCAGGGGCGGGGGGCAGGTGGCCGAGGCTCCCAGGTGCCAACTATCTCGGCCCTCCAGGTCAAGCTGGTGCAGCACACGTACTCCTGCCTCTATGGCACGTTCCTGGCCAACAACCCCTGTGAGCGAGAGAAGCGCAACATCTACAAGCGGACCTGCTCTGTGTGGGCTCTCCTGCGAGCTGGCAATAAGAACTTCCATAACTTCCTCTACACACCGGGCTCCGACATGGTAAGTCCCCACCCTTGTCCTGTATGTGCTACTTGGAGACCTACAGGGAGAATGGGCTGAGTAGTGGGGGGGGAACGTTGGGCTGAGAGAAGGAAGAGGGACCTGGAACAGCTCACAAAACCCTGGTACGGGGCCACTTCCCTAGGTCCTGCATCCTGTGTGTCACGTCCGGGCCCTGCACCTCTGGACAGCTGTTTATTTGCCAGCATCGTCTCCATGTCCGCTCGGGGAGGAGACCATGGACCTTTACCTTTCCCCGGCGGCTCAGAGCCAGGAGTTTTCGGGCCGTTCTCTTGACAGGTACGAAGAGTCCTCCTTGCTCTCTCCTCTCTGCCGGGAAGGCAGCGATTGCCTTGTGCCTCGCCTCATGTGCTCCAGCTTTCATAAGATATTTAAAAGCAACTTCTTGACTCAGTTGAAGGAGAAACTTGGCTCACGACTTGTAGCTAACCTGGAGTGCACTCTGTGTGTTTTCAAGGTCCTCTCTTAAGATAAGATGGGTTACCTTCTTTCCTGGAGCTGCTGTCACCCCATGTGACATAGTCAAGCAGGGGAGAGGGGAAAAGAACAGAAAGGACTAGTTCAGGAAGGTTTGTAGGAATGGTCTTGATGTATGTTCACTGATAGGAGACCTTGGGGCACTTGCTATCTTAGTAGTGACCTTTGCTATATGCAGCAATAGCTTCTGGAAGCATCTGATTCTCAGGGAAGTGGGTTCCCAGAAGATGGATGGCCTTCCCATTCTCCCTCAGAAAAAGGCCAGCATTTAAAGGCAGACATAAAAGTTAAAGTTATCTTCTGGCTAAGTACTTGGGGGAAGTAGAATGGATGTTAGTTACACTATAAGAGTATTGCATGTTCCTAGTTAAAAAAAAGTCAAACAATGTAAAAGTAGAAAATGAAAGTCCTACCTCTCAGACCCTTGTCTCCCACAGGTGTCCACTGCTAACACTCTGGTGCCTGTCCTTCCAGATGTTTATTTCTACATAGATATAGCCACACGTCACAATCTCATATAGAAACATTTTTGGGGTGCCTGGGTGGCTCAGTCGGTTAAGCTTCCAACTCTTGATTTCTTAAAAAAACATTTTTTAAGATGCAAAAACAGAATATTTTGCATACTCTTTTGCAAGTTGTTTTTCCCATGTTGTATTAGGCTGTCACCCCTCTAAGGCACATATAAAGCTGTTTTATTTATTTTTTAAAAGATTTTATTTATTTACCTGACAGAGAGAGACACAGCGAGAGAGGGAACACAAGCCAGGGGAGTGGGAGTGGGAGAGGGAGAAGCAGGCCTCCCGCCGAGCAGGGAGCCTGATGCGGGGCTCGATCCCAGGACCCTGGGATCACGACCTGAGCCAAAGGCAGACTCCCAATGACTGAGCCACCCAGGCGCCCCTAAAGCTGTTTTATTGGTTAGTGACACATATAAGAGTCCAAAATTAGAGTGTATCATAACTTATATAACCAGTTTCCTATTGGTCATTTAGGTGATTTGTTTTTTTTTTTAATTGTTATTGGGAGTGCTTTAATTAACATTCTTAACTATGTATATGTTTTTTAAAACAATTGTGGGTAAAATACACACATTTACCATCTGTACACCATTTAAGTGTACCGTTCAGTAGTATTACCTTATATGTGTTATCTTTGCATTTGTGCTAATATTTTTGCCAGATTATTTCCTAGAAATGAAAATGTTGGGTTCAAAGGATATGTACATTTCAAAATTTTGATCTTTGTTTATTGGTGGAGGATTCTTAAAGTTAAAATATAACTTAAATTATTGGTTGAATATTATAAAGGAAAAAAAAAAAATCCTACCACCCTAAATTATCGGTTTTAGGGTCTTGAGTCCATGGTCAGGGGCCCATGGATAGGTTTCAGGAATTCTGTGATTTTCTCCCTTCCCCATACTATTCAGAATTTGGGTATAGGTTCATAAGTTTACTTCTCCAGGGAGAGGGCCCAGAACTTATCAAATTCTCAGTTAAGTTCTATCACCCATTTAATAATCACTGCCTTAAATATCTAATCTTTCTTTTCTTTTCTTTCAAGATTTTATTTATTGGGGTGCTTGGGTGGCTCAGTTGGTTAAGCTTCTCTGCCTTGGGCTCAGGTCACGATCCCCGGGTCCTGGGATCAAGCCCCGTGTTGGACTCCCTGCTCAGCAAGGAGCCTGCTTCTCCCTTTCCCTCTACCTCTCCCCCTGCTTGTGCTCTCTCTCTGTCAAATAAATAAATAAAATCTTTTAAAAAAATAAAAAAAAAGGTTTTATTTATTTGAGAGGGAGAGAGCAAGCATGAGTGAAGGGAAGGGCAGAAGGAGAGGGAGAAGCAGACTCCCCACTGAGCAGGGAGTCTGATGCAGGGCTTAATCCCAGGACCCCAAGATCATGACCCGAGCTGAAGTCGGATGCTTAACTGACTGAGCCACCCAGGTGCCCCTAATATCTAATTTTTCAATTCAGTTAATGTTTTTTTAATACCTACTAGCTGCCTAGTACTGTACAGGTTTGTGGGCTATACCAAAGAGAAGACATTGATCCCATTTAAGATACTTTTTAAAAGCTATAATAAGACAGACATGGACAGCTAGAGATCAGTTCTAAGTTAGCATCTAAGCAAATAAGAATGTGTGTAGTTCAAAGCTATTGGGAGAAATGAGAAGTTAAAAAGGGATCATTTGGTGACTGTTTACTTAGAGAAGTTTTCATGAAAGACCAGGCAGGAGCCTTGGCTTTTTTGTGTCTCTAGCATCTGGCTCGGCCTGGCACATAATAGGTGCTTTAGTAAATGCTTAAATGAACAAACAAATGAATGGAATAAAGGGACTTGTGAGCTTGGTAACAAGGTAGTGGAGAGGGGTCCAAAGGAATTGGATACATGAAAGATAGTTTAAAGAACAAAAGAAGAACCTCTCTAGAGCTGGCAGGGGTTAGGAATGGGTCAGTTTGAGGACTAGAAAGGAAGAAATAGGGCTTTAAACATTATCCTGAGGACGCCTGGGTGGCACAGTCAGTTGAGCGTCTGCCTTCAGCTCAGGTCATGATCCCGGAGTCCTGGGATCGAGTCCCGCGTTGGGCTCCCTGCTCGGTGGGGAGCCTGCCTCTCCCTCTGCCCTTCTCCCCCACTTGTGCTCTCTCTCTCTCAAAAATAAATACAATCTTTAAAAAAACAAAACAAAAAAACCCTACATATTTAAAAAATAAAATAAACATTGTCCTGAGTTTATTTAGATTCAGTTGTCAATAGTAAGTCATTGTAGGAAGTCATTGTGACCTGGTGACAACAGGATTTTTGGAGAATGAGTCAGTGAGGTGGGTAGTTGGAAGCACAGAGATCAGTCAACACTATTGTAATTCAGATATGAAGAGGGAGTTTGGAAAAGAGAAAGGATTAAAATCAGAAACTTTGTAGAGAAGTCATTAGCAGACTATGGAGTGACTGTGGGAAGGTAGAAGTGAAGAGTAGAGGGGACCTGTCTTAAGTCTTTGAGCTTAAAAACTAGGTGGATATTGGTACCAACCCAAAGACATTGAGAAGTTGAGAAGAATCAGTCTGGGCCGGAGGAGGAGATACAGGCAGGTTGGGATTGAAATATTAGCAAAGAGAAGGTATACTACAGGCAATCCAAGATGGAGAGCTGGATTTGGAGGACCAAGTAGTATGCAAATAAAAATGCTTTTTTAAATACCTGACCTGACTTACCTTTGGTTCTACCTTTCCCTAGATCAAAAATGCCCTGAGCTCTTTTCTCTTTTTCCATTGAATTCCAACACATTCTGCTACACCCAGCTCAAATCCTACCCTTTCTGTGTAGTCTTCCCTGACCACCCTAGCAGGATGAATTGTCTTTGTTCTAGACTCCTCAGTCATTATTGTCTCTACCAGCATTATTATTACTATTATAAAAGATTTTACTTATTTATTTGAAAGAGAGAGAGAGGGCGCCTGGGTGGCTCAGTCGTTAAGCGCCTGCCTTCGGCTCAGGTCATGATCCCAGAGTCCTGGGATCGAGTCCCACATCGGGCTCCCTGCTCAGCGGGAAGCCTGCTTCTCCCTCTCCCACTCCCCCTGCTTGTGTTCCTGCTCTCGCTGTCTCTGTCAAATAAATAAATAAAATCTTATAAAAAAAAAAAAGAGAGAGAGAGAGAGAGAGAGAGTGCGCACAGGTGAACAGGGGGAGGGGCAGAGGGAGAGGGAGAGAATCTCAAGCTGACTCCTCGCTGAGGGCAGAGCCCAACCCAGGGCTTGATCCCAGGACCCTGAGATCATGACCTGAGCTGAAACCAAGAGTCGGAAGCTTAACTGAGTCACCCAGGTGCCCCTTAACCAGCATTATTGATTAAATCTTTTGTGCAGGTAGGAATCAGCTGTGGAAGATAGGAGACTTGATATTGTTGAATTTGGGTCAAGAGTACATGGGAGATCTTCATACTCTTCCACTTTTGTATGTTTGAAAGTTCCGTAATAAAAAAGTAAAACAAAAAAAGGAAAAAAAAGACAAAAGTTAGCTGTGGTACTTTTTAAAAATATAGGTGCCTGGTTCTCACTCTTGGCCATTCTCATTCATAGGTCTTAGATGGGCCTGGTTGTTTGTATATCTAGAAGATCTATAGGAACTCCTAATGTACACCAAATATTGAACCCCACTGGTCTGTTGCATTCAGTTGGTACCTAGCAGTGGACACTTGATCTTAGATTTTAAGCTCATTTATTTATTTCTCAAATTGTTTGATTGGCTGGTGCTGGGGATTCAAATAAGACACAGTGCTGCCCTCAAAGCACTTTCAAAGCAGGAGATAAATAAGTAAACAGTAAGTGCAACAATATGGGAAGTACTGAGCAATGTGCTTTGAAATGGATTTTGTTTAATCTTCATGACGGCTTTAAGAGGTAGGTACTATTACCTTTCTCTGATAGATGAGGGAACTGAGGCTTAGAGAAGTTAAGTCGCATAGTTAAAAAATCACCAAGCTGGGATTCGAGCCCAGGCTATGGGACCCCAGAGACTGTGATCACAACCACTGTTATTGCCTTCCTGGAATTTTATACCACAAAACAGAACAAAATAAAAATCAAAATTGATCACAAAAGTAAAATCACACATAAAAATCTTTAAAAAACACAGTACATTTCAAAAACCAAACACTTAAAAAAATCAGCCGTATTTTAACTCAACCTTTGAGGAATTTTTCTGCATGGGCTGGACTGGACTGACTGAGGCATCTGAAAATAGGAGTCTGGTGAAGTCTCCACTGTTTCCTGGCAAGTTTCCCTGAAGATTTCATTGCTCTAAGGACTTTTGAAATGTGTTAAAAATCAGACATTCTTGAAAATGTCTGTTACCCATTTGGTGTGCACGAATGCCTCTAAAACTCCTGAGTGCTTTATACTTGGGGAAGTTTCCATGGTGACTTAGGACTCCAAGGCATGTGCTGCTGCTATGTGGTTGTAAAAGACTGAGTTGGTTTCTACTGTGATGAAGGGATCATTTATAATAAGGAAAGTAGTAAAAATGACAAGTTGTGAGTGTAGTCTTAGTAAGTTTCTTATTGTCTGGGGCGCCTGGGTGGCTCAGTTGTTAAGCATTTGCCTTTGGCTCAGGTCATGACCCCAGGGTCGTGGCATCGAGCCCCACATCGGGCTCCCTGTTCTGTGGGAAGCCTACTTCTCCCTCTCCCACTCCCCCTGCTTGTGTTCCCTCTCTCGCTGTGTCTCTCTCTGTCAAATAAATAAATAAATCTTTAAAAAAAAGTTTGTTGTCTGCCTATAGTTTGAATCCTCATAGCATCTCTGTAAGGTATAATTTACAATGATCATTTTATAGAGGAAGAAAGCACATGTCTGAAAGGCTAAATAACTTACTTGTAGTCATATGGCTAATCAGTATCAGAACCAATATCATCTAGCTCCAAAATTGTTTTCCTTCTGTCTTACCGTGTATGATAGAAGCAGTTGGACATTAGGTTTGAGACTCAGGTATAGTCCTGGCTGGCTGGCTGGCATAGTAGGTTTAGAAGGCATCAGCATAGAAGGCATTGAAATCATGGGAGTGGCTGAGATTGCCCAGGGAGACTGTGTAGGGTGAGGACCGATAAAAGCTGGGGACAGATCCTGGATTCTGGAGGACAGAGTTCATGTCCTTCACTTTTTGCACACTAGACTTGTTGTAGTGAACATCGGTTATTTGTAATCTTAAATGTTATTTCTTATGAACTCTGGCTTTGATGGTCTGATTCTATATATTGGAGGTGGCTCCCATTTACTGACCAGGAGGTGTTGTGTTTGTCATTCCAGATTACCTAAAACCAGATCTATGGATGATCTGCTTTCTGCCTGCGACACAAGCAGCCCCCTGACTCGCACATCCAGTGACCCGAACCTCAATAACCACTGTCAGGAGGCCAGAGTAGGCCTGGAGCCCTGGCATAGCAATCCTGAGGAATCCGAGACCTTCGTGGAATCTGGGGCAGGAGGTCCTCAGCAGACTGCAGGAGAAATGGGTCTTCCTTCCCCTCTGCCCAGCAGCCAGAAAGACTACTTGAGCAATAAACCCTTCAAGAGTCACAGAAGCTGTTCTCCAAGTTACAAACTGCTTAGTACTGCAGTGCCTCAGGAGATGAAGAGCAACATCTCTGATCCTGAGATCAAAGTCCTGGAAGAGACTAAGGCACCAGCTCCAGACCCTCCTGCCCACAGTGAGCTGAGCAGGACTTTAGATGGCACGGAGCAGCCACCTGAACCTTGTCCTGAAAAAGCAGCTGTCCATGCACTCTCTGAAGTTGGTTCCAGCAAGTGTCATGGAGTTTGTGATTTTCCTGAGTCTTCCCAGGACTCCCTGACAGGTGCCCCCCAACGGGCCCTGCTGGATTCCATGCTAGGTGTGCCCTCCAGATGTGCTCCAGATCACAGTCTGGGCACCCTTTGCAACCCACCGAGTGCTACCTGCCAGACTCCTCCAGAGCCAAGCACTGACTTCCTCAGCCAAGATCCCCCGGGGTCTGTGGCAAGCATCTCCCACCAGGAACAGCCCAGTTCTGTGCCAGATCTGATTCATAAGGAGGAATACGCTGGCAAAAGAGGGAATAATAGGAATGGGCCGTTACTGGAAAATCCTCGCTTTGGGAAAGTGCCACTGGAATTGGCCCGAAAGCCAATTTCTCAGAGCCAGATCAGTGAATTCTCTTTTTTAGGATCCAACTGGGACAGCTTCCAAGGAATGGTGACTTCATTCCCAAGTGGGGAGACCACCCCTCGGCGGCTGCTTTCCTATGGCTGTTGTAGCAAGAGGTCAAGCAACAAGCAGGTGCGGGCAACAGGGCCCTGCTTTGGGGGCCAGTGGGCTCAGAGAGAAGGGGTGAAGTCACCAGTCTGTTCTAGTCATTCCAATGGACACTGTACTGGTCCAGGAGGAAAAAATAACCGGATGTGGTTGTCCGGTCATCCAAAGCAGGTCTCCAGCACAAAGCCTTTTCCACTGAGCTGCCCTTCTCCAGTGCCTCCGCTCTACCTGGATGATGATGGACTCCCCTTTCCCACGGATGTGATCCAACATAGATTACGGCAAATTGAAGCAGGGTACAAGCAAGAGGTGGAGCAGCTACGTCGACAAGTGCGTGAGCTTCAGATGAGGCTGGACATCCGTCACTGCTGTGCCCCTCCAGCAGAGCCCCCCATGGACTATGAGGATGATTTTGTAAGTATTCACCACTGCTATCCATCCATTCGTTTATTCTATCCATCCAGCCTTCTATCCGGTCAACATTTATTCATTGGGTACTTGCTGTGTGCCACCGTGTTAGGTGGTTGGGCTGTAGGATGAAGGACATAGTCTCCACTCTCCAGGGGGCTCACGGTGTATTGGGAGAGATAAGCAGACAACCAGAATGATGGTCTTAAGTGTTACCGTGGAAGGAAGCATCAGGTGTTGGGGTCCAGGGTGGAGTGAAGGCTTTCCTGAGAAGATAATGTTTGAGCTGAGTGCTGAAGAATTTGTCATATTCTAGGTAGACAGTGAAAAGGAAATACCATTCTCAAAAGCATGAAGGCAATAAGTACTCCAATGGGATGGCTTGAACAAAGGGGTAGGGTGTGTGTTTGTGTGTGTGTGTGTCCACGTGCATGTACAGGTGTGCTGGGGCCATGCGGGAGGGAGTTGGGTAGTGACGTGGGAGCTAATATTAGAGAAGTAGACAGGGTTTGGAAAGGTCAGCTGGAGATCCCTTCTTGCTTGGATTCTGCCCTCAAGGCTGCACCATTTTTGGCCACTATCATAATCAGATTTGTATTTTAGGAATATTATTCTAGCAGTAGTGTGTCAAGTGGACGAGGCAGTTGAAACCCACGTTGGGAGGCTGGTTAATATGTTTTGGAATAACCCAAGTGAGAGATGGTGAGGACTGTCTAGGCTTCGCTGTGTTGGGAGTCCTCCAGTTTGGGGACACCGTTCTTGGGGAGCTTCTAGGAGTCAGCTTCTTGGCCACAGTATCCTGTCATGAACACAGGCACTTCCCTTCCTCCTGTTAAGACATCCCCACTTGCCCGTTGTCTGCTTGCTGGGATGGGATGGTCAGCTGTTACAATACAAAAACAGCCGTAGACAATACATAAATAAATGAGTGTGGCTGTCTTCCAATAAAACTTGATTTACAAAAACAGGCAGTGGGCTAGATTTGGCCTCTGGGCCATAGTTTGTGAGTCCCTGGTTTAGAATATAATGAGAAATATTTCCACGCTGTGATAAAGCATATTGGTTAAGAGCATGGGTCTGAAGCCAAAGTACAGTTGACCCTTGAACAATGCAGGGTGAAGGGTGCCGGCCCCTCGTGCAGTCAAAAATCCACTTACAGGGGCGCCTGGGTGGCTCAGATGGTTAAGCGTCTGCCTTCGGCTCAGGTCATGATCTCAGGGTCCTGGGATCGAGTCCCGCATCGGGCTCCCTGCTCCTTGGGAGCCTGCTTCTCCCTCTGCCTTTCTCTCTCGCTCTGTCTCTCATGAATTTAAAAAAAAAAAAAAATCCACTTACAACTTTTGAGCCCTCAAAACTTAACTACTAATAGCTACTGTTGACCAGAAGCATTACTGATAATATAAACAGTCAACTAACATACATTTTGTATGTTAGATGTACTGTATGCTGTGTTCTTACAGTAAAGTAAGCTGGAGAAAAGAAAATGTTACTAAGGAGATCGTAAGAAAGAAAAAATACATAGTCCTATACTGTATTTCTTGAAAAATATCTGCATACAAATGGACCCCTGCAATTCAAACCTGTGTGGTTCAAGGGTCAACTGTAGTAGGTTTAAATTCCAGGTTTACTACTTACTATCTCTTGACTTTCTCAATGCTTAGTTTCCTTATTTGCAAAATAGGGATGATAATAGTAATAGTATACATCATAAGCTTCTTGGGAGGAATTAAAGAAGTACATGCATGTAATGTAATTAGAATAGTACCTGATGCATAGTAAACAATAAAGGTTAGTGATGGTGAAGATGGTGTTGATATCTTTGCCTTTTCTTCAGACATGTTTGAAGGAGTCAGATGGCAGTGATACAGAAGATTTTGGCTCTGATCACAGTGAGGACTGCCTTTCAGAAGCAAGCTGGGAACCTGTTGATAAGAAAGAGACTGAGGTATGTGCAGGCAAATGCATACTTACGTGAGGCACTGAGTTCTCATATTTCTCAGAGATGAGTGACATGCTGTACACGGAGCTCTCTCCTAGATGACTGTCTTCTTAGGCAAGTAGTGGCCAACTATAAAGACAGACCTTGTTGTTTTCTCCTGAGATGCTTTCCTTGTTGCAGTGTTGCTCTTCCACTTGGTTGACAAGGACCTGGAATTTTTCTTTGTGCCTTCTGTTAGGTGACTCGCTGGGTTCCAGACCATATGGCATCACATTGCTATAACTGTGACTGTGAATTCTGGTTAGCCAAACGAAGACACCATTGCAGGTAAGATGTTCTGTAGGATTCTTTATGGCTCATAACACAGTGACGTACATGTATATGAGCTAAGTTGAGTTAATCTGAAAATGGAGATGTCTTTATAGGGACGATTTTTTGTTTTCGCCCAACTTTTCTCTTTATTTACTCATGTAAGGCCTTTTCGAGTATCATTCGTTCTCAGTATATGGGCATTTCTGATGAACTCTTCCCTCTTTGTGCTTTGGCAGAAATTGTGGGAATGTGTTTTGTGCTGGCTGCTGCCACCTGAAGTTGCCCATTCCTGATCAACAACTCTATGACCCAGTTCTCGTCTGTAACTCATGTTACGAACACATCCAAGTATCTCGTGCCAGGGAACTCATGAGCCAACATCTGAAGAAACCCATTGCTACAGCTTCCAGCTGAATGCCAGGAGATGACCTGTCCAATTTTAGCAGGTTTGAAGGGAGGATCTGCTTCAGGTGTAGCTTTGAAGGTTCCTTGGTATGGCTCAAGAAATCACAGAGCTCAAAGATACCATCTTGAGAAATCCTCCTTGGTACCATGAGACTGGAGCAGAGGAATTCCAATTTGGCAGGAGGTCTTCTACTGGTGAGACTCTCACCTTGGGGTAATGGTCCTGGATCCAGACCCAGAGTCTGGAAGCTTAATGTTGAGTTGGTGACTCCCGCTTTTCTCCTGGGGGTCACAAGATGATGATTTCATAGATACTGCCTGATGATGTGCCCCAAACAGCAATAGAGAGACATATGTATAACCAAACTCCAAGTGATAAACAGATCCATCTCTCCTCCACCTGGAAAAAAGCAGATTCTAGTATATAAGATAGGAATTCTATCCTATTTGAAATGAACTATAACCTGTTCCTCTGTGCTCTGTGTCTGTGCATGAAGGCTCAGTTTTAGAGGCACTCCCTCTAGTTGCAGTAGTTCTGTCTTTCTGTGGAGTTTGGTTTAAAGACTGGTTCAGCAAGTGGAGGTTTTGCTGTATTTTTTCACTTGGCTCATCAGCCAGCATCAGTGAATACTCAGTTTAGAGGGACAGTTCTAAGGAGTGAGACATTTTTGGGAGCAGAGGAAAACTCTGCTGATGTTCGGTTCTGGCAAAAGTCAGTTATTTTGAGCTGTGAAGGCAGCAGTCTCTGTTACTCAGTGGCAGCTCTTAAGGTATGCACTGTGAAGAATGAGAAGGGAAAAGCAGAAATGATCCTTGTCAAATATTTGCTGATTGTGCCCGCCCTTTGCGCCTGACTTTTCCTAGTTGTCCTGGTGCTAACACAGGAGTTACACCTTGATCCTCTCCTGGCATGAAAATAAAACAATGGTTTTCTTTTTGTTGTTGTTCCATTGCCCACTTCCCTCATGTTGTCTTTCCCTTGGCTGCTGCCTCCTCTGGGTCACACTGCTTCTTATCCTGAACACTTGACACCTTGAGGGTAGAATTTAGCATTTGGTTTTTACCTCCTAGAATATGCTGTTTGGTATGTGAGGGTTTCAGTACAAATGCTGCTGTCTATTTCTGTGCACTTAACAATGGAACCCAAACAGAAGAGAATAAAGCCTTGATACCAAAATTGGGAGAGAAAATGTGTCCATTTGGACCAAACATTGGTTTTTTTTGTTGTTGTTGTTTTGTTTTGTTTCATCTTAATATGTACCAGTGGCACTTAACCAAAAGATACAGTGACATAGCCATGTACTTTGGTTGGGACAGATATAGTCTCCTTGACCTGTAATGAAACCACTAGTATTTCCTTTATACATTTTCCTTAATCCATTGGTGTATAAAAGGTAAATTACACTTAGGCTTACTTATCCTGTTTTAAAACTATGGTAGCTGTCTGTCTAACTGCTACTTTCATGTTGCTTCCTAGAAAAAAAAAAATTCATTTGAAAATAACTAGGATCTGCATTTAGAACAAGAATTGTTACTTGTCCTGACCTTTTCTTCAGTCCTACAGAGAAGCATCTGTGCTTTTATACTTGTCATGGATGTAACCTAAAAAGTTTTGGCGTATTTAGGTCAGCCTAGCAGAACTTTTTTTTTTTTTTTTAAATGGAGTTGAATAATGGAGATTTGTGTCTGGGAAATTCCTGAGATCACTGAAAAAGTAACAAACTATTCCTTGTCTCTGATATGTAAAATTCTCCTAAGCAGTTTCTCAGTCATTAAAATTTACTGCCAGTTGCGAGTGGCTTTTTAATTAAATTGACTTTCATTGCACTTCACTCTGCCCATTTTCAGGGGGAGTAAGACTGGTAACATTTGAGGAGACTCTATCTGTCTACTTTTGTGTGGCTGTTTTGAGGGACTGTCCCATCAGTGAACATACTGCATGGCCTTGGAGAGAGACTCTGGGCTCTCAGCTCAGATGTATTCATCAAATACTCCTTTCAGAGCTCTTGTGGGTGTAAGTGACATGATGTGGCCAAAAATCCAAACTGTGCAGTTGCGTTGTGACAAACATGCAATGTGCTGTAAAAACTCAATACAATTTAAATAAAATCTCTATATTAGTGCTGCTTTGTTGGGCCTTTTTATTCATTTTAATTTCTAAGAAGCTTGATAGTCATTTTTTCTTTGACCACAAGAAAGGACTGAAACATACTCCTTCCTCCCAACCATTTCCATTTCTAAATGGACCTTTCTTTTTATCAGCACAGCACCTGCTATATTCTTATTTATGGATTGGATAGGGATTTATCCTTATGGATACTGTGGAATTCTCTCCCATCTCATGTGAGCTTTATTTCTGTGTAATGTCTAAAATTGCACCGGCTGGTTGACCAGGCACACAGGATTGTATTTATATTCTTCCGATTCCCTCCTCATAGGCACCTCAGTTCTCAGTAAACCTGTCCTGAGCAAAATATTGCCATAAAAAGGTCTATTAAAAAAACATATAAAATGGTACTATGTAAAAGGTGAATCGTTTACTCAGTATACCATACCCCCATCGCCATTTTTATTTTGGAGAGACAAGCAATTAAACTGTTCATATTTACGGTAAAATCTACAGATTATAGAGTTTATACTACAGTGTAATTTACAGATTGTAAAGTTAGGCCCTTTGTTCTCCAGAATGGCTGACTTTGAGTTGCCAAGTGTACACTCTTAAGAATTCGAAATCCCTACACGCCGGTTGTGGTGATAAACACGAATCTTCGTATTCGACACCAGATAATCGGGCTTATTTCTTTGCAGATTTACCCTTACCTGGTGGGCAGCAACTCCGCCGCAGTCCGGCGGTTCGCGTACGCCGCCGAGAGAACGCGACTCCCCGCGGCCGCGCTCCACGCTGTTGCACGCGGCCGGGCTCCACGCGGCGGCGTCGTCGGGCGGACCCGGCGGCGCGGCGTCCAGGGGGCGGGTCGGCTCACGCCGCGTTCGGCTGCGCAGCGGGAACTCGAGGCCCCATTGGCCGCGCTGGAAGGCGCGGCGGGGGCTCGTGCGCCAACGGTCCCAGGGTCCGCGGCGGCCAGGCGCAGGCAGCAGGGGGGGCAGGGCGCAGCGAAGGCCGGGCGAGGGTGGGGGGGGATCGAGAACGGGGTGGGAGAGCCAGGCTCGGCGGGGCGAGTCCCAGTGCCCGGGCGGGGGCGATGGAGGAGGCGCTGCTCTCCACCCCCATCAACCCCAACAACTTCCCCGCCAAGCTGTGGCGGTTGGTGAACAGTCCCCGGTACCGCTCGATCCGCTGGGACGGCCGTGGCGAGGGGCTGCTCATCGACCAGCCGCTCTTCGAGGCGGAGCTGCTCAGCCCGCCCGGGGCAGGGGCCGGGGGCGGCGGCGGGGGCGGCGTGGGGGGCGCTGGGGCCGAGCCCGAACTCTTCAAAACCACCAACTTCACCAGCTTCATCCGCCAGCTCAACCTCTACGGCTTCCGCAAGGTGGTGCTGGGCGGGCCGGGCGCAGCGGGGCCCGGGCCGGGGCCAGGGGGCGGCGGGCCGGCGGGCGACGGGCCGCTCCACCACTTCCACAGCCCGCACTTTCGCCGCGACCAGCCGCAGCTGCTCGTGCACCTCAAGAGGCTCACCAGCGCCAACAAGGCCAAGCTGGCGGCCGGCCTGGAGGTGCCCTGCCGGCCGCCCAACCGCTTCCAGAGGCTCCTCATCACGTCGGCCTCGGCCTCGGCCTCGGCCTCGGCCTCCGCCTCCCCCTCCCCGCTGCAGCACCAGGAGCCGCCGCCGCCCGCGGGGCCCCGGCCCGAGCCGCACGGTGAGTCCTCGCCCGCGGCCGGGCACATGGGGCACCGGGGAGCAACCGCCACTGACGAGGGCATTTCGCACATCCTCCCCCGTGAGGTGATCCGCTTGCTGCTCTGCTTCCCGAGAAATAAGCCACGTCGCCTCCACCGTTTCCAGCACCCCTTTCCGCCAATACCTCCCCTGGAAAGAGGCCATAAGCGCTGAGTGCCTTCTGGTTAGTTGTCCACTGGCGGCCAAAGGGAGCTCTGCTGTAGGCTCTCGCTCTTCCCGGCCCCTCTTGAAACCCAAACCTCCATGGCCATTTACCTTCTTCTTGAGACCCTTCTCTTCCCTTGAACGTCTAGAATAAGTAGCACTAGGTCGGGAAGAAACACCAAAGGGTCTCTGCTCTAATGCGAAGCAAAACAGAGTTACTGTAGAGGGTGCGAATATGATGGTCAAGGTAGGAAGGAACAGAGTCACGGCCGCGAAAACAGAACGTTTATACCGACCGAGGGAAAGTGAACAAGGTACCTTGAGTGGAAGTGTGTCCTTGAAGGGACAGGCCGTCTTCCACCCCTCAGACACATCTGAGAAATCTTAGAAGAGGTGTCCTGACAGTAATCATATTGTAGGTTTAAGGAATGTATAGAAAGGTCGACATTGTTTATATATCTTAAGAGGAAAAACATAGGAATATATTTAATTGTTTATAAGATACTGTTCCTGCGTCCAATGAATTGGCTAAACATTTCTTTCATTGTAACTAATTAGAGCTGATGTTTACTTAAGGTGTTATGGTTAGGCAAACATAAGGCAGAAATGGTGTTCTTTACTGTCAGGTTGTAGTTTAAAAGAATTTTAGAAAGTTCACATTTACAGTCTTTGAATCTTTCACTCTACACCTTTCAGTATTGAAAGAACTTTCTATAACTATGTATTTACTAAAAGCTCAAAAATTCTCTGTGGTAGAAAATTATTTTATCAACTTGATTTCTGGTGCTCTTCCCCCTCCTCTGGGAAGGTGAGGGTGGCAATAATCCTTCTCTCTGTGTAAAGAGTCCATGATATGAGGCAGTATTCCAAGACAGCAACTGGATATAATAATGAGAATTTATTCTTTGCCTTCAGTAGAAACATTTTCACCATGTTAATTTGGATTTAACATAATGTGTAAGGATTATTTTTCAGGTATGGGAAACTTTAAAAATATACAAACAAAAGTAGCACTTTGTTCAGTTTAACCTCAGCCCAGGGTTATGAATGAGACAGCATTTTGTTCATTTGGAATTTAGAAGATAAGGGATTATAAGCTTGTGTGTCTGTGGAGTTTAGAAGATAAGGGATTAGGTTAGAGTTCTAGTAACAAGATGGAAAAATAGCAGTGGCCTAGGAATGTTCTAAAGGAATTCTAAAGGAATATTAAGCTGCTTCCATGTGATGGCCACTGATTTTGGTGGGGTATTGAATGGGGAAAGGCAATGGAGATAATGCCATGGCATACATTTGGCAGAATCTCTGACATGGATGTTTGTTTTTCAGGCTGTGTATCTGGTGGGCATAAGGAGAAAAGACTGGGAAGTGTGTTCTTGGGAGATATAAGCACTTCAAACAGAGAAACCTATACGTGCATACATAAAAAGAAGATCTTGCTCACTTTTTTCACTTCTTTCTTTTTCCCTCACCTATGTTAAACCCAGTTGTATTCTAAGGATAGAGTCCATTTTATTTTCTTTGATTTTTATTTATTTATTTTAAAATATTTTTATTTACATGAGAGTGAGCACAAGTGGGGGGAGGGGCATGAGAGAGCACAAGGTGGAGGAAGGGCAAAGGAAGAGGGAGAGGCAGACTCCCTACTGAGCAGTGAGCCCAGCACCAGGCTCTCCATCCCAGGACCCCATGATCATGACCTGAGCTGAAGGCAGACACATAACCAACTGAGCCACCCAGGCGCCCCGGGTAGAGTCCATTTTTTTTTTTTTTTTTAAGATTTTATTTATTTATTTGACAGAGAGAGAGAGAGAGCACAAGCAGTGGGAGCAGCAGGAGAGGGAGAAGCGGGCTTCCCGTGGAGCAGGGAGCCCGATGCAGGGCTCGATCCCAGGACCCCGGGATCATGACCTGAGCCGAAGGCAGATGCCTAACGACTGAGCCACCCAGGCGCCCCAATAGAGTCCATTTTAATTAAAGAAATACAGGGGCTGCCTGTGGTCTGATGTGTCTTCACTTATAGTTCAGTTGGGTGGCATTTTAAAGATTATTTATTGAATAACAAATTTAATTCATACTTTTGCTTTATCAATAATACATCAATCCACGTATAACTAGATCATTGCAGTTTTCATGCATTTACTATTTTTTACTGTCCTGCCTGTTGGTATGTGCAGAAGGTATGTCATTTGTGGATTGTCTATGCCATAGGCTTGGTTCGCTAAGGAATTGTGTTACTGGTGTGGGTGGGATGTAATTCTAAGTTCAAGAATACTGGGCCAGCTTTGTTTGCTTTAATTCTGTGTTCTAAGCCCTTGGCTCTTCTGTTTGTCTTTACTTTTTTTTTTTTTTACATAATTTTTATTCATCTTGAATCTTTCATTAGTTTATGCCTGACTATACTGTTGCTTCTTAGTTTCTTTGTTTACTGTGTTCTACTTCAGCTTATGGTTTGAATACTTTTTTTTTTTTTTTTGCAATAGAGTCCTTTAAGTACCTATTTCTCTTATCAAGATCCATTAAACTAACTGTCTTGTTCACCTTTCAGGAATGTACTTGATAAGAAATGTGAAGATCACATGTTTTTCCTTTTTTTTTTTTTTTGGTCCACTTTTGTTATTTTGCACTTAAGTGGCAATTTATTTTACAATATTTGTTAGCAGTATTTGTTAAAACTTTCTAAACTAAGTAACAAGTGTGAGCAATAGTAGATAATCCGTTTTGGCCTGGGGATACCAAGCTCACAGGAGGCAAGTTTTTCCTGGGAATTGATTAACTCAGATTCATTTATATAGAAGGAATAGGATCTTTAAGAACAGAAATCCATCCTGCCTTGCATTTCCAGAGTTCTGGATTTAAACTTTGCCAAATATATCTTGAAGATGTTCTGAAAACCTATAGATGATATTCTGTGAAGTTGGTCAGAATAGAACCCTATGAGATAACCCTAAACAGTAAATAAGAGCTGAACATGTTTTAGTTCTTAATTTTAAAAAACAAATGAAAAGGAATGCCCTTCTAATCCTATCAGCGTTCTTATGTTAGCAGCATCTAAAAATCTTTAAGTATTTGGCTATCACTCAGAGTTTATTGGGATAGATAAACTAAAGAATAAAGCTAATTCTTTAATTAGCTGCTTAAGCTATTGACAATCTGCAAATTCATTAATAGCTTAACTCTAAAGAAGGTAGAAGAAAGGCTAGCTATTGCACACTGTAGCAATATGTAGTTTTAGCATGTGAAGCATCCAAGGAAGAATCAAGTGGTGGGTAGTTTTAGACCTCAGAAACAGCTGTTGTAAAGAGCAAAAATGTTTCTTTAGGTCTTAAAGGATTGCACTCGTAGTTCAAAGTGTGTATACATATGGAATTGTTAGATACCATTAAAACTATTTTTTGTACTTTAGAGGAAAAGAGAAAAAGCAGTTTTTAAGAGGTGATATCATTTGAATACATTCAATCTTTTGAACTAAGATTTTTTTCTCTGTTAGATTTAGACCTCTTGATTTCCAGGGCTCTAGAATTTGTGTGTATATATGTATGTATATGTTTGTTTTTGGCACTAATGCTTTATTCCTTTTAAAATTTTTATCATTTTTTAAGAGTTTAAGAAAATTGATTTGAATCAGTCAGTGCCAAACCGGAAGTGGTTAGAAGTACTCTTAATGCTTTAATTTAATTTTTAAAAAGATTTTATCCATTTATTTGACAGAGAGAGTGCAGGAGAGCACTAACAGTAGGAGTGGCAGAGGGAGAGGGAGAAGCGGGCCACGCCCCGACGGGGGGGGGGGGGGGGGGGGGGGGGGGGTCCAACCCCAGGACTCTGGGATCATGACCTGAGCTGAAGGCAGTTGCTTAGCCAACTGAGCCACGCAGGGGCCCCTATTTTATTTTTGAGAGAGAGAGACAGTGAGTGGAGTGGAGGTGCAGAGGAAGAGAAAGAATTTTTTTTTTTAAGATTTTTAAAATTTATTCATTTGAGACTGAGAGCACGCGTGCACAGCATGAGCAGGGGAGAGAGGCAGAGGGAGAGGGAGAAGCAGACTTCTCGCTGAGCCCGGAGCCCGACCGGGGGCTCAGTCCCAGGACCTGGAGATCATGACCTGAGCCAAAGGCATACGCTTAACCATCTGAGCCACCCAGGTGCCCCGAGAGAGCGAATCCTAAGCAGGCTCCACACCGGCACAGAGCCCCACGTGGGGCTCCATCTCAGGACATCATGACCTGAGCCAAAATCAAGAGTCGATGCTTAACCAACTGAGCCACCCAGGTGCCCCCTAATGTTTTATTCTTTAGAGGAAATAAAACACCAAAGAAATAGAATGAAAGATATATAGCATGTTGAATGGGATTACAGTTTAAATATTTGGAAAAGTAGGTTTTTGAGTGCCATCTTTTACCATGTAGTTTAACAGATGAGTAGCACATAAATTAGACTTTTCCTCTGTTTTATAGATTAGTTTAATAAAGCAAATTGAAAGGAATTTGTGAACCACATGATTTAATACATGACATCTTCCTGGAAATAAATTAGCCTAGCTTTATGTTCAAGAATTACAGTCTGGGGCGCCTGGGTGGCTCAGTCGATTAAGCGGCTGCCTTCGGCTCAGGTCATGATCCCAGGGTCCTGGGATCGAGTCCCGCAGAGCGGGGAGCCTGCTTCTCCCTCTCCCTCTGCCTACTTGTGTTCTCTCTCTGTCAAATAAATAAATAAAATCTTTTAAAAAAAAACAACAAAGAGTTACAGTCTGAAAAATCAGTTCAACTTGCAACATGTATATTTTCTTTTTCTATAGTATTGCCCTTTCTCTGTCTTCATCATCTCCACTTTTTAATTCCTTTCTACCTTACTAGATAAGAGAAAGCAAATACCAGAATCTTTGGGCCTGAGTATGTGGATTTTTAACAAACTGTCTAGGTGATTTCAGATGTAAATCAGTGTTTGAGAGTTACTGATATCTAGGAAGGGACTCTACTAGAGATCCTCTGAAGAACAAAAGACCATGGAAAATTTTTGATTAATTTAAGAAAGGAAGAAGAGAACTGAGTTAAAGTTTTCAAGCCTGACTTTTCTGCAAAGATTATCACATAAAAAAAAAAATTGAAGGGGAGTAAAGCACATTAACTTTCTTTTTGGTTTATGTTATAGTCCTTGTTTGATGTATACTTATTTATTTTATATATACAGTTGAGTGTTTACTTTCGTGCCTATTATTAAGGTTTCTAAATGATTTGAAAGACTGAATGGAATTTCTAAAACTTCTAGGAAGTAGCTTACAGATTGGAAAAATCTGGGTCAATCAGTTGAGGCAAAAAAAGGTAAGATGACGGAATCGTCTATAAAAGGCTTTGAACATTGACTTTGATTTAACATTTGACTTAATATTAGAGTTTGGCTACTTTGTCTCTTATGACAGTAATATTGGGAACCAAGCAAAAGTTTGATTATTTTTTTAGCATTATATGTGTATTCTGGATTCTGAACTTGTTTTTACCAGAACTAAATTTCTGTTGTGTTAAAAATGGCTGAGAATTCAACATATTCATATTTTGTGATTTTTGGTTTACTACATCCAGTGGTATAATGTAAAATTAGTCAATGTGTTCTTCCTTTTTTATGCAGGACCAGTGGCTGTAGGACAATTCCACCGGTCATTCCGGCGAGATAGTTTGTCTCCTTACTCCTACGTATCGACTTCATCCCACAACCACAGTACTTTCCCTCTGAAAGGTTTAGATCGGACCCCGATTCCTCCTAGAACATGGCAGAACTCCCTTGGAATGCACCCAGGACAAGTGGAAACGTCTCCCACTTTTTCAGATAAAGGGGTTCCATTTCCTGTACTGCAGAGGTTTCCAACGGAGGTTACCTATGCCCTGCAGCCAAGCGCCACATCCGTACACGTTCAACAAGGTCCTCAAACAATGGTCAGCTCCTCCCAAAAATACAGTAACTACACACCCTCAGCGCAGTACTCCCAAGCCTACTATCCAACAGGTATGAGAAATTCAAGTTCAGTGGCTTCTCTTAAAGTGCTTTATAATGAACGTTTATATTTTTAATGCATTTCTGCATGCTTAAAAATAGGAATGTGCACCTAAGAAATGTCAAAGATTTCTGATGAGGGCATATTTTTAAGCAGTACATAAAATTTCATTGTGTTCTTAAGGATTGTGAAAATTCTGTTGGGTACATACAAGCATATGTTTTTAGTGAAACTTCTGTATCTTTTAAATGTGTCCTAGTAATGAAATTAGGATATAGTACATTGGGACCTTGTTTTAACTTTGCTGTTGGTGCGGTATTTTGTTTCTTTTCTTTAAAAAAAAATTATATACATGTTATAGTTGGCCCTTGAACAGTGCAGTTTTGGGGTGCTGACTCCCATGCAGTTGAAAATCTGTGTATAACTTTTTTTTTTTTTTAAAGATTTTATTTATTTATTTGACAGAGAGAGACACAACGAGAGAGGGAACACAAGCAGGGGGCGTGGGAGAGGGAGAAGCAGGCTTCCCGCCAAGCAGGGAGCCCGATGTTGGGCTTGATCCCAGGACCCTGGGACCATGACCTGAGCCGAAGGCAGACGCTTAATGACTGAGCCACCCAGGTGCCCCTGTGTATAACTTTTGACTGCCCCAGAATTTAACTACTAATTACCTATTGTTGACTGGAAGCCTTGCCTAAGATGAGGTAAAGAGTTGATTAGCACATAGTTTGTATGTTATGTATTATATACTGTATTCTTACAGTAAGCTAGAGAAAAAAACATGTTATTAAGAAAATCATAAGAAAAAATACATTTACAATACTGTACTGTATCAAAAAAATCCACATGTAAGTGGACCCACATAGTTCAAACTCATGTTCAAGGGCCAACTGTATATACTGTATTTTTTAATATTATAGGTGAGATTACCTCATAATGAAATCATTTTAGTATCTCAGTAATGAAGTTTAATAAAAGAACACACTCTCTATCTCTTAAAACTAAATTATATTCTTTTAGTAAAAACGTGATGGTGTGATTTGACAGTGCAGTCCCTTCAGTGTTAATCCCAGCCAACTAATAAGTGCGGAGTAGGAGTAGCAGAGAAGAGAACCTGACAATGATAATTGACCTAGCGCTCAGCCAAGGGCATTGAAGACATACTGTAGATCTCAAGCCACTAATCGGGAATCCTTATAGTGACCATGTGTTTAGCTTCTTGGGGGGAGGGGAGTATCTTTTGGGAGGGGTACACTTTTGCAAGATTAATAGCCTTTCCTTTCCATTCAAATGTATCTTTGATTTTGCTGGAGCACCATATAGTCATGGTGTGTTTCATCATGTAGAGTACTTTAATACTGAGTGACAAAATGGGGCAATGGAAAAAAGACAAGGGTCAAGGCTTTCAGAAAAGACCAGAGAGAGAAGAAAGAGGGCATTCCTTTGTTAATACTCTAGGAATATTAATTTTCTCAAAAATGTAGATCTGGAAGCGATCTCTAGAGGTATTTTGTTAGACCATTTCTCCTAGGCAGGAGGAAATCAAAAACTAAAATAAGTGGGAGGAATGTAAATTTGATAAGGGAATAAAATAATTTGTTGACTTTTACAAGTTCTCAATCTGGTAACTTCTGTTTGTAACAGGACTCACTATTTTCTAGCTGTATCATCCAACTGTATTCTTTTATTATTGGCTTATTGCATTCTACCTAAATATAACAGTAAAAGGGATTGTTTTATTTTCCCAAAATATTTAATATTTTAATATTAAAATAATAAAACAAGAGTTTAAATTAGATTGGGTTTTATATATTTTTAGAGCTGCTACTCTTTTGGGTAGGTGGAGTTGAGAAGGAAAACACAAAGGAAGTATATGGATTAAGGATGACTTAGCACTTTTATTAATTTTGCCTATTAGAAATCTAAATTTTTTTTTACCTTCTTATAAAGAAAAAGGTTGAAGTCTATTATTTTTCCAGATTTTCGGCTACTTCTTTGAAAAACAAAAATATGTGTGATCTTTAAAAATAGAAGATGACTAAATTCATGTTAGAAGTTTTAGATCTTGGGGCGCCTGGGTGGCTCAGTTGGTTAAGCGACTGCCTTCGGCTCAGGTCATGATCCTGGAGTTCCGGGATCGAGTCCCGCATCAGGCTCCCTGCTCAGCGGGGAGTTTGCTTCTCCCTCTGACCCTCCTCCCTCTCATGCTCTCTGTCTCTCAAATAAATAAATAAAAAATCTTAAAAAAAAAAAAGTTTTAGATCTTATGTATAGCAACAAATAGGGTCAGATTTTTATTGGTGAATAGTTTAATTAAAGATTTTATTTATTTGACAGAGACACAGAGAGAGAGGGAACACAAGCAGGGGGAGTGGGAGAAGCAGGCTTCCCGCCAAGCAGGGAGCCTGATGTGGGGCTTGATCCCAGGACCCTGGGACCACGACCTGAGCCAAAGGCAGACGCTTAACGACTGAGCCACCCAGGTGCCCCCAATTCAACATTTTAATAAACAGATTAGACATTACTATCTAAATGATAACTTCAGCTGCATTCCGGGTATGCATAGAATGTATATACATACATAGAGAGAGATTGTCTGTGTCTTCCTTACACTTGCTTTACATTCCATAGCCCATCAGCTGGATAATACCGCTACCCCCCCCCCCTTCTTTTTCCCGTAAGTGTTTCTCTCTCCTTTCCTAAACTCCCTCCAAAGCCCCCTCCTCAAACTACTAAAGACTCAGAAGTAGTCTTATAAATATATATATATATAAATATTTTAATATATTAATATATATATATATTAATATATATATATTAAAATATTTTAAAAATATTTTATGTTAGCTTGGATATAAAATTATAAATTAAGAATTGTCTCCAAGAGTTCAAGGTAAGGACTAGGAAAGAGGCATTAAAAGAACAAGTAAGTGCTGCTGATGTTTTGATAGCTTACAGGGCATGGGGAAATAGAATCTTATGTTATCTGAATTTTTGTTTTGTCTCCTTTAATAGGGGTAATTGAAATGACTATAATGTTTCTGAGTTTATAAGAATAAGAAATGTCATGATCTCATGATGACATCTAATACATAGAGAAGGTCTGTGATACAGTGTAATAAGCAAAACTGCTTTGAACATTCTGAAGTACTATATAAATAAAAGGTTGTATTGTTAAATACAAAAGACTTGGTATGGAAAAGAAAGTGCCATAAAAATACTGTAGAAGAGGGGCGCCTGGGTGGCTCAGTTGGTTAAGCGACTGCCTTCGGCTCAGGTCATGATCCTGGAGTCCCGGGATCGAGTCCCGCATCGGGCTCCCTGCTCGGCGGGGAGTCTGCTCCTCCCTCTGACCCTCCCCCCTCTCATGTGCTCTCTCTCTCTCTCTCTCAAATAAATAAATAAAAATCTTAAAAAAAAAAAAAAAATACTGTAGAAGAATTTGATTCCTGCAAATTTTAGGTGAAGGAAGCAAAAAGTAGTGAGCAATTTAACCAGTTATTTAGTGAGTATCTGTTTATGAAGAGCATTACAAATGACTTTTCCAAAGTTCAATAGAATATCATTCTCAGAGGCAGGGTAATATCTTTTTGAAGGATTTGAGGTTTGGATCAAATTTTAGTAGACAGCAACACCTGACTTCATTTAAAAATTATATTGACAATAAATTTGGATCTGGTCTTCAAATAATATAACCAGTAAATTTTGAATGTTGTAATATTTTATAAATCAATTTCTCTAGTAAAGCCAAAGATTGAGACTGGAAAATTGCTGGCAGACTGACTCATAAAATGACTCATCTGAATCCGTGCTTACATTCGTCATTCCTTTCTTGAAGTGCCTGTTTTCTTTGCCTGGCTCACTACATTTTTTCCACTCTTATCACTCCTTCAAAGACAAAATGTTGGAGATCCAGTATTGATTGACTCTTTTTAGTCTTGCTTTATCTTGGGTTCATTTTTTTCCCTCTGATGTTATTTATATAGCAGTCACTATGACCAAGCATTGTTCTGAGTATTTTCCAAATATCAATTCATTTAATCCTCATGACAACCTTACAAGATTAGAAGTGTAATTATCCTCATTTTATAAGTTAGGAAACTGAAACACAACTAGTCAGAGGCAAGGCTGGGGAACAGACCCAGGCGAACTTGACTCAGGAGTCGATTCTTTGGTCATTGCGCTCTGTTACCTGCCTGCCTCTCATACAGAGAGAGACTTTTTGTTTTATCTTTTGAGAGACTCTTCCTTGCTATGTCTCCTTCCTGGAGTTAGTTACTCCCAGAAAGGGTGGACAACAGAAAATGATGGAGGGACCTACCCTTCTATGCTGCTGGTGGCAGTGGGACTACCCTGGATTATTGACTCATCCTACCCAAGCAGTGAGAACATACTCCCAACTGCTAGAATGGGGGCCTAGTTTGGGGCCTCTGAGGAGTGGGGCTGCCTCTAATTCATTTCTGTATACCCCTCTACCTAGCATGGTGCTCGGCTATAATGATTCCCTAGTAAATAGTGTATTGAATGGAATGAAATAATTCTAGTCTCAGCTTTGTAGTTAATCATTTAACCTGATCTTCAGGGGATTATTTCATGACACTCCCCCTCAATTTCCCTTCCTATAAAGTGGCAATAGTAGTTCAGGTCAGGGATTAAATGAATTTAATGTATGCGAATAGACTTTATAAAATTTAAAACACTATTTACATAGAAAGGAGAAAATATTTTAAAAGCTGTTTTTCAAATGAAACTACATACTAACATCCCAAAGTCTAAAAACAGTAATTTGTAAGAATATACAACTTCTGCAAGGTACATATGATACTTTTATTTTTTATTGAAAAAATACATATTGTATCATTATTTAAAAAAATTTTTTTTGACTTGAATCTTGGGCAAAAAGAATTGCTTATTATTGTGGGGTTTTGTTGTTGTTGTTGTTTTTAAAGTAGGCTCCATGCCCAGCGTGGAGCCCAGTGCAGAGCTTGAACTCACAACCCTGAGATCGAGAGCTGAGCTGAGATCAAGAGTCGGACGCTTAACTGACTGAGCCACCCAGGCGCCCCTATTATTGTTTTAAAGTACATTTAAATTCTAAAGATTTTATTTTTAGGCTTTTAATTTTATATAGTGTACATAAACAGATACAGCACCTGGAGTTAAAAGAGCTTTCCAATGCTGTCGTTCTTGCGCTCAGGTAGCCTCTATTGTCAAGTTTCTTTGAAAAGGCCTGATTTTGTTCTTAAGGAAAGAGGGACAGGAAGTTCTCTTTAGCTGCCAGAAGAAACTAAACAAAAGCACAATTATATTTGTCTTTCTTTTTATTGAGGTAAAATATAAATAAAATAGAGTTTCCCGCTTTAACCATTTTTAAGTCTGCAGTCCTGTGGCGTTAAGTACATTCACATTGTTGTACTAGCATTACCACCTTCCATCTCCAGAACTTTTTCGTCTTCCCCAACTGAGACTCCATACCCATTAAACACTAACTTCACATTCCCCCTTCCCCCCAGCTCCTGGCAACCACCATTCTACTTTCTGTCTCTATGAATTTGACAACTCTCTGAAACTCATATATGAGGAATCATACAATATTTGCCCTTTTGTGATTGGCTTATTTCATTAAGCATACTGTTTTCAAGGTTCATTGATACTGTAGCATGGGTCAAAATTTCCTTATTTTTTAATGCTGAGTAATTTTCCATTGTATGTATGTACCACATTTTGTTTAACCATTCATCCATTGATAGACCCTGGGTTGCTTCCGCCTTTTGGCTATTGTGAACAATGCTGCTGTGAACATGGATGCACAAATATATATATATATATATATATATATATTTGAGGGCCTGCCTTCACTTTTTTTGGGTATATGCCTAGAAGATCTTTACCCTACTATAAGTGAGGAAGTATTGGGGTGGGGTTTTAGATGTATGGTAACTTATCTTGAAACTAAATTTACTATTAAGATATTTTTCCTGTTGAGCATTTATATTGGGGATTTTCTCACTGTTGTCACTGTGCTATTCTGGAGTAGATTCAAGTCTAAAACATTTTAATTATATATTTGAATTACCTCCATAGGATAAAAGAGTATGAACTTGTTTTCCTAACCTATAGTGGGAGTGAAAATTTTTACCATTAGATAACTTTTAGTACTCCTGGATTTTTTTTTGAAGATTTTTATTTTTATTTATTTGACAGAGAGAGAGGGAGAGAGAGGGATGGGCGGGAGGGAGGGAGAGAACAAGCACAAGCGGGGGAGGGGCAGAGGGAGAGGGAGAAGCAGGCCTCCCACCCAGCAGGGAGCCCTACACGAGACCCTGGGATCATGACCCGAGCAGACGCTCAACCGACTAAGCCACCCAGGCACTCCTACTCCTGGGTTTTTTTAATTACCAGAATTGTTTTTTAATATGTCATTAACTATTATATTGACATCTGAAATAGAATTCTGTCCATTATTTCCAGTTTTTCATTCTCCATGCAATTTAATGCCTTAAGTGAATACTGCCTTCAGGAAGACAGTGGAAGGTCTTTATGCAGATGAATGTGCCTTAGGATATAGTGATAAACTTAGTTTTATAAATGGCAGTGCTTTCGCAATGCTTTCATAATATAACTGGGTTAATTTGTCATATATTAAGCACACAGCTGCATTTCTATAGCTAGGTTTTTCATAATGCGGTAAACTTACTAGTATCTTACCGTGTTCTATTTTGTTGACTGTACAAAGTCTGACTGCACTGGTAAGGAAATAGCCACTGAGGAATCTTTTTGGATTATCTATTCATGTCCCCCTTTGCAGGTAGCTTTCCACTTTCCATTTGTTATTGGAAACTTAAAAGGACATTCACCATTTTGCTGTTTCCTTAGATACCAAATCAGCTATCAGCTATATATTAATATACTCTCTGTTGTATATTTTACTTTATTTATCCAAGAAATTTATTTTAAAGTACACTTTAACGACTATTTAAAATGTGTAAGCAATGGAATCAGAACAATATCAGAAAAGTAAACCTAATACCTTTTGTTGTTTAATTTGTAACAAAATACTATTCCATGGTACCCTCATGAGTGAAAACCTGCAGCTCCTGACTGGGTCTTTTCTTGCCACTAGGGGGCTAGGTTTTCCTTAGCTGTTAAAACTCTAGAAAAATGTCCTTTTTTTTTTTTTTTTTTCAGAGTTTTGGCAAACCCAGCAGACCCCTCCTTGGTGTTTTCCTCTTTGGTTTTAAGTTCTTTCCCAGGATACTTACGCTTTCAAATATTCTGGGAAATCAAATTCAAATCCAAAACATTGAAATTGTATATGTGAATAATCTCCAAAGGTTAAAGTGTAAGAACCTGCTTACCTAACCTATATTGGAAGTGATAAGAGCATGAACTTTATGTGGCCATCTTAGTAATGTCTGACTTTTTTAATCACTGGAATTGTTAAAATGATGTAATTCAGAAAACATCAACCCTTACATGTGAATCTAAAGTAGAATTTTGTCCATTATTTCAAGTTTTTCCTTCCATGTGCAAAATTTAATGGCTTAAATTGCACATGATATTAGAAGAATAATTATTTCTAGTATACCTTCATGAACTTCTGACATTTTAAAAATCAGTAGTCAATAATAGAGAAATAGGGAAACATTGCAATGAATTTTTATAATCCTTAGGATAATTTACTTTCAAAGATCATAGAATAAGATTGTTTAGTAATTTTATTAGCATACACAAAAATGTGGACATAGAAAGTCGCCACCTTATAGTAAAGACAACTTAAAAATATATTCATCAAGTGGAGTTCTAGTAAAATTAAAATGTTACATTTTAGGAAGAAGGAAAGATTAGGGAAGTATTGTACATTAAAGAGCATGTGCTTTGAAGTTTGATTGCTGGCTCTGTCACTATTAGCTTTGTGACTTTCAGCAAATTATTTAACATCTCTGAGCTTTAGTTTCCTTAATTTTGTAAAGTAATGTTAATACCTCATTCAATTGTTGTTTGGATTAAATGAAGCAATATATGTAAAGCACCTAGTACTGTGCCTGAACATGGTAGGTGCTCAATAAATGTCATCCTCTGTTTAATCCAAAGGTGTGATGTATTATAACTGATTCTCATTCGTTCTGGAGAGTCTCTCTCTGGAAAAGAGGAGACTCAACCTATTATTAAGACTGCATCTGTAAGTATAACTATCCCAGTACAAAGAGTTAATCTTTTTATGGTATCCTAACTATAAAGAGAAAGCTTGGAAAATATACTTCTTTAGTTAAAATAATAGCAGCATTAGCTTTTTATTTTTTGGTTGCCTACTGTATGCCAGTACTATTCTAAGTGCTTTATGCATATTAACTCATTCATTCCTCACAACAAACATAGTAGGGTATGTACTATTATTATCCCTATTTTATTAAGCTGCAGAAACTGAGGCCCAAAGAGATTAACCTTGCTCAAGTTCATACAGCTCTTAAAATTTTGGAACTGGGCTCCAGAGCCAGACAGTCTGGCTCTTAGATTTGAATTCTTAACCATGTTTAAATGGTTAAAACATTTTTGTCTGGATTTTACTAGATGCATTGTATAATGGTAGGAATGTTTGGAGAGTATTTCACTTATTTTATCCTTAAAACACACCCTCCTCCAAATGTTTGTTACTGTTAAAATGATTGAAACAATTATTTTGGAATTCCAAATATGTTCTGATATTTTCAGTAAAATGAAATTAGTTTCAATAAGAATAAATGTTTGCTTAGAAAGGTAACAAAATGTTTAGGTGCTAAAGAAATCATTTAGAAAAGTAGACATGACCCTTTAAAATGATTTTTTACATTAGTGTATTGCCATGTTGTTTTCAATAAATAATAGCACCGAATCGGACTAAGTATAATTTTATTGCATCCACAAAGGAAAACTTTTGGAATTTTTCTTTCCAAGTTGAAAGAGGGGAGTGCCTTAAATGCTGCAGAGGTTACTTGTGGTTGGTGACTTTTCTCTGTTTGAATTTGTCCCAGCTGTGCTACAGTGCTGCTCTCCTTCTACCCACATGGACGCGCTGAGTAGTTGTGTCACCCCCACTGCCTCTTCCTATGCGCACTGCAACTACTTCCAGGTAAGATTCTTGGAACGGTGGACGCACTCTGTACTTGACGGGGAGTATGATTGACCTTGCACAGTTTTAAAGTATAATTTTATCTTAATGAGTAGCCAGAGGTAAGCTGTGGATTACGGCTTCGGTTTTCTCGGTTCTAAAAAAGAGGGAGTTGATAGAAATGATGTCTGAGGATTCCGACATCCAAACAATAAGCACTAGTGTCCAAAACAATAGGCACTAGTTACATGTGGCTATTTAATTAAAATGAAATAAAATCTGAATTCATTTTTAGTGTTCAAAGTGTCATATGGCTAGTGGCTACCAAATTGTACAGCACAGAGAGCATTTTCATCATTGTGGAAAGTTTGAGCATTGCTGTTCTACGTTCTTCTATGGTAAAATGAATATCAGATAAACTTCAAAAGTATATAAGTCACCAAATGACAGTTTCTTCCAAGATGATACAGATAATTACTTTTTTTAATGAGAAAGGAAAAGTGAAATAAAAATGAGAAATTTAAGTGGTGATCCCTTTTTGCCCCCATATTGTAAATACTATACTTCAATTATTTTCTCATTATTTATTGGGGAGCAATTGTGTTGATTTAAATGTTTTAGACTGCTATTTCTAGGATAAGATTAAATTCCATGCTTTGTAGTTTTATGCTGTAATTGCTTAAAGATTGGAATTATGTGTTTGCCTTTGATATCATGTAGTTGAGATAGCTACTGTTTTTAAGAGAATATCTTACTAGTGGCATGCCAGAACTGAAAGAAACATTCATTTGTTTTTGTTGTTATTGTTGTTGTTGTTTTGAGAAAATTACATGGGATGTCAAATTATAATCAGATTGTTGTTTGAAGAGTGTAGAATCAGATCAAAGGGACTTATTTGGACATTTTTAATGGCAGGTACCATCAAGCATGATAGTCCAATCTGTTCATCTTCACTAGAGGGATATGTCTGTCCCACAAATTAGGTGCTTTTGTTTGTGGATCCGGACACTCTCTCCCTTGGATCATACTGGAGATACTCTGATGGTGTTTATATCTTGATTATGTTTATGTTTTAAATAAATTATTTAACATATCCTTAGAAATATCCTTACTAGAAAGACAATACATGTTTGTTACAGGAAAATAAAGATAGGTAGACATAACATTTTTGAAATGAAAAAAAGAATATATTTTAGGTGTGATTCTGGAAATAAATGCAGTTGGTTTAGTTGCATCATAGATATTGGTGAGAGTGTGCATGAATGACCATTATAGTGTAAAGGTTAAGAGCAAGAGCTCTTAAGTCAGGCAACCTATGCTTGAAACCTGGATCTGTCAGTTATTTCATTGTGACTTTGGGTAAATTACACAGTTTCTCTGAACTTCAGTTTCATCATTTGGAAATGGAGATGATCACATTTTATAGGCCTCTTGAGAGGATTAAATGGAATAATGTATATAAAGTACTTTGCATGTGCTTGGCACATAGTAAGAACTCAATAAATAAATGGCACATAGTAAGAACTCAAACTCAATAAACCATTTATTGAGTGGCTTGATGCTTAAACCATTTAAATTTACATTATTTGGCATTAATGTCCTTTGAATAATTGACGCAGTCTTTGTTGTGTATTCGGCAACATCAACCTATTACATGTTTTATTTAATTATTACTCTTCAGTATTTTATATTCATAGCTTGAGATTATTTATCATCAAACATGTAACTGAATGCCTACTCTGTGCAAAGTACTATGTATAAGAGAATACATCTTAAAGATATAAAGAATACATCTAAGAGTGGGAGCTTTTTAAAATCTATTGTTTTATTATTAAAAATAAACAATCTCAGGAACCAAAGGACATTCGATATTCCATCCATTTTTTCCCAGATCATTTGGAACAGAATATCAGTACCTCCCCCTGAATCTATAGAAGCATTGGTGGACTTGTGAGCATCCTGTGTTTGAAATTTCCTTACTACATTCCTAAAATAGTATATGATAGATATAAGTGATGTTTTTGTCTGTCAACTTTTATGGAAGAATTGGGTGTATAGACATTTTATCAGCAAATAGGTATTTGGGTACTACGGCTTTTTGATTTTGTATACTTCAACCCTGAGAATTATTGGTCCTTTCCAGTATTAAACTTAGCATAGTGGTTGACATATATCAGTGGCTAAGTAAATGTTAACAATAGAATTGAAGCTACCGTTGCTGAAAAGTTGATTGGTGTTCAAGTTTTCTTAGTGAGCTTTAGTTAAAATTTAATCTATTTGTTTAACATTTATCAGCCTAAACATTGTTGCTTTCCTCCTTAATCTCATATTCAATTTTCTATCCAAACAGTCCTATTTTCTCTTTTCCCAGAATCCTCCAATGCAATCCTCCTATCCAGTTGAATTTCTGCCTTCTAATTGGCCTTGCAGTGCTACTGATGAAAATAAAAAGACAGAAGTAAACCTAGAGGCTGTTTTTCAGATAGTAGATGAGTTGCATTCCTCCCCTAAATTGGAGATGGTGAAGGTGGAGCCTGTTGAGAATCAGTGCCCAACATCTCAGTCTAACAGAGGCCAACATATCCTAGCTAATTCAAACAACAGCAATCCATCTTCCACAAGTCAGGCTAGCCAGCTGGAGCCACTTACTCCTGTAGGCTCAGATATTACATCTTTTGTAGTTGGAGCAGAACAAGCAATTACCTGCTCTCTACCACAGTCACCTGAGTACATCTATACCATCCACACAGCTCAGCCTGTTGAAAATACTACAATGCAGGAATCTGCAGCCATCCAACAAGCTCATGTCAAACTGAAGGAGCAGCTAAGTCATAATCCATCTCCATCTTCAGTAGTATTTGTGCAGGAAGGGCTACCATTCAGCACACACCAGGTAAGGCAAAGAAAAAAGTCCTAAAAAAGCTCAAAGTACCTAGTGCTTCTTGCTAAAGACCATTCTAGTAAAGAGTTTGTTCACATTTTATTTGGGTTTATTACCAGTTCATTATGCTTTCTTTTTTTTTTTAAAGATTTTATTTATTTGAGACTCTGAGCGCACATGCCAGAGCCCAAACCAGGGGTGGGGGGAGGCAGAAGGACAAGCAGACTCCACGCTGAGTGCAGAGGCTGACATGGGGCTTGATCTCAGGACTCTTGAGATCATGACCTGAGCCAAAGTCAGACACTTAACTGACTGAGCTACCCAGGTGCTCCCATTATGCTTTCCAGAAGGATCATGTCCCAGTGATTCTGCACGAAAAATTCAGAAAGAAGTAACCTTAAACCCCAGACATCTTTTTACTGTATTATGGTCTGAAGTCAGCCTCTAGAGAGGCAGTAGGAGCATTGTGGTATAGACCTTATTTTCATGTTAAAAGCATCCCTTGAGTTTTGCTTCCTATCTTAATTTGGATGGACTAGGTGTGCCTGGCTGATTAAAATCCACTACTCAGAAAGGATGGTTTATCTGGCAGATAATATCAGGACTTTCCTAGCCATTTGTAGCATGGAGGTAAGGATATGGTTAGGGGTCTTTTCATACTTTCTTACAGCATTATTGAATTCACATTTATCTTATGAGCATACTATGTTTGAATTTCATTACTAATATCTACATTCTTTTTGTTATTGTTACCTACATTCTTAAAGCAGAATTCTGACTCTCGTTTGAGCGACATTTTCTGAAGGTAGAAGCTAATTCCTTTATTGCTGCTGGTTTATGACCAGAAAATGAATAAAGTTTGATTCTAAATAAAAGTACACCTAAATTAAAATCACTTTTTGTGAATTAACTTGTATTTTCCTACTTTTATTTTTTTCTTGATCTTAGCCATATATATTAAATTTTGGATTTTTTTCTTTAATGGGACTGAAAATATCATCACTGTTAGATTCCCAAGATAACTTTTGGGCAGTTGTGTTTTTTTTAACACATTTTTTTTAGCTCTAATTTTAGATCCACATGTGTTAAGGTATCTATCAACTTATTGTCCTTTTTGAGCCCAATTGTTGAGACCCAGTATATCGTGTGTTAAAATGATAAATATAAATTATAAATTCAGTAGACCAAAGATAGGCCCATTGTGTTTCAAATATGATTGTGGAAAGAACATAAAATTTGTCTTTGTTCCTTCATAGTCACATCCAAAATATTAGATTTCATACCTTAAAATTGCATTCATATAATTACTTTCAAGATCTTTAAAAAATATATTTGAACATCAGAGCTTTTTTTAAAAGCTATGTTTTTAACTTTTAGCTTATTTCATTATATAGTTTTGTTTAAAATAAATTCAAAGAAATAAGAGTAGTTCAGAAGTTGGTCACCTTGATGAAGGGATTGCATTCTAGAGAAAACTTAGGAA
Source organism: Neomonachus schauinslandi (assembly GCF_002201575.2). Taxonomy (NCBI): domain Eukaryota; kingdom Metazoa; phylum Chordata; class Mammalia; order Carnivora; family Phocidae; genus Neomonachus; species Neomonachus schauinslandi. The sequence goes on from NC_058417.1 coordinate 27,505,315, forward strand.
CTCCAAACTCATAAGCAGAACAGATCTAGATTTTATAGGGGCTAAAGGTTATACAATTTTGAGGACCTCTTTAAGACAAAGAATACAAAATTAGTAGAATAAAGTGTCTTCAGCTCCACTGACATCAACAGGATTATGCCAGTGACCATTTCAATATTACCAACGGAGGTGGAAATCTGATGAAAGGGATACTAGAGTGGAAAAAGATAGGGGTCTTAACCAACTGTAAATTTGTGTGTGTGTGTGAATTTTAAAAAAAAAAAAAATCCAACAAGCTTCATGGTTAATCTTCCTCTGATCATAAGTAAATGTTTTAACTCCATATATATTTCAATGGTTTGTGCATGGGGAAATATATATCCTACTACTGAATATTCAGATTAGTTCAACAAAATCAAAGGTAGTATCACTCATAAGAATGAAAAGCCTTTTACAGGTATGTTTGTTGGATCATGTTTCAATAATAGAACTCCCTCTGATAAAATATCTTAACTTTTAGTAGATATTTGGGGTAAATTCAGAATAATGAGTGGGTTTAATATTTTAGGTGGATGCCAGTATAAAATGCCTGACCAATCCACCTGAGAATATCTTGCCTTCAGAACAGATGGGATTCCTTATTTCAGAAATGGGGCCTGCTAGCAAGCCTAGTAAAGATGCAGGTTTATCCACTCCAGCCAGATACAGAGAGCGAAGAAGCAACTCACAGCAAGGAAAGTCCCCTGGTAAGGATTATTGTGCTCTAGAATACTAGAATTAGAACCATGGTGTAGAATTAATATATGAATGACCGTTTTTTTCTGAGTCTTCATTTTTTATTCGTAAATGTATTTACCACATTGCTTTTTTACATAACTGTAATTCTAACTCTATATGTTTTCTTAATTGTCCGTGTAAAGTATGTAAAAGTTATTTTCCTAGTATTGCAGGTGTTTTCCTACTATTGCAAATTTGAGCTTTCAAAGAGATAGAACATATTAAGTAAAAGCAAAGGAATTTGGGTTATTTAACTTGGAGAAGGCAAGGATGAAGGGTGATTTAATAGCTGCTTCAGGTGCCAAAGACTTTGTAATTATTGATGTACTTGTTCTCTTATTAATAGACTGTAGGACAAGAGGTGATATGCTTAAATTGTGGCAGAAAAGAATTAGATGGTCATTAATGAAATTATCCTGAGCACATTATAAAGATAGTATAAAGTATGACTTTGTATCAGTGGGATTGTTTTTCTTGTGGTTTGTAAGAACTCAGAATTAATTATTGTTTTAGGCACATAGAGTTGGTTCTACTATTTCATTTATTTATTTTAATTTTTTTTAGGGAGAGTGAGAGGGAGTGGACACAAGTGGTGGGGGGGAGGGACAGAGGGAGAAGAGAGTTTTTTTTAAAGATTTATTTATTTTAGAGAGAGAGAGCATGAGCAGGAGGGACAGAGGGAGAGAGAGTCTCAAGCAGGCTCTGTGCTGGGTGCAGAGCCCGACACGGGGCTCCATCTCACCACCCCAAGATCACGACCTGAGCTGAAACCAGGAGTCAGACACTTAACCAACTGCGTCACCCAGGCACACCAGCGGGAGAGAATCTTAAGCATGCTCTACGTTCAGCATGGAGCCTGGCGCGGGGCTCAGTCTCATGATCCTGAGATCATGACCTGAGCCAAAATCAAGAGTCAGACACTCAACCGACTGAGCCACCCAAGCCCCCCTGTTCTGCTGTTCTGCGGTTTCTAAGGCATTTGGACAAAACCATTTTTTTTTAAAGATTTTATTTATTTATTTGAGAGAGAGAATGAGATGGAGAGAGCATGAGAGGAGGTAGGGTCAAGAGGGAGAAGCAGACTCCCTGCCGAGCAGCGAGCCCGATGCGGGACTCGATCCAGGGACTCCAGGATCATGACCTGAGCTGAAGGCAGTTGCTTAACCAACCGAGCCACCCAGGTGCCCGACAAAACCATTTTTAAAGAAAATAGTAACATCTAATAAAATATGTTTCTTTATGTGATCCCAAAACAAGTCATCGAAGTCTCCAGTGGCCAAATTTAATATTGTCAAATTGTATGCATGACAGAAGCATGCAATCCAGGTAGCATTAAGGTCAGACAATCATTTTAGCTTATAAAAATTGAAAAATTGAAATTCTCCAAAAAGTAAACTAATAGTGATATGATCCAGATCTTGCTCAGGCTCATAGGGTTCTTTCTGCAAAACACCTTTTAGATGAAGAGCTATCTAGATCACTCATCTTATTTATTAAACTCAGCTTGTACAGTCACTTTTAGTTGAATATATGGCCCAATCCATGATGAAAGATTAAGGTTTCTCACCACTGAAAATGTTTAAGACAATGGCATAGACTTTGAAGGCAATTTAGAAAAGGACAGGAACTAATTTTTATGTATACCCATTTTTATGCTATAAACAAACATTGAAAGTGGTATTGTCATCACTTTAAAGATTGGGAAATTTAGGCTTGGAGAGGATAAGTAACTTGTTCACAAAGAGAAACAATAAGGTCATACATTAATTAATGTAGCTAATATTCTACTCACAATCACTCTGTTGATTGTATCCTTGGATACATAAAAGTTTTTAAGTTTCATGTAGTCCCATTCATTTTTTTGGGGTGTTTTGCTTTTTTTTGCTTTTGTTGCCTGTGCTTTTGGAGTCCTCTCCAAGAAATCATTGCCAACTCCAATGTCATGAAGTTTTTCCTCTATGTTTTCTTCCAGGAGTTTTATAGTTTAGGTCTTACACTTAGGCCTTTAGTCCATTTTGGTTAATTTTTGTACATGATGTAAGATAAGGGTCCAACTTCATTTTTTTGCATGTGGATATACAGTTTTCCCAGCACCATTTGTTGAAGAAATTGTCCTTTCCCCATTGAGTGGTCTTAGCATCTTAGTGGAAGATCATCTGACCCTCTAAGTGAGCATTTGTTTCTGGCCTTTCTATTCTAGACCATTGGTCTGTTTGTCTTTATGCTAGCACCATATGACCTGTTTAATCTCTCAGTTCTGCCCTTGTAGCACAAAACCAGCCATAGGGAATACTTAGATGAATGGTTGTGGCAGTGTTCATACAGTAAAGCTGTATTTACAAAACAGGTGCTGGGCCCAATTTAACCCAGGGGTCATAATTTGCCAACACCTGAAGTAAACTAACAGCTTCTTTCTGAACAGCAACAATGGAAACCAGAAAAGGGTAGAATCACATTTTTGCTATACTGAAAGAAAACTGCAATTCTAGAAGTCTCTACCCAGCAAAAAGATCCTTCAAGAATGAAGGCAAGATGATGAAAACATTTTTAGATAAACACAAAATTGAGAGCATGTGCCACAGCAGATCAGCACTAAAGGAAATTCTACAGGGTATTCTTCAGGCAGAAGGAAACTGTGGTAAAAGTATTGATTAATATGGGCTTTGATGAATCAAGAGGCCATACGTAGTTTTTAGAGTAATCACCAACACAATAGAAATAATCCAAAAGAAGGCAGGAAAGGGGGAGAAAAGGAAGGAAAATAACACAAAGAGAAAACAAATAATAAGAATAGTGGGCCCAAATTCAGCCAGTACAATGATTATATGTAAATGGTCTTAAAAACTTTAATTCAAAGGCAGATATTGCTAGAATGGGTAGAAAGCAAATTCCTACAATAGGCTGGCTATAGGAGACATGTAGGTTGAAAGTAAGTGGATGGGAAAAGATATAATATGCAAACAGAAGTATGAGAAGGCTGGTATGGTTACTTGGGTGGCTCAGTCGTTAGGCGTCTGCCTTCGGCTCAGGTCATAATCCCAGGGTCCTGGGATCGAGCCCCACATCAGGCTCCCTGCTCGGCGGGAAGCCTGCTTCTCCCTCTCTCACTCCCCCTGCTTGTGTTCCCTCTCTCGCTGTCTCTCTCTCTCTGTCAAATAAATAAATAAAGATCTTAAAATATATATATATTAGATAAAACAGACTTTAAGAGCACATATAAAGGGTCTGCATCATAATGGTGAACAGTTCATCACAGAAGCATATCAATTATAAATGTGTTTTGTGTAATAAGAGCTTCAAAATATATGAAGCAAAAATTGACAGAAGGAGAAATAGACAATTCCTCAATATAGTAGGATATTTTTTAAAAGATTTATTTTAGAGAGATTCCATGCACGTGTGTGTGTGGGGAGGGGCAGAGGAAGAGAATCTTTAAGCAGACTCCCCACTGAGCGTGGAGCCCAGTCTGATGGCCCATGAGATCATGACCTGAGCCAAAACCAAGAGTTGAATGCTCAACCAACTGAGCCACCCAGGCGTTCCTATAGTAGAATATTTTAACATACTATCTAAGTAATTGATAGACTAACTAGACAAAATATTAGTAAAGACATAGGAGATGTGAACAACATAATCAGCCACCTTGATCTAATTGGCATTTATAGAACACTGCATCCCAAAACTATAGAATATGCATTATTTTCAAGTGCACATGGTACACTGACCAAGATAGGTCATATACTGGGCCATAAAACAAGTCTCAATAAATTTACAAGAATTAAAATCATACAAAGTATATTCTCTGAATACAACAGAATTAAGTTAGAAATCAGTGACAATTGGGTGCCTGGGTGGCACAGTCATTTAAGTGTCTGACTGTTGGTTTTAGCTCAGGTTGTGATCTTGGGGTCTTGAGATCGAGCCCTATGTCGGGCTCTGCACTCAGTGCGGAGTTCTGCTTGAGATTTTCTCTCCCCCTTCCCTCTCCTGCTCATGCTCTCTCTCTAAGATGAATAAATATATCTTAAAAAAAAAAAAATCAGTGACAATAAAGTAACTAGGAAAACCTCCAGTATCTGGAAATACAATTATATACTTCTAAATAATTCATAGCTCAAAGACAAAAATTTCGAGAAAAATTAGAAAATATTTGGAACTGATAATGAAAATATGAGTTTGTGAGATGCATTTAAACAATGTTAGCATGAAATGTGTAGCTTTATTATTACTATTTTTTATTTTTTAGAGATTTATTTATTTTAGAGGGAGAGAGTGCATGAGCGAGTGGGGCCAGATGAGAGGCTCGAGCTCACGACCCATGAGATCATAACCCATGAAATCATGACCTGAGCCAAAACCAAGAACCGGATGCTTAACTGACTGAGTCACCCAGGTGCTCTAAAATGTGTGGCTTTATTTATTTTTTAAAAAGATTTTATTCATTCATTTGACAGAGACATACCGAGAGAGGGAACACAAGCAGGGGGAGTGGGAGAGGGAGAAGCAGGCTCCCTGCCGAGCAGGGAGCCCAACGGGGGGCTCGATCCCAGAACTCTGGGATCATGACCTGAGCTGAAGGCAGACGCTTAACGACTGAGCCACCCAGGCACCCCTTATTTTTTTTTTAAGATTTATTTATTTATTTATTTGACAGAGAGATAGAGAGCACAAGTAGGCAGAGAGGTAGGGAGAGGATGCTTAACCGACTGAGCCACCGACTGAGCCACAGCCTCCCCTAAAAAGTGTAGCTTTAAATGGTAGTATTAGAAGGGGGGTGGGAGGATGGGTTAGCCTGGTGATGGGTATTAAAGAGGGCACGTTCTGCATGGAGCACTGGGTGTTATGCACAAACAATGAATCATGGAACACTACATCTAAAACTAATGATGTAATGTATGGTGATTAACATAACAATAAAAAATTTTTAAAAATTTAAAAATGGTAGTATTAGAAAAGAAGTAAGATCTAAAATTAATGATCTGAAGTTCACTATAAGAAACTAGAAAAAAAAAAAGAGGAAAGTAAACCCAAAGTAAACATGAGGAAGGAAATGATAAAAATAAGAGTCGAAATCAGTGAAATAGAAAACAGTTGATAAAATTAACAAATATAAAACTGGCTATTTGAGAAGATCAACCAAATTGAGAAACCTCTAGCTAGACTGATCAAGAAAAAAGAGAACCCAAATCATAACTATCAAGAATGAAAAAGAGATTACCACCTCAGAATTTATGGATATTAAAAGGATAACAAGAGAATACTGGGGACAGTCTTACATGAATGAACACAACTTAAATGGAATAGACACATATTTTGAAAATTACAACTTAACAAAATTCACACAAGAGCCAGATGAATAGCTCTACATCTATTAAAGAAGTTGAATTGGTTATCAAAGACTTTTCTTAAAATAAGAATCCTCATGAATATAGATGCAAAAATCATTAACAAAATATTAGCAGATTGAGTCCAACAATATTTAAAAAGGATAAGACTCCACAACCAAATAGAGTTTGTCTCAGGAATGCAAGGCTTGATTGATTTTCAAATGTTAAACAATGTTAACTTGTTATATTAATAGAATAAAAGAGAAAAACTCTGATGATTTCAATAGATGCAGGGAAAGCACTTGACAAAATTCAGCAATTATTCATAGTAAAACTCTCAACAAAGTAGGAATAGTAGAAAATTTCTCAAACTGATAAATAGCATCTCTAAAATATGTATAACAAAGATCATAGCTAATGGTGAAAGACTGAACTATATACGTTAGAGACTGGGAACAAGGCAGGGATACCCACTTTCACCACTTGTATTCAGTATTGTACTGATGGGCCTACCATTGCAATAGTCAAGAAAAAGAAAAGGCATAAAGATTGAAAAGGAAGAAGTAAAAGTATATGATTGCTTATGTAAAAAAAAAAAAAATCTAGGGAATCTACAAAGCAACTGCTAGAACAAATAAATGAATTTAGCAAGGTTGTAGGACATAAGATTGATATAAAAAATTGTATTTTTCTAAACTAGCAGCACAAAATTGGAAAATGAAATTTAAAAAACACAATAAGACCAAAATCATAAGATACCTAGAAGTAAATTGAACAAAGATATCCAAGACCTCTACATTGAAAACTATAAATTTTGTGGAAAGAAATTAAAGAAGACATAAATGGAAAGATATGCCATATTCATGGATAAGAAGATCCAATTTTCTTAAAGTGACAGTTCTTTTGAAATTGATCTATAAACTCAGTGCAATCCCAATCAAAATTCCAGTGTACTTTTTTTTTTTAATTACAAGCTGATTCTAAGATTTAAAAGGAAATGTAAAGGCCAGAGAATTACCAAAGCAATCTTCAAAAATAAAAGGTTAGAGGAGATTTTATCTGATTTCAAGACTTACCATAAAGCTACAATAATTAAAATAGTTTGATACTGGTGAAAAGATAGACATATAGATGAATGATACAAAGGAGTCCAGAAATAGATCCATACATATGTGGTCAATTGATTTTCAACTGTGGTGCCAAGGCAATGTAGTGGAGAAAGGAAAGTCTTTTCAACAAAAATTAGCATTGACCCACAACTTAAATAAAAATTAACTTAAAATGATTTACAGACCTAAATATAAAAAACATATAAAACTTCTTGAAAAAAAAAAAAGAGGAAAAGCTTTGCTACTTTGGAGTGGACAAGGATGTCTTAGAACACACAAAAAATGATTAATAAAGAAAAAATTAATAAATTGGATTTCATCAAAATATAAAACTTTTGCTCTTTGAAAGACACCATTAAGAAAATGAAAAGCCCAGGGGCGCCTGGGTGGCTCAGTCGTTAAGCATCTGCCTTCGGCTCAGGTCATGATCCCAGGGTCCTGGGATCGAGCCCCGCATCAGGCTCCCTGCTTGGTGGGAAGCCTGCTTCTCCCTCTCTCACTCCCCCTGCTTGTGTTCCCTCTCTCTCTGTGTCTCTGTCAAATAAATAAAATCTTTAAAAAAAATAGTTTAAAAAGAAAAAGAAAATGAAAAGGCAAGCCATAGTCTAAGAGAAAATATTGACAACACATATGTCAAAACAAAGGACATATTTAAAATGTAAAAGGAACTCTTACAATGCAATTCAAAAATGGGGGGAATATATGAACAGACATTTCACAAAAGATATACAAGTGGCCAATAAGCACATGAAGAAATGTAACATGTTTAATCATTTGAGAAGTCAGATTAAAACTATAATAGGTATCAATACACACCCGTTAGAATGGCTAAAACTTTAAAAAAAAACATGACCATGCTAAGTGCTGATGAGGCAGCTAGAACTCTTCATACATTGTTAGTGGGAATTTAAAAAATAGTATAACCATTTTTGGAAACCATTTGGCATTTTCTTTTTTTTTTTAATTTGGCATTTTCTTAAAAATTAAGTTAAAGTTACACCCATCACAAATTACAAATTACATGTAAATTACAGTATATCCATACAACAACAGAATACTACTCAGCAATAAGAAGGAACACATTATTATTATATACAAATCATTATGTTGATGTGGTCCTTGGGGAATATACATTCCTTTTCTTCATTCTTTTTTTTTTTAAGATTTTATTTTTTAAAGTAATCCTTATACCCAATGTGGGGCTCGGACTCACAACCCCAAGATAAAGAGGCATATGCTGTACAGACTGAGCTAGCCAGGCACCTCTGGAATATACATTTCTTTGGAGCAATCCAGTTTTTGTTGCCTACTTTTTGCTAGTAGGATTACTAGTGAGGATTACTTTAGAGGCTGAATGGTCACATATCTTAGCAGGCCAGGCTTATCTGGCATTTCAATTCTTTAAAAACAAAAAACAAACAAACAAAAAACTGCTTTGTTTGCCTTTGGTCATTCCAGATGTGAGTTATAACAGGGATCTCATTTAGGTATTTTTTAAGCCTGACAAGTCTGGTATTTGATTTACTGTCTATACTTTGCCCATCCCTTTCATTCAACCTAGTGGAACCTATATTGAGATCATCTAAAAGGATGGGTTTCATTGGAAAGATAACATCCTTAGTCTGATCTTTGCCACAGAGCTCTCTCCCATTGTCTATCAGTAGTACTTGAGAAAAGCTTGAGGACCTCTTACCACTATTTTAAGTTGGAATAATGGAGCAATTGGGTGCATAATCCAAATTACTGAACTCTAGACAATAGGTTATCAACCACAGGCAGAGAAATATTCCCTTCCATCTCTGTTTGCACTCTGGCTACTTCTAGTCTGAGTTCATCTCTTGTTTTAGGGCTTTGTTGAATGTGTCAAGAAACAGCTAGCACACTGTGAATTTTGTCAGCCTTTCCCCTTATGGTTACATGCTTACTTGGCATGTGGTCTGCCTTCCAGGGTATCACAGCAACAATGTTTTTTTAAAAGATTTTATTTATTTATTTATTTGACAGAGAGAGACACAGCGAGAGAGGGAACACAAACAGGGGGGTGTGGGAGAGGGAGAAGCAGGCTCCCTGCAGAGCAGGGAGCCCAATGTGGGGCTTGATCCCAGGACCCTGGGATCATGACCTGTGCCAAAGGCAGACGCTTAACTGACTGAGCCACCCAGGTGCCCCTCACAGCAACAATTTTATCAAATATTTTGATATGGATTACAAAGATCATCAGCGTTCTAGCCTGCTGTGTCTTAATTACTTGCTGTCTTGACTACTAAGCCAATACCATGTATTTTAATTTGAATAATAGCAGCACTTCACTTCTAGATTCCAAATTCCACATTAGTCCACATATAAGTTAGGCTACTGTAACAAACAAAACAAAAAACCTGTAGCTTAAACAGTTCAGAAGCTTGTTCTTCTCAGTCTGATACAGTCTGAGAATAAGCTGTCGAGAGCCAATGTGGCACTCTCTGGTAGCCTTCAGGTATTGCATGGTTAAAAACAGCTCCCCTCTCTATGAGTATGTCAGCCAGCAGCCTGCTATTAATATCCTTTCCTTTTATAAGCATAATCATCACTTACGTTCACACCAGTTTGACTAGAACTTGGTCACACGATCAAACTGGCTGCAGGGGAGCTTGGAAATGTAGTCTTTAGCTGGGGACCACTTGCCCATTTAAACAACACCATGATTTAAAGGAAGAATAAATATTAGGAGACAACTAGGAGTCTCTGTTGTATGGACTAAGAAAATATTTACAACAAAATATAAAGCATTGTATTCATAATACATAAAAGCTTCTACAAACCACTAAGAAAAAGTCAACCCAATAAAAGTAAATAAAATGATGCTAATGATGTGCAGGTCAGAAGAAATACAGTGACCAATATGCATATAGAATGATGTTGAACCCCTCAGAGAAATCAGTAGAGAAATGCAAATTAAATCATCCAAAAAGATTTTTTTTGCCAGTTTGATTGGAAAAACTTAAGCTGTTGGGCGCCTGGGTGGCTCAGTTGTTAAGTGTCTGCCTTCGGCTCAGGTCACGGTCCCAGGGTCCTGGGATCGAGTCCCACATCGGGCTCCCTGCTCCGTGGAGAGCCTGCTTCTCCCTCTCCTGCTCCCCCTGCTTGTGTTCCCTCTCTCGCTGTGTCTCTCTGTCAAATAAATAAATAAAATCTTTAAGAAAAAAAAACAAAACAAAACTTAAGCTATTGCTAATATCCAGGTTTGATAAAAGTTTAGGAAAAAAAGGAACCTCTTCTATACCGTAACTGGAATGTAAATTTGTATACCTTTTGGAGGGCAGTTAATCATTATCTGTAAATAATTAAAATGCTCATGTGCTTTGACTTAGGAATTCCATTCTTAGGAATCTCTCCAGCAGAGTTCACTATTGTGTCATTTATGATAGCAAAAATTTGGAAAAACCATAAATGCTTGACAAGAGGGATTTAGATATGAAAAATTAATGTAATACTGTGCAACCACTTAAGAATATAAAGTAGCTTGATATGTTGTTACTTGGAAAGATAGGAAGTGTTTATAATATGTTAAGTGAATGAAGCGAGTTGCAGCACAGTATGTCAGGGACAACCTCCTTTCTAGAAAGAAAAAAGTATATACTATATAATTATAGAAAAAATATGGGAGTATATGATAAAACTGATTCATGTAACAGTGGTTACCTCTGGGAAAGTAGAATTGGAGGTGTAGAGAGGTACTTTTTTACCTTTCAGTTTGTGTATGAATATACACAATGGTGGGACTATGGGAAATTTTCACTTCCTTTTTGTATTTTTCTACATTTTTTAAATTGAAGAAAAAAGAAAAAATATTAAAAAGTGTTTAAGTATTTTAAAGTGCTCTATAGTATAAAAACATTAAAGTAATAGGAATGGGCAATTTAAAGAATATTTTGAAAAAATACTTATATTCCAGGTGTTTTTAAAGGTTTATTTATTTAAGAAAAAGAGAGCAAGCAGTGGGGAGGGGCAGAGGGAGAGGGAGAGAGAAACATAAGCAGACTCTACGCTGAGTGGGAGCCTGATGTGGGGCTCGATTTCATGACCCTGAGATCATGACCTGAGCTGAAACCAAGAGTCAGACGCTAAACTGACTGCACCACTAGGTGCCCCTGTATCCCAGTTATTAACCTGACTTCTGAGGTTTAGATATGATTGACTCAAACTAACCTTATCCTACACCTAAAATGCTTTTCCAAGATTTTGTAGAATTTCTAGGGCTTACAGAGACATTTGAAGTTTCTGTTTGTTTAATTCCAATTCGTCCATTTCTCACCTCTTACAACTATTCTCTCCTGTCTTTTCCATGTTGTAACCAGATGTAGAACTCAGCCCTCTTCCTTTGATTTCTACCCTCCCCCAAGCATTTACATTAGGCATTTGTATGTGTTCAACACTTTTCTGAAGGAAGGTAGTAAGGGTTTGCATTTAGAATACTGCCAGTAATTTTAAATGGAATGGTATCCATCTTTCTTTTTATTTAAAAAAAATTTTTAAGATTTTATTTATTTGAGAGAGAGCGAGCAAGTGGGGTGAGGAGCAGAGGGAGAGGGACAAGCAAACTTCACCCTGAGCTCAAAGTCCAAGGAGTCTCAGGACCTGATCATGACCTGAGCTGAAATCAAGAGTCGAATGCTTAACCGACTGAGCCACCCAGGCGCCCCTCCATCTTTCTTTTTAAAAAGCCTTCAGTCATTTTACCACTTTCTCACCTTTCCTTGTCACTAATCACTATGGCCTTCGCCAGGTTGTCTTTCCTTGTACTAGCACTATACTTTCTCTTCTCTGGTCTTTTTTTTCTTACTTAAGGAGAGAAGTTAGGAATTTCATCTATTTCCTAATGTCTTTGAGGCCTTATCTTCCCCACCCAAAACAACCTGTCAAGATACAGTCTCTACAAAGACAGTTACCTCCCCATGAGGAATTCTGGTACCTGCTGTTAAAATAATAATTTCATCTCTTTCATTATTATGGTTATAAGTGTAACTGATAAAATAATTAACACATTAATTGTCCTTATTAACTCTTCATGTTGTTTTTTTTTTTTCCTAAGTAAAATCTTATCCTTTGGTCAGTAGTGTTGATAGCTGAGTCTTAATTGACCTTGGCTTCCTGCTGGGAAATAGAAGAGTTGTGACATATTGGCATTATTAGGACATCTAATCACACTTCCATTTTATTAGGGGCAAGGGGTAAATAACTTATGCTTAAGCTAGAACCTCTTTGCTAAAAAGTTAGCTTTTGTAATGAGAATGTAAGCAGAAATACTACCTTGTATAAGTATAAAATTCTACCTTGATAGAACTTAACCTAACGGTCTATGAAAACATGGCTGTATATAGGGTTCTGTGGGATTAGAAGACCTTGACCAAAGTCCGTGTAAGATTTATATACTGTCTACTAGAGACAGTATGGCATAGTTGAAAATCAGGAAGAAAGCTTTTGGTTTTAGAAAAACCTACATTAAAATTAAAACCTAAATTAAATAAAAATTCTTTAAAATTTTTTTAAATTTTATTTATTTTGAGAGAGAGAGAGAGAGCGGGGCAGAGGGAAAGGGAGAAGCAGACTCCCTGCTGAGCAGGGAGTCCAATGTGGGGCTCCATCCCAGGACCCTGGGATCATGACCTAAGCCAAAGGCAGACCTTTAACCGACTGAGCCAGCGGGCTCTCCTAAATAAAAATTCTAAATTAAATCTGGGAGCATTTACCATGGTAATCTTGGACATGTTTGCTTTACTGAGCCTCAGTTTCTTCATCTATCAAATGAAGATAATAATAATATAAAACATATAACCAGCCTGGTATAGTGCCTGGTACATAGTAGTCAGTACATGGTAGCAATGGAATTTTAGCAATAATTATAATTTTCTTAATATATATTATTATGTTTATTACTGTTAAATACTTTTCAAATGACTGGTGTCACTTTAAATTCATGTGGGTTCCCAGTGTTGCCAGCATCCTATACTATTTCCTTAGTATACTCCCCATTTTCCAAAGCCACACTACCATATCTTCTCTGCTCCAACTTCCAACACCCTCCTCTTTTCATTCTCAGCTGTAACCTTGATTCTTACTGAGAAAATAGAAGCCGCTACAAGAGAACTTTCATATTTTCCCACCAACAAATCTATTAGTCTACCTCCAGTTATAACCCTACAGTCTGCCTTTCCTCTTATTACCATGGAATAAGGCCCATCCCTCCATTTGTGTATAGAATCCCATGTACTTATGGACTTAGCACTTACAGTTATCCCCCTGTACTCTTCAATAATTACTTTTTACCTTTTATGTAAGATAATTCCCATCAGCATACAAACATGCCATCATAGGTTCTATGATAAAAGAAATTCTTTCCTTTCCTTCATTCATATCTCCATCCAGCTATTACTCCATTTTTGTGTTTCCCATAGAGAAAAGCTCCTTGAAAACATATCCTTTCCTCATTTGGGTTTTCATTCCTGTTACTTTGCTAAAACTGCTCTTGTCAAGGTTTCCATTGACTGCCATGTTGCCAGGTTCTCAGTCCCATTTTACTGGACCTCAGTGGCATTTGAACAGACCACTTCACCCTTCCTGAAGTACTTTCTTTGCTTGGCTTCTGCAATATCACCTGTTCCTGGTTTTCCTTCACCTTCACTGGCCACTCCACTTCTTTTACTGAATCTTCTTTATCTTTCCTGACTTCTAATTATTGATGAGTTCCAGAGCTCAATTCTTGGACCTCTTTTCTTCTCTTTCACTTCCTGGGTAATCCCAACCAGTCTCATTGCTTTTATTATCATCTTTATAGTGATGACTCCTAAATTTATATCTTAAGTCTCAATCTTCTCTGAACTCCAGACCTGCATACCTTATTGCCTATGCTACATCTTTGTTTGGATGTCCCATAGGTGTTCTAAACTTAGTCTATTCCATCCTTTCCCCAGTTTTACTTATTTTAGGAAATAGTAGTTCTAGTCACCTTTAGTCAGCCAAAAATCTTGACTCTATTCTCTCACATCCAACCCATCAGCAAAATTCTGTCAGCTTGAGATCAGTGTAGATCCAGAATCTGACCATTTCTCATCACCCTTGCATGCTATCACCATGGTCTGAGCACTACCATCTCTTGCCTAGATGACTGCAGTAGCTTCTTAACCAGTCTTCCTGCTCCATTGTTGGCCCCTAAAGCCTTTTCTTCACACAGCAGAGTCATCCTTTTAAAATGTTAATTATTCCCTGTTTAAATTTTTCCAATGGTTTTCCATCACATTTAGAATAAAATCTAAAAATCCTTACTATGGTCTGCAAGATGCTGAATGATTTGGTTCCTGGCAACTGCTCTGACTTCATCTTCTACCACCTTGGTTCCTTTGTTTATTCCAGCCACAGCTGTCTCTTCACTAGTCTTTGAACACACCAACACATTCTTGCCTTCACACTTGCTGTTGTTTGTTTTTTTAAAAGATTTTATTTATTTGACAGAGACAGCGAGAGAGGGAACACAAGTAGGGTGGGTGGGAGAGGGAGAAGCAGGCTTCCCGTGGAGCAGAGCCCGATGCGGGGCTCGATCCCAGGACCCTGGGATCATGACCTGAGCCGAAGGCAGACGCTTAACGACTGAGCCACCCAGGTGCCCCGACACCTGCTGTTCTTTGTGCCTGAAATGTGCTTCACCCAGATATTTGCATGGCTTGCTCCTTTATTTCATTCAGTTCTCTACTCAAATGCCAGCTCATCATAGAAATCTTCCTGACCGTGCTATCTGAAACAGCAACCTATTGCCCATGTCCTGCCCTACCTACCTCAGTCTCTATTCTTTATCCCTTTTTGTTTTTCTTTTATAGTATTTCTCACTACTTGACATCTTCTATTTATTAATTTTCTCCCCTCTTGATGGTTAGTTCCATGAGGGCAAGGAGTTTGTTTTGTTCATTACTGTATCATCAACACCTAGAGGTTAGCTATGGCACTCAAAGTGTTTGTTGAGCAAATGAATTGCTTTTTTCCCCACTCTTACCCATCTACTTAAAAAAAAAATCCTTGGAAAAAAGCAATCTTTTAAAAACAAATTGTGGTAAAATGTACATAACCTACAGTTTACCATCTTAACCATTTTTAAGTGTATAGTTCAGTGGCATTAAGCACATTCACACTGTGCTGCCCCCATCACCACCATCCATCTCCAGGACTCTTTTCATTTTGCAAAACTGAAACTCTGTACTCATTAAACAATAACTCCCTGTTCCTCCTCATCCCCCAACCACTGGAAACCACTATTCTACTTTCTGTCTCCCTGAGCAATCTTTTAATTAGCCACCAAAAAGATAAGTTTTAAACATATGAGGAGTCAAACCACCCTTCAGGTTTCCTTCAACAAGTACTTACTGAACAACTAACTGCCTGGGGCTTGGTACCATGCTGGGTACGATAGGGACACACGAGTAGTGTCCTCTACACTTCTATTCTTCTGGAACCAAGAATTGTGCATTCTTTCTAAGAAGCCATTTCATATCTTGTTATTATGCTCTGACATTTAAAACTGAGGTATGTTTTGTTATGAATTTTACTTTTTGTAGCCGTTTTCTTTTCCCTGTCTTTTTGTCTGGTCATTTCAAATTAACAGGAAAATATACATTTTTAGATAAAATTCACAAAACATAAAATTAACCATTTTAAAGTTCATTGGCATTGAGTATATTCACAATATTGTGCAACCTTTACCTCTTTCTGGTTCCCAAACATTGTCAGCACTGTAAAAGAAAACCCCATATTCCTTAAGCAGTTATTTCCATCGCCTCTTCCCCCATGCCTTTGGCAGCCACGATCTGTGTTCTGTCTCTATGGATTTACCTCTTCTGGGATATTTCATATAAATGAAATCATGCAATATGTGACCTTTTGTGTCTGGCTTATTTCACTTAGCATAATGTTTTCAAGGTTCATCCACACTGTAGCATTTGTATCAGAACTTTCTTTTTATGGTGAAATAATATTACATCATATGTATATACCACAATTCATTTATCCATTCATCTGCTGATGGACATTTGGGCTGTTTCTACCTTTTGGCTATTTTGAATAGTGTTGCTGTGAACACATGTGTACATGTATTTGAGTACCTGTTTACACGTCTTTTGGGTATATACCTAGGAGTGGAATTACTGGGTCATATGGTAATTCTGTGTTTAACTATTGGCCAAACTATTTTCCATGACAGCGGCGCCATTTTGCATTCCCTACAGCAACATACAAGGATTACCGTTTTTCAATATCCTCATTAACACTTGTTATTTTCCACTTTTTATTATTGTTATAGCCATCCTAGTCAGTGTGAACTGTTAATCTCGTGGTTTTGATTGCATTTCCCTAATGATTAGTGATGTTGAATATCTCTTCATATGCTTGTTGGCCGTTTGTATTATTATAGATAATTTTTTTACAACTATTATAACAATATTCTATTTGATGAAATCTTCTGTTTTGGTTAAATCTCTCTCAATTATAGCCCCGTGAGTGCAACAAGTTAGTAAACTATGGCCTGTGAACCAAATCTAGCACACTGCCTGTTTTTATATGGCCTGCAAGCTAAGCATGGTTTTTACATTTTAAATGGCTGGAGAAAAATCAAAAGAATATTTCATGTCACATAAAAATGATAGAAATTCCAGTTTCAGTGTCTATAATAAATAAAGTTTAGTTGGAACACACAGCCACACCCATTCATTTATGTATTGTCTGTGACTGCTTTCACACTATAATAGCAGAGCTGAGCAGTTGTAATTGAGGCCATATGGGCCACAAAACCTAGGATATTTACTATCTGGCTCTTTACAGAAAAAGTACAGACACTCTGTGTCTTATTCTGTTTAGGTTGCTGTAACAGAAACACTATAGAGTGGCTAGCTTATAAACAAAAAAATTTTCTCACAGTTCTGGAGGCTAGAAACACAAGATTAAGGCACAGTGAATTTGGTGTCTGGTGAGAGCCTGCTTTCTGGTTCATAGATGGCGATCTTCCTGCTGTCTCTCACACAGCAGAAGGGATGAGGGAGCTCTCTGGGATCTCTTTTACGGGGCACTAATATCATTCCTAAAGTTCCACTCTCATGACCTAATGACCTCCCGAAGTTCCCACTTTCTAACACCATCACATTGGGGTTAGGTTTCAACCTATGAATTTCGGGGAGATAAACAGTCTTTTGCACCCTGTTTAGAAAGTCATTGTTCTTAGCTTCTGATCCTTGATGACCAGAGAAGCCTTTAAGGGAGTAAGGAGGTATTTCTGAGGAGGGCTCATAATCGACTAGTGTTTAGTTTAGTTCTTATAGATGACCAAATGCTTTTTATTTTGATACTAAACTCCAAGATTATAGTAGTAATGATAGGAACCAAATGTAAAATTCCTAAAGTATCACTTAAATTTCAACTGTCACTAACATTAGGAGTATCTCCCCTCAATAGGGTTTCAACTTTCACAATACATTATTTATGATAAAAATAAAGAAATTTCGTGAAATAACCTCTAAAGACTCCTTTGCCTCCAAATTCTGAAATACTATGATTCTAACATTAACTGTTGGAATATCATTATGTTGCTCAATATCCCATTGAACAGGGGCATCCTATATTCCAGAACTTCTCAGTGCCCTTCTGTTACTGAATTATTTTGAAAATGTGTCTGCCCTGCTTAACTAGGGGCATCTTCTCACACTTCAAGCTTTCTTTGAATTTTTTTCAAATAAGAGACTTCAAGTTGATTAAGTATAGAGATTGTATTGATTTTAATAGATGTGTGTTTTGTTAGAAGGAGATTGTCAATCACAGTCATTGCCATGCTGTGTGTAGGCTTTTTGAGCACATGTTAACTTAAGGAAATACATTTTGGATCAAAATTACCAAGAGGTAAAGAAAGTTAGATTCAGTCATGCTCCTCCAAATTCTGTAATGATAACACCCTAAACTGGATATACCCAAAGATTAATCTTATGGTAAAATCTATACTCACTCCTGCTTTGATGGGATATTTACTTTCTGGTTAAGGGAAAGTGAATGTTTACAAGCAAAGTTCTATTCATTCCTAAAGAAAGGACTTCCCGGGGCGCATGGGTGGCTCAGTCCTTCTGCCTTTGGCTCAGGTCATGATCCCAGGGTCCTGGGATGAGTCCCGCATGGGGCTCTTGGCTCAACGGGGAGCCTGCTTCTCCATCACACTCTCCCTCTGTGCTTTCTCTCTTTCTCTCTCAAAAAAAAATAAATAAATAAAATCTTGGGGCGCCTGGGTGGCTCAGTCGTTAAGCGTCTGCCTTTGGCTCGGGTCATGATCCCAGGGTCCTGGGATCAAGCCCCGCATCAGGCTCCCTGCTCCGTGGGAGGCCTGCTTCTCCCTTTCCCACTCCCCCTGCTTGTGTTCCCTCTCTCGCTGTGTCTCTCTCTGTCAAAAAATTAAATAAAATTTAAAAAATAATAATAATAAAAATAAAATCTTAAAAAAAATTAAGAAAGGACTTCCCATTTTGTAGCTGTTGGATTATGGATGAGACTTCATTAAGATAATAATCCCCAAGCCCTAGAGGGTGCTCTCAGTAGGAATTAACATTCCCAAACAAGTAGATGCAATGCTCTTGTCCCTCAAGGCCTTTCAGCTCTCAAACCAATTGAGCTACTGTAATCCCCAAATACTTACCTTCTCAAATGGGTATGCAAGCTTCTCTTCTAAATGAAGTCATATAAACCTCAAGTAGCACCAGGCTAGTCTATGTCTTTTTGTATTTTTATTGGTCTCTATACTCTTAACTCCCTGACCGGCAGCTTTGTTAATGAAGGAAGCTCACTTTAATAAAATTACTATGTTTAGATGCTCGTTATTAGAAGCTGCATGCCAAATGCTAATTTAAAGCCCAGTCATTAAGGTTAAGAGGGTTTGTTGTGCACACTCCTTTACATAACTCATTCTGAGGCTGTTATAGAGCCATACTGGCTATTGCCTTTTTAAACAAGCCTGTCTGTCATATGTTCTTGTCCATGATTTGAACCTATCAATGTGATAAAGTCTTAATAAGCATGAAATCAATGACATTTGTCACCAGAAAAAAAAAAAAAAAAGAGGGTTTATCGCTGCTATTCTTCAGTTTGCCTCCCCATATGAAATCTGTAGTGGCTTTTCTAGCCTTTACCTGTAATATGTTCTATTACCATAGGGCCTGTCCTTCTTCTGATATGGAGCTGAGGTGTTTAGAGAATGTTCATAATTAGGTGTTATTCCTACATCTTTTGGTCAGCTTTTAGAGATCCTGATGCCTAGGTCGCACTCCACATCAACTGAATCAGAATGTTGGCGGTAGGAACCCTAGGCATCAGTAATTTTTAAAAGATCCCCAGGTGATTGCAATGTGCAATGAGGTTGAGAAACCACTGGCTTTACTTATTAACCATAAAGCTTAGAGTAGAGGTTCTTAACTCCTGGTAGCAATTTACTCCTCAGGATTAATTGACCTTCTAATAATGTACTTTACTTGAAAAAAAGATGTTATATAAATATAAGACTGTTTTTTGTTATTATATAGACTGTAAAAAAGCGCTGTTTTGTGGTAAAATATATATAACATAAAATTTAGGATGTTAACCATTTTGTACTGTTTAGTGGCATGAAGTACATTCACATCGTTGCACTACCATCACCACCATCCATCTCCAGAACTTTTTTCATTGTCCTAAACTGAAACTGTGTCCATTATACAGTAACTCCCAGAATAGCCTGCAGCCCGTGGCAGCCACCATGCCACTTTCTGTCTCTATAAATCTGACTGCTCTGGATACTCATATAAGTGAAATTATGCAGTATATGTCTTTTTGTGACTGACTTATTTCAATTAGCATGATATCTTCAAGGCTAAACCATGTTGTAGCATGTGTCAGAATTTCCTAAATTTTTTAAGGCTAATTAATATTCCATTGTATGTATATACCACGTTTTGTTTATCCATTCATCTGTCCTTGGACACTTGGATTGCTTCCATCTTTCAGTCATTGTGAGTAATGCTGCTATGATCATGGATGTACAAGAAGTGAATTTTAAGTAAAGATAAATAAGATGCTCATCTGGATAAATCGCTTGCTCTTCTTTTTTAAGATTTTATTTATTTATTTGAGAGAGAGAGAGTGAAAGCCTGAGCAGGAGGCAGTGGGGGAGAGGGACAAGCAGACTCCCTGCTGAGCAGGGAGCCTGATGCGGCGGCTTGATCCCAGGACTCTGGGATCATAACCTGAGCCAAAGGCAGACGCCTAACCAACTGAGCCATCCAGGTGCCCCAAATCACTTGTTCTTTATGGATAGGTTGTAGTGTAGTTTACCACATGAGTTTACCTGCCTCTAGTGACTGGCCTGCCTTTTACAAAGTAGGGCAAAAATTAGTTACTATTCCATATGCTTTCTGGATTTTCTCAAATATGTTAGAATTATTTTATTGAATTAGCTCTCTTGCCCACTCTGTTGATCAATCGCACAAAAGCTATGTTCTAGAAATATAATGATAAAAGTCTGTATCTAGAATTAAATTAAGGACTCGTGTTGTATAGTTTAGTTTAATTCCAAGTGCTACTACAGCAAAATTGTAAACTTCAAAACAAACCTAAAAGCGTTCCCTGGTCTAGAAGTTATAAACCAGAAATATGTATGTTGCTCTAGAAGTTGTAAACTAATTAGCTTGAATCTAAAAGCCACATTATGATCTCTACTTCTGCCTGTGTTACTCAGGCCCTTTAGCCCTGCTTCTATACATGATCCTAGATTTTTGTATTACAAAATCTAGTACCTGAGCTAAGGGTTCACTTTTTAGTTCTTTCCTTTTTTTTTTTTTTTTTTTAAGATTTATTTATTGGGCGCCTGCGTGGCTCAGTTGGTTAAGCGACTGCCTTCGGCTCAGGTCATGATCCTGGAGTCCCTGGATCGAGTCCCGCATCGGGCTCCCTGCTTGGCAGGGAGCCTGCTTCTCTCTCTGACCCTCCTCCCTCTCATGCTGTCTCTCATTCTCGCTCTCAAATAAATAAAATCTTTAAAAAAAAAAAAAAAAAAAAAAGATTTATTTATTTATTTTAGGTGGGGAGGGGCAAAGGGAGAGGGAGAGAGAAACCCAAGCAGACCGCA
The DNA here is from genome assembly GCF_002201575.2 of Neomonachus schauinslandi. NCBI lineage: Eukaryota > Metazoa > Chordata > Mammalia > Carnivora > Phocidae > Neomonachus > Neomonachus schauinslandi. The sequence goes on from NC_058417.1 coordinate 27,526,656, forward strand.
CTGACCTCAGAGCCCGAGGTGGGGCCCTGAGTTCAAGACCCAGAGATCACAACCTGAGCTGAAACCTAGAGCAGATGCTTAAGCGACTGCGCCACGTAGGCGCCCTTAGTTCTTTACATTCTTGGTGAACCAACCCTGTTTGTCTCTTGACTTCCATGAAGGGTATGTTTCTTTTTTACAACAGTTCAGATAGGTGTTCTACAAGAGAGCAGCTGTGTTGTCAGTAAGTGGAAATTTTATGGAGTCAGTCAACTTTGGAAAAATAGTGATTACTTATTTTAACATTGTATTTCTGAAGGCATGACTTTTTCATAGTCCCACATATTTTTCATATTCCACCCACTCTTTGTTACTGTATCAAAGAAATGAATCTTCATTTGTGTGTGTATATTTCACTTTGATCCCTTTGACACTTTTCCTTAATTTTTCACTTCTAATAAAAGGCAGTTGAAATGAAAAGAGGCTCAGCCACATCACTGAAAAGATATAAATTGTACACTTTACTGGTCTCATTGGGTTAACAACTGGGCTGCATCTGTGCGCTTTAGAGGTACAGGAATGACTGAAAACTGAGAATCTGATGAGAATATAATTTTAGATCCAGTTCTACATTTAAACATGAGCAACTTGTTCTTCTTGTCTGAAGACTTATCTATCGAACTCCACAGTCTGAGAGGCTAAGAGTGAGTAAACAAACCTTCTTTCTTTCTAGATCTTCATCTGCTGGTGGATGTGGCCTGCAAGCAGGAGCACTTTCCAAAGGAGGAAGAATTAAAAGAGTGAGGAACCGATGACAAATGTGACATTGTGCACTAGCTGTAGCTGGAGGCAGACTAGCCTTGCACATGACACACTGTTGGGATTTTTTCAGTTCTGTTAAGGAAAAAAAAGTATTTTTGTTTTGTTAATTGAGAATTTTGTTAGTTGAGAATTGGGACTTTGGTATTTACTACAGCTGTTCAGTTCAGACTATTTACCTTGACGAACTACTAAACATCAAGCAGCCCCCCCCCCTTTTTTTCTCTTTGCTGCCCAGATCCCTTTCAAATGAAAAGTCCTGGCCTTCTGTTACAGTCAAAAAGCATCTAAAAACTGCTGCATCTATGTACTGGAGAATAATCTGTGTGTGTGTGCTGATTTGCCGTCTTGCCGCTCTCAAACTGTAGTCAGCACAACTCCAGGGGGAGTTCAGTCTATCTGTTTCAAGTCACAGTGTGATCCTTCTAGAGAAGATTGTGTGAGAAACAAAGGCATGTGAGGTCACCAAGATCACAGGTCTAAAGGGGTCAGGAATTCCAGGGAAGAAACTCTGAGAAAGAGCTAATTTTCTAAGTGATTAACCAGGAAATGCTCTTACTTCCTAACCCAGCATTCTGTTTCAAAAGCAAGGCATCCGGACTTGGACCATCCATCACACTTAACAACCCCTGATTCTTTTATATTAATGGGAGCATAATTATATATTAATGGGAGCATTCTTTTATTTTCATCTTTCTTTAATTTTAATGATTCATTATCATAAATGGTAAGAAGGTTTTGTTACATATCACTTATTTAAATGTCTTCTAAAGAAAAGTAATTTGTTTATTATATTTATAAATGCTGGTAGATTTAAAAGTTTTAAAGCTTTATATTTTTATTAATATTTCAGGATAGAAGGATAAAGGATGCATGTGTAAGATATTTATTTTGAAGGGGAAAATGTGTGAACAAAAACATTAAGAGATTTAACACTGTTTTCTTGCTTTAGCTTTTTATATTCAGTCTGTATAAATTCTCATCTATATGAGATCTTGTGTGCAAATTTTGGGAAAAACTTGATTAGTAGTCATTTAACGGAAGCTGTACCTCTGACATTTTTAATAATTTATGTCTGCTTTATGCTTCTGAGAGAATTTTGGATAATGGGATAGACCATAACATTTTTATTTTATCCCCTCTGTAGGATTCTAAATTCAAATAGGAAGATTGTGGGACCAGTTCTTAGGAGAGGTATCTTGGGTGTCCACTTTCTGTGGTTGATCCCTCACTTGCTCATCCAATGACAGCAAGAAACTTTCTGATTTTAAAGTCTTTTAAACTGGCTAGAACTTTCTTACTGGATTTTGTTTCAGTTGTCCTAATAAGAATTGCAGGAACAAAAGGAAAGCCTAAGAATATGAAACTAATTAAAAAGAAAAGACACTTAGTGATATGACATAAATACTATGCTACTCTTTGTGAGTGTAACAATTCATTTCTTAAATCGCATTGTGCCTTTACAATGATGTCAAACCATAGAAATGTTACAGAGATAGTAGTTATTTGGAAAAGGATGATTTCTGTATTGGTGTGCAGTGACTCAGTTTAGGTATGAAGGTAGGTTCTGAAAAGTGACTTGTTTGGTCCATCTGATTAGACTGGTTGATGTCCATGTGATGGGCATTTATTCACCTTTATTAGCAAGGTTTAAAAGATGAACAAATTATCAAGACTCCTCCATCTTTTGGCCAGACTATGTATTTTGGCAGAGTATGTGAAGAGGAGACCCAATTTCCAAATGAAGGAACTTTGTCTTTTCTCTGTCACGTTGAGAAGCTGATAAACGGTGTAGGTGACATTCCTTCCCTTAATATGCCTTTTAAGCTTTGTATATGTTGAAAGAAATAATATCTTTTGAGGAAATGTGTCAGGCAGAAACCTTGGCATAGATTTGGTTTCAGTGGTTTTAAGGCTTAATTAATGAAATACCTTTATCAGCTTTCCAAACTTTTTTATATATGACTACAACAGACCAAGGAGCTGGATCTCCTGCTACACTCACATGCCTGCTACCTATCAACTAAAGCTATCATCACTGACTTGGGAAAAATGGCAAAAGATAAAATAAAATCTTTGTGTGAATTAGCCAGTAGGGCCTGACACATACTAACAAGGTTTCTGACTAGCACCTCAGTATTTCAGCACCTTAAGCATGATAAATTTCAATCAGTCAACAATAAAGTGAGTGTTTCAACTGGACTTGTCTTGCTTGTTTTTACTGTTTTATTGGTGATCAATAGAAACCTCAGTTGTCATGACTATTATTAATAATAGCAAAATTTTAAAGAGAATGTGTTCTGTTTTTCAAAGAATCTAACTTTAAAAAAAGTGTCAGGTTTTTTTTGTTTTGTTTTGTTTTTTTCATTTGCAATTGAAGAGAGATTGAACAGAGATTGAATCTTTAAAATGCTGTTAGGGATAAGGACAATTCTTGGACATGTTTATAGAAACTGTTTTTTTTTTTTTAGGAAAAGGATGAATAGTCTTCAGTAGCTTTAGTCAATCCAGATATGGAAACAGACCCTGAAGGATGATCTCTCTCATGGGTAGGATTAGGTAGAGTAGACGTCAGTGAGATGGGCATTTCATTACCACAGAAATGACAGCTTTATGACATCCCTTGGGAGTTGTGATATATCAACCCCTGTGGGATAAGCCGGAGATCTCTTGCTTGTCAATTCTGGTGACCTAGTAAACACAGTATATCAGGGAAGTAAACTATATAGGGCTGTTTGGGTGGATACTGAGTATCTCACGGGATACCCAGGTTCATGAAACATATTATCATCATTCCTAGATCTTGCAGTTTCCTCAAGAGAGGGCAACCACATCTATATTTTTTTTCCTTCTTTCACCTAAGTATGTATATTAACTCTTAGGTTTGTTTAGGTCTCTTAACTCCTTTGCAAGTTTCAAGCAGGAACAGGTGAGGCAAAGTCCATTGGTAGGTCACTTTTTGTTTAAAGATGTTTTTGCCTCTATCAAATATGTAGTAATGTATATTTTACATTATTTATGCTATGCTATTATGCAATATATATAAAATTAAAAATACAAAACCATAAGAGATTTTTAAAAATTCTTTTGAAAAGAGTTGTAAAGGTTATAGTTGCATTGTGTTCTTAAGGTCCAACCAATAAAGAAAACGTGCTAAATTAAGAATTTATTTTAGAGCTTATTTCTCTGCTCTATGTCAGTTATTAGGCCAAAATGTCAAAATTACTCTCATAAACCTTCTCTAGGGAAAAAATGCTCAAGGTGAAGAAAGCACTCATACTTTTTTGCTCTGGAGGCATTGTGTCATTGTTTTATAACCTACAATGCAATTATTGTTATCCACATTTTACAGATGATCAATTTGTATGTTCTCATTTGTACAATTAAAACATTTTTTAATCTTCTGTGCTTCTTACCACAACTAAAATTTAAGTGTAAAAACAATTTAAGTGTACACTTCAATAGTGTTAACCACATTCACATTGTTGTACATTTATACAGTTTGGAGAGATTATTGGCAATAGGTAAAAAATAAAGTGTCTGGACACAGTCAATATAATCTGGTAAATTTGAAAATTCAAATTTTAGAAACATATATTAGAAACTTTTGCATTCTAATGACAAGGTAACTAAAAAAGTTCATGATTGTGGTAGTTAGCCAAGAATTGGTTTTCTTTTTGCCTTACATGCTTCTCATGAAGCATATATATTTTACCCCTTTGCTTATATTTATGACATAGACTACTTGCAATCTTACATTGAGGGCATAGGTGTGATCCATAGTATTATTTCACTCTCCAAAGATGTGAGAAGAAAATAATAGGTTCCAGACTTCTGATATCAACCTGATCTAAAAGCTCCATACAGGCACAGTTTAGAAAAGAGCTGCTGAATTTAAATAAGTAAAAGCTGAAGAAAAACTATGTGTAAAATGGACAGGGTTCTTGCCAGGGTAGCAGACCTGAGACAGCAATAAGGACTACAGCACTGGATCACTTTATTCTAGCATTGTGCTGTTTATAGACACTAAAACCTGGAAAGAGCAGAAACCCCTTTGAAATTATATTTGTAAAATCTTGTGTCCGCTCTTTCACGTTCTGGGTTTTCATTATTTTATTCTCTTTATTTCCTCATGCCACCATTTATGTTCTCTTGGGTGCAGAACCTGCTTAGATATCTGTTTGAATGGACTTGATTTACGTGTGGTAGCTTGCTTACCCAGAGAAAGTTATTGAGCATTGAACTGGATGCAGTTTGGCTGTGGCTCAATAGAGGGAGTAGAGGAGCTGAGAGAGCAGAGAGCGCAAAAGAACGTGTCTGGCTCAGTAAGTGCGCGCCCTGAAGCCCTGGCCCTAGCAGCCAGCCAGGAAGAGGGGTGGGGTGGGGCGGGGCGGGGAGGGGGGGTGGTTGCCTCTAGCTGCTCCACCCTCACTTTGTGTCAGCAGGTAGAGAGCGTGATTGCAGTCCCAGGGGAGGGAGTCAGAGCTAGAACACCAATTACAAACCACAGGCTTCCTGCTCTAGGGAGTTGATCCAGAATTGTCTTTCTGGAAGGGAAGCACTTGAATCTTTCCGAACTTTCCAAGCCCATCCATGATTCAGAGATACTGCTTTCTCCCTCTGGGATTTTCTGTGTTCCTGGTAGTGAATTGTTGCTGGTGTATTTGCTACTTTGCTCCTTTTCTCTCTCAAGATTTGATTATTTTATATGCTGTTCGGGGAGAAAAAGAACTTTTGTTAGGAGATTTCAGAAATGATTTTGGATCCTCTATAAGTGCTTTTTAGAGTTCTTGGGAACAGTAGCTCTAAGCCTGGAGTAAGTGTTTGCCTTTGACCTGCATGGATTATTTTTTCAGGCTGCGGAATTTCTCGGCACCTACCTGCAGTGTGGGGCCCTTGGTCTGGTTGCAGAGTAAGAAGGTGGAAGAATGAGCTGTACTTGGTTAAGCAGTTGAAACCTTTTTTGAGCAGGACCTATAAAAGCATAATTGAATCTGTTTCACCCCCGTGGATTCCGGTGGGCCCGACAGCGCAACAGGTTTGCAGATTTCTTTTGAAATTCTTATTTTTCTCCCTCTGCCTCAGCAAAAGAGAAGGATCTATATAACAGGTTCATGTTCAATTGCTTGGCTTTTCAGCACTTATTCCGAAGACTTTATAAGATTTTTTTTAACTTGACCTCTGAACACGGCGGGCTTTGTGGTTGAAGTGCATTTATGTTTACTTAGGGGTGCACATTTTTAATCTCTTAGAACTAAGATTTTGTTTGTACAAAGACCCAAGTTCTCAAGTGTGCCTAGAAATAGCACAGATCTACTTACTCAGGCTTATTTTTACTTTTTCAGGATGTTCTACTTAGAGCCTGTACACTAATCACCTCCCGACTCCCCCTACCTTTTATTCCCGACCCCCTCAAGGAATTTGAACATGTGTTAGGAATAGTCCTTTGTTTTACTTAGGAACGTAGAAAATTACAGATTATAAGATCTGGATAATAAAGTAGTTTCCAAAAGCATCTCCTGGGAAATCAAAGCGCTTGGCATTCTCAAGCAGGAGAATAAAAGCTGGAATCCCTAGGAGAGAACGGAAAATAAAGATAGAAATATCGTTTAACTGGGAAAAATAATTGGAAAGCTAACCTTCTCAAATACTCTTCTAATTTTGAAAGTTGGAAAAGGAGGTGATACTCAGGATTATCCTGTAATCTGTGAAGACATAAATTAGCATCTAATTTATAGGCAAATTTAGGTAGAACATTAAAAATGACAGTATATTTAACTTCATGAAAAGTATTATAAATTCAATGGGCCTAGAACTTTGGCTACACTAAAATACAGTTTAATGTGGAAACTTTTATGAATACATGTTGTAGCATCTTTGGACGTCTCTCAAGGTGTGGCCTGAAGTATCGTACCCTCTCCTCCGTTAAAAAACAAAACAAAACAAAACAACAACACTTTTTTTCCTGTGATCTTTAGTCTTTTACCATTGACAAATTTTGTGGCTTAAAAAGGACCATCTCATTTTCCGAGCTGGCGTTTTTCACTCTCACCTTCGATGCATGGCTTTCATTACTTACTTTGCCTTGTTTTGTTCATTAACATTGGGTTTAATGGTTCAGCAACTTGATGCATATGGAAGACCAGCACCGAGTGAACTGACATACTAAAGATTCGGGATGTGACATTCCACCTCAAGCAAAGTTGGAAATTCCAAAGAGAAGTGGTGATATCTTTACTAATCACAGTGAAGATGGGAGAAAATGACAGACCTGCAGCAGAAGTGGGCTGAAAACACCCTCTGCCCTGACAGATCAGGAATGCCACCTGTTCTTGGGAATATACTTTAGAGAAAGGAAGGGCCAAAATTACGACTTGGCTTTCGGAAACTGAAGCATCAATTCTCTTTTCCTCCATTTGTCTGGATCTGAGAAGCTGCATTTGGAATTGGCTCGTGGAAGCAGTATGTATGGCCGAAGTGCATTGCTGCAGCTGGTAGCATGAGTGGTGGCCACCAGCTGCAGCTGGCTGCCCTCTGGCCCTGGCTGCTGATGGCTACCCTGCAGGCAGGCTTTGGACGCACAGGACTGGTACTGGGAGCAGCGGTGGAGTCGGAAAGATCAGCAGAGCAGAAAGCTATTATCCGAGTGATCCCCTTGAAAGTGGACCCCACAGGAAAACTGAATCTCACTTTGGAAGGTGTTTTTGCTGGTGTTGCTGAAATAACTCCAGCAGAAGGAAAATTAATGCAGGTAAGGATAATTTATTATATTTCACTTTCCATTTGTTCGAACTATGCCTTTCTTCTTTTGTCTCTCAAACCAAATACCGTACAAGAGCTTCTGCTGTTTAGTTTTCTGTTTGTTTCCTCTTTTAAGGATATTGCCTTATTGGCATTCTAAAACAAATCCTTATTTCTGCTAAAGAAGAAACATGAAATTCCACATTTTAGAAGATCATCTGCTTATTTTTAACTCTGCTATTGCACTGCCTTTTTAGATCCCCCTAATAAGGCCATTCTTTGCAAGTGATGTATTCTGGCCACTATTTTTTGATAGATTAAATATGTATGGACTTGTATTTAATTGACATGAGGATCATACTTTATATCCTGTTTAAATTTGAAGTGAACACCGAAGAGGTTGATTTTTTTTTTTATTGAGGTAAAATTGGTTTACAACATTATTTAGTTTTAGGTGTACAACATAATAATTTGATATTGTATGCATTACAAAGTGATCACCACAGTAAGTCTAGTTACCATCTGTTACCATACAATTGTGAGGAGGTTACAGTGGTCAGCAGCACCCTGAAATTCTAGAATGTCCTTGGAGCATATTTGATCACTGTGTCACTTTTAAAATTTGGTCAAGCTTGAATGCTATGGCTGGCTTTATACCACGTGTAGCACCCTATTGCTAAGCCCAAAATGGAGAGGACTGCATTACAAAATGGACACAAGGTGGAAACTTGCCTCCTTTGGTCTTGTCTACACATAATTTTATTTTTGAAAAAATTTTTTTTTTTTTTTTTTTTTTTTTAAAGATTTTATTTATTTGACAGAGAGAGATACAGCGAGAGAAGGAACACAAGCAGGCGGAGTGGGAGAGGGAGAAGCAGGCTTCCCGCCGAGCAGGGAGCCCGATGTGGGGCTCGATCCCAGGACCCTGGGATCATGACCCGAGCCGAAGGCAGTCGCTTACCAACTGAGCCACCCAGGCGCCCGAAAAAATTTTAATTTAACATTTTTTTTATTGACCCACAAAGCTTTTCAGACACAGTTTCTTAGGCTTTCAGGTTGTGAATTTTGTCTATAATTAATTCATAGCCTACTCTTTATGTATTGAATTTATTAACTGACTAGGGCCATAGCTTTTCATAGATGAATTGCTCATTCCCCATGGTGAAGATAGAGCCCAAAGGGCTGTACTTTTTTACTGTGGCATTCTAGTGTCTTACTCCATAGAATTATGTTCCTTATTGATTAAAATTCATTTTATAAAAGGGCACTTCTTGCTGTAGCTCTTGGGCATAGGTTACAATGTTATTAAGTATGATTTACTTCAGCATCCAGCCTCAGATTTTAATTGTGTGATATGAATAGAACCAAAGTATTACATGAATTCAAATTTTTGTCTACTTAAAGATGAGAAAATTTAACAAATTATAGAACTCTTCCAAACATGCATTTTTACGTACATGATTTTGTGGTTCTTCATGATCACTTTTTAGGCAATATTTTGAAACCGGGATAAATGAAGTGGAAGGAGAATTAGATGAAATGAAGGACTTGGCTATTCAGAAAAATAAACAGACAAAAAGAATGTATCTGGAAAAAAATGGCAAAAGAATTTTTGGATAAGAGTCTATTCATTTAATCTGAGCTCTAGGATGGAATTAGGAATATTTAAAAGCTGAAATCACAAATAATTTGGACGGTAACTGGAAAGGAAACTTTCTTGCTGACCTTGCCTAGTTGATACCCTGAAGTGTGAGGTATATGCTCCATTTTCATTTTTTTCCATAAGTGATTTTACTTTTTAACCATATTTTGATATCTCTGAGGTCTTTGGGAGCCATACTAAGCTTTGTGTCTTATTAATGTCCTGTGGCAGCATCAGTGGGTTAATTATATGCTGCATAAAATAGTGTCTCTTTTATTTTAAATGTGTTGTCTTCTGTTATCATAAAGCTCTGTGTATTCATAAAGGAAAAGGTATGTAACAGGGACTAACTGGCATTCTCTTTGCCATTCATTATTTTACCAATCTTGATCATATCTTTGCTTATTCTTCCCTTTTTCTTTCTCTTGTAAATCCTTCTAATTTTTTTTTTTTTTTTTTTAGCTATTGACTTTTTAAAATGTTGTTTCTTTACTTTGTGATGAGGGAATTTCATTGTATCTATTATTAGCAATGCCTTTCATGTTTTATTATAGGGTAGGTTTGCGTTCATTGGCAATTTTTAGTCTTTCTTCACTTTTTGTGTACACATAACCTTCTTTTAGGTCATTAATAAACGTGTACACTAGCCTAATATTAATTGCTGGAGACTGTCAGTATTGGTCCTAGTTTATTGCCTATTAATCAATTTTTAATCCACAATAGTTACCAAATTGTCTTAATAGCCTCTTATGAGACTTTATTTTAAAAATACGAAAACAACCTTTTGGATGATATGCACCAGTTCTTCTTTATCTACTATTTGATTAATTCTTTCAAAGAACTCTAATGTGTTAGGGACACATGGTTTACACTTCTAGAATCCATGCTATTTGTTCCTTATCAGATTACAGTGCAGCTCAGGTTTACTCAACTGTGGTTAACCAAGCCTTCCATGTAACTGAAGTTTATATCCCTTAGAGTTGTGCTTTGCTGCATTTCAGCTTGCTTGAGAGATAGCTGTACCCTGGTGTCACAGATCTGAAGGCAGTCTTCTCTATTGGTCTTGAGGAATTTTAGATAATTCTATGTATCCTTTTGCCTATGAATTATTCTAGCTGCCTGTTAAGTTTGTCTCCAAAGATGTAGTCAGGCCTTTGTAAAATTGGCGATGCTCTGCACTGGCAAATGTAAAGGTACAAGAACAGTGATTTAAAAAAAAAAATAGTAACCTTGTTGTGGTTTCTGGAATTCCCAGAGAGTTTCAGAAAATTTGACATTTCTTTACATTTTGTTCAATTAATCCATGTCAAGGAAACTTTCCATATCTCCTAACTCCTTGTTTGTGTCCGATAAAAAGGACTAAATGATAGTGATTATAACTTCTTACTGTTTTTATTTTTCATTTGAATATATTTTTTTCTCCTGGTTTATGCCATTGTAGATGGAAAATGTGCTAGAGCTTATGCACTATCTAACTGTCCAGTTTTCTGGTTTATTTACGTCTTGTCAATGTTTGTTATTTCTAGTAATGTTGCTGCTACCACTTCTATAAGTGATTACAGTCCTATTTTCTTTTTCAATTCTTGTTCCTTATTTATAAATATCATTCAGCAGGACAACTCAAAATCAATCTTTTTTCTTGAAGCAAAAGAGCGAGAGGATCGTAGCTTTGCACAAGAGAGGTCAACAATTCTTTGACCGTCACACTCTTCCTGCTTAGCGGGTTGTCCTGGATTTTCTTAGACTCTAGGATAAAGTATGATCAAGATTAGGTTGTATTGTCCTGAGGCTTCAGACCTACAGTGGCAACTGTGGTGGTTTAGCATTTTGCCACTAACAGTGAACACCTCCTGGACAAATTCCCCCTTGTGCAGTGTCTATGCTTGCCCCTTAATTTACCTATTAGTCAACACGTAGCTCTCCTATCTTTGCATTTTTGCTTTATTTGTAGTCAGGACCTGAAATGAATTATTTGAGGAGGGAGAGAAATCTTTATAATTAAAGTTTTGGCCAAAGCCAGAGAGATACTGCTTTAGCAAACTGTAGTTGATGAAGTGACTACACTGTGACTCAAGGGGCTTGACTTTTAGCTCTGACTCTGTCACTACGTAGTTGGGTAAATTTGGGACAAAATGGTTTTCATCTTTCTAGGCTTTAGAGTCCCCATCTGTAAAAATGAGAGATTCAAATATAATAGTGCACTGCGAACTTGTGCTGTTCACTTTACATGTATTAGCTCGTTGCATCCTCATAATAACTCTGTGAGAGAAGTACATTACTTTTATTCTTCACATTTTACAGTTAAGCAAACTGAGACTCAAAGTGTTATTATCTGCCAAGGTCATGTGGCTAGTAGGTGGCATAGTTGGAACTTGAACCCTAGAGCCCAAGCTTTTCCAGCTCTAAAATTCTGTACATCAAAGAATGCCACAAATGGGGCGCCTGGGTGGCTCAGTTGGTTAAGCAACTGCCTTCAGCTCAGGTCATGATCCTGGAGTCCCTGGATCGAGTCCCGCATCGGGCTCCCTGCTCAGTGAGGAGCCTACTTCTCCCTCTGACCCTCCTCCCTCTCATGTACTCTCTCTCATTCTCACTCTCTCAAATAAATAAATAAATCTTTAAAAAAAAAAAAAAAAAAAAAGAATGCCACAAATGAACAGAACACCCATGTGGGCTTTGTATAAATGATTCATTTATTTCCAGACTAGAAAGGAATGAAAATGATGAGTACTGTTTTCTGAGGTTGACCCAGAATACACTATATCCTGCTAATTTCTAATGATCTCTGTATTCCTTCTGTTTCTCTCATTTGTGTTTCATTTGCAACGATATTTGTAAATCAGAATGTTTATTTAATCACTATCTACCTTTTTATGTAACAACTTTCATTATCTTTCTCTTCGTTTTATAACAGACCATGGTAAGTTATCTAATACAGGAACCTGACATAGATTTTGAAATAGCATATGCATTGCTTTGCACAAGTTGGGGCTCCTTGGAAGCAGAGATTTCAAAGTTTTAGGATTTTGTTTTGAGGCCAGCCTTTAAAATAAGTATAAATATTCAAGGCACAGTCAACCATCAGTTATTTATGTTAATGGAGGTGCAGAATATCCAATTAATTTATAATTGACTCTGGAACAGAGTCAGAAGTACACCATCAGACGTAGTTCCACTGTGTGCACTAACAGTCTTAGGTGCTTGCCTTCTGCAGTCCCAGCTCAGAGCCTCTCTTGACTTGGCTTTGTTATTAGAAGCCTGGCACCCAGAGGAGAGAGGGAAGCTACAGAATATGTTTAATGATAATTTTTCAAGTTAAGAAGGTTTCTCTTTTATAAGCACCCATCAGACAGTTTTGTATACATAAAAGTTCTTTATTTCATGTGGAAATCCAGAAAATATTTTGTAAATTCAAATTCATAAATTGCTGTGATTAATAGGAGGCAATAAATGAGCTGTACCTCTCTGGCTGTTACACCTATCAGGCTATTTAGTGTTTATTTAGCTGATTCTGGGGGTAGACATTTCCTTGGTTTTTGTAGTAAAGGGTTTGTGTGTGTTGTAATTTTCTTTATGTAAAAATTAGCCATAGTTTACTTTTTTTTTTTTTAAGATTATTTATCTATTAGCGACAGAGTGTGAGCAAGGGAGCGAGAGTGGGAGGGGGAGAGAGAGTCCTAAACAGACTCTGTGCTGAGCATGGAACCCAACGTGGGTCTCGATGTGGGGCTTCATGCAGGGCTCAGTCTCATGACCCTGAGATCATGAGCTGAGCTGGAACCAATAGTTTACTTTTTATACAATATTAAAGACATTTCTGGGGCTCCTGGCTTTTGTTGTTGTTTTTTAAGTAGCTCAGTGCCCACCGTGGAGCCCAACGCAGAGCTTAAACTCACGACCCTGAGATCAAAGCCTGGGCTCAGACTCTTAACTGACTGAGCTACACAGGCGACCCTGTTTGTTCTTGTTTTTAATAGAAGGGCTTTTACAATTTATTCACTGGAAAGTGTTGGGACGTTTTTTGCGCTTTTTTTTCCTCTTATTTCTTTCAGATTGCTAAGTACAGTAGAGGAAAAAGATAAATGAGTACAGTACTATTTTATATGTCCTGTTAGGAACCAGAATTGGTAGAGTAGGGTATTGTTAGAGAAGAGTGTGTTGATGATATTCCATTGAATTTACATAGTAGTTTTCTTCCAAGAAGCTTAAAATGATTCACAAATACCCGCAAGCCAAATAAGAATAAGTGATATTTACTCCATTTTACAGAAAAGGAAACATAATGGGGGAGAGAAAGCAAATAGATTATCCAAGAACAAAGTTGCACAGAGATGGACCCAGTCTGCTCTGCAGGAGATAGACGAGTAATCCAATTTTTCAGGTTTTCAAGGATGTGGATTTCTCTGGAATCAGTTCTACGGAGTGAGAATTCTAAAAAGCTAAAATATTGTCAAAGGCTGAGATATCTACTCTATTTGGGCCTATGTTTTTCAGTGTGATGATCCAGTCAAAAAACTATTGGTGAAGCAGTTTGACAACTTTATGTCTCAAAAAGCCTTATGAGCCCGTGCTCTGACCTGCATTCATTGTTCTTTTCCCCACTGTTATTGGGGCAAAAGCCAAAGTCTTTACAACGACCTGTAAGGCCCATCGGGATCTGCCTGGCACCCTGACCTTTTACTTCCTCACTCTGCCGTAGTCACTCTGCCCTCCTCGTTGTCCTTCCGGTAAGCCAGGCATACTCCCAACCCAAGGCCCTTCCACGTGTGAGTCCCACTTATACCCCAGGTATTTTCTTCGTGTAGTCTCTCAGATGTCATCCCCAGGTATCAAATATGCTTTCTCAGTGAGGCCTTCCTAGACTGTCCTATGCTGAAGGGCTCTTCCTATTCCCTCCTGGGCTCATATTCTCCTTCCCTGCTTTGTTTTTCTTCATAAACATTGCCATGTGACATACAGTAATATTTACTTTTGTACTTGTCTCTGTCCCCTTGGTGGAATATGAGCTCTGTGAAAGCAGGGATCTTTGTCTCCTTAGTTCAGAGCTGTATTCTTGGGAGTAGTGCCTTAGTATACTTAGTGCCTTAGATGTAATAGGTACTCAATAAGTATTTATTGAATAAATGTAAGGAACATGATGGTGGTGCTGAGTAACTCTGATACCTGGGAGATAACTGTAGGATGAAACAGATTTATTTATGTCATCACATTTCTAAGTATACTATGAAGTCAATTATTTTGAGTGCTTTGGGTTTGATATAACATGCTCCATTCCTTTACTCCTCTGACTTTCAGACAGCACAGTATCTCCTTGATTGCTGCTTCTAAATTATAAACATGGCTTTAATCAATATGTTTGAGGTGCTCCTTTACACAGCATTTATTTGGTTTAATAGAGAGCTCAACCTCTGCTTTTTAGGAAATTCTGATTTTCCAAGAAAGATTAATTGGGGTACTACTTTAAATCTGTGATTATAAGATATTGGCATATATCCAAAGGACCTCACCTTCTTAGTCCTTAAACTTGTGATTCCCAGTTCTGGTTTTGAGATACCCTAACACAGTGATTTTTAATCCTTTTTTGGTGTCACAGACTCCTTTGAGGATTTGAGAAAAGTTGCTGACCATATGTACTTACAATTTTGCATAAAATCTCAGTGAGTTGAAAGAGTCTTTGAGATACAGGGATCTAAGGACTCCAGATTAATGACTGCTATCCTAGAATAATCCCGATTATTTCAAGAAACAATACCAAATTCTCAAAACTAATTTATCCTCAGCTTACTTAATTTAAAAAGTATTTGTATAGGGGTGCCTGGGTGGCTCAGTTGGCTGGGCAGCCGACTCTTGATTTGATTTCGGGTCATGGGATTGGGGTTGTGGGATTGAGCCCCTGCCGGGCTCTGTGCTCAGCATAGAGTCTGCTTGTCCCTCTCCCTGCCCCTTCCCCCATTCGCACATATTCTCTCTCTAAAATAAATAAAATCTTAAAAAAAAAGTGTTTCTATACATTACTTGAAGTCAAACAGACAACAGTATTATGATGCAGTTGTAAGAAGGTTGGCCTGACCTAAGATGACCTCAGATGTAAAAATTGGTATGTGACAAGCATCTACTTATATTGATTTAGTAAAGGAATTGTGCTCTCCAGATATTAAGTGGAACCACATCAATTCAAAATGTGCTTACAACCCTTTCATTATGGTGTTTTCATGGAAAGGTCCATAAGAATAAAGAATATTTTACTAATTAGTTTTGATATAAGTAGAACAATTGTGGCTGTATATGTCTGTTTGATTACTAAATTCAAAAAACAGAGACTGTAAAACTAACTTTGGTTACTTTCTATTTTTTTTTTTTTGGTTTCTATCCTTTACTCTCTACTGCTTTTCCTAGGGTAGAAATCATTGGGCCCTTAAATTTCTATTTGCTATAATGGAAAACTTTGTATCTTTAAAAAAAAAGTTTGTTGTTCCTTGCTTGCTTGTTTTTAAAAATACCAGATAAGCTACTTTAGCTACTCTAATTTTTTTTTTTTTAAAGATTTTATTTATTTATTTGACGGAGAGAGAGAGCGAGAGCAGGAACACAAGCAGGGGGAATGGGAGAGGGAGAAGCAGGCTTCTTGCTGAGCAGGGAGCCTGATGTGGGACTTGATCTTGGGACCCTGGGATCATGACCTGCGCCGAAGGCAGACGCTTAACGACTGAGCCACCCAGGTGCCCTAGCTACTCTAATTTTGATCTGGGTTCTAAACATTACAGTTCATGAATATATTTTGTTTTGTTTGATACTTTTTAATATATTGGAATTTGTGTTTAATATATGCAAATTCGGAAACACCAAAATAATCAAGGTGATTTAAGTTAGAGGTTTTTTTGAGAGTTATAAGCACAGGCTCACGTTTCTCTTGGAGATAGGAAATTAAATTATTTAGAAATTCTGATCCTTGGAATTTGAAGCAGTGGTAGTTGTTTAAGATGGCAACATAACTATCTTCAAGACCACTATTTGTTTTTTAAAAAATCTAGGATACTTCTGTTATGATGGAAAGTAACCATAATACAACTATAATTTAAGTAGCATAATCAGTTATCATGTGCCTACCAATTTTATGCATGCTTATATATCAAAAGGGTACTATTAGGCATATATAAATATATGATAATTGGGAAACACTGTTGCTGTTGTTATTTCTGTAGAATAATTTGGATGAGACTGCAGGCTTTATGTTTTATGCCTGTTGATCTTGCTATTTCCTAAAAACTGATTATGGATTCCCATTCTTTTTTTCCCTAAACCATTTTGTACAGTCTTGTGAATTATCCTCTCAAAAAAAAAAAAAAAAAAAAAAAAGAAAAAGAAAGAAATCTTTTATGTGATACAGGTTTCAGGTTCTTTCATTTTTGTATCTTCTGCTTAGAACCATGTTGGTATCTGAATTTACAATTCTGTGGCCAAGTTTTTAAAACTTTGTGAAGGACTTTATTGGCCTTATACTAGAATGAAATCCTATTCAGTTTTCCATACCTAGGGTAAAATACAGGTCAGGCTATTCCATTTGTAAAGTATAATCATCAAATTTCAAGCTAGAAAAAACACCTAATCCAATCATTTCATTTTACAGATGAAGAAATAGATTAGTAGTTTGCCAAAGAGCTGCCAATCTACTGCCATATTTTACTGGCCAGCATTTTTAACAAACTTGTTTATTTATTTTAAACTTTTTTGGGGGTCATTGCAGGGAGATTAAAAAGCAGATGTTGGCAGAGATTTCCCCCTGAGCATTCCATTAAGAAGATATTATAGATTGCCATAGGGTCTCTTTCCTCTTTGATCCCTAGTCAACCAGAAGGCATACTTTAAAATAAGTGAACAAACAAAAAATATCTTGCCACAACTTAGCATTACTTTACATGGTGCATATGTCATTTATTCTGCTGTAGATAGCCTGTTGACCTGGATTGTCTCCTCAAAGCAGTAGAGACTTTTTATGAAATCTAGGCCAAGAACCTTACCCAGACTGGGGGCTGCACTGGATTCTCTCAATGTCTTATAATGTGGGTTTCCTACTGTGTGCCAAACGCTGTGGCAGGGCCGGTGGGAATACAAAGAACAGCACCCTAGCCTAGTCCTACTGAGGAAAACAGCAGAAGACAGTGTGAGATAAATGCCAAACAAGAGGTGCAGGTGTGGATGCGTTAGAATGCCGATTTTGGTTCTCTCGGGAGTCTTTCACATGACTGTGGTAGTTCTGTTTCACAGTCCCCTAGGACTAAAGAAAAAACAAACAAAAATAAGATTTTAACCTAGGCAACTTCAAGTAGCTTCAAGCTAGAGGACAACTACAAGCCAGTCTTACCTTCTAATTTTCACTGTTATCAGTTAAATATAGGTTATAATTTTGCCTGTATAAATATTCCTGTATGTGTAATGCTCATCTGTAGCATTTTCACTAGGATTTCAAATAAACACCATGGTTTTCTTCTCAAATTGCAAATTTTCTAAAATGTACAAGAAATTCTTGTTAAGTTTCAGTAAAATTAAAACAAAATTTAGCTTTAGACAGAATCCAACATATTAGGAGTTCTGTTTGAATTGAGAATCTCACTAGCTCAGTTTTAATTCTTTTCAAACTGCATAAAAGAAGAAATAAATACTAAGACTGTGTAGAAGGTGGATGGTATTTGAGTATCATCTCTATTCAGCAAAATTTGTTTCTAATACCAAGGTTTTAAAAAATTATTGACTGTAGTCATCAGTATCTGTTATTTCCATTCTCTAAAATGTGTTATGACTTCAGTATAATATGAGGGATATAAATGCTAACTCTGGAAGAGTGTACGTGTCTCCTGTGACAACAACAGTAGGCTGTTACCTGCTCTGAAGTTCATAAGCTGTATGGTTATACAGCATATATTTTTATCGCCATTAGAGATTATGTGGAATTTAGTTGTCCCCTTTGGGTATACGAAAAGTCCATAGGTGCCTTGTGACCATTTAAAAAGTAAATAACATAACCTATCATCTGTTGGGGTACAGTTGGTAGGGTAACTAAATGAACTTTAAGATCCTGGGGCGCCTGGGTGGTTCAGTCGGTTAAGCATCTGCCTTTGGCTCAGGTCATGATCTTGGGGTTCTGGGATCGAGTCCCACCTTGGGCTCCGGGCTCAGTGGGGAGCCTCCTCTTCCTCTTCCTCTCCCTCTGCCCCTCCCTCTGCTCACGCACGCTTTCTCCTCTCTCTCTCTCTCTCAAATAAATAAATAAAATCTTAAAAAAAAAAAATCTTTAAGATCCTTTCTAGCTCTAAACAGAGTTTATGTTTGCCCTAGAAATAGACTTAGTATATTAAAGGGACATGTAACTTGCTTATTTATTTCTTTTCCCTGAGATAAAATTTATTTGGTAGGTAGTACAAAAAAATCTGACCAAATTCCTTAAAGTCACACAACAAATTGGTAGCAAAGTGAAGCATCAGACTCAGGTGCACTCCCAGGCCTCTGGCCTTTACTGCCTTTACATTAAGTTAAAACACACAAAAATGAGCTTTTCTCTGGAGATTTATATTTTAAAATATCTGCAGTGGATTGAGGACTCTTATTCTAAATTCCTCATCAAGGTGTCGCAGCCACCAAACCACACTGCCTTCAGTCATGAGCCTACATCTAAGTGAATCTGAACCTTCAGAAAAGTTTGGAAAAGCCATAGATAACCTAGAGCCAGTCTGGGCCATAGCAGTAAAAGGATGATGTGTCTGATGCTAAAATACTTTGTGAAGTTGAATTATCAGAGATAAGCTGAATAATTACACTAGAAAGAAGGATTTCAGAGCAGCTGGTAGGTTTTCACATGTGGGGCTAGGGGTTAGAGCTCTAGTCTGCAAGCATCTGGAGGCCTCTGGGAAGGAGTGGAAATGGGGCCATCTGATTAGTAACTATGCCTTGTTATTAAACCGTGACTTTCTGCATTGTATATCCCCCAGAGTTGGAAAACTTCCGCTGGCAAAAAAAAGGGAAGGGCTGCCGTGCTGTTGCTGAGGGCCATACAGTAGACACAGAAGTGCCTTCTTACAGGCCTGCAGCAGAAGCAGCCTGTATAGGCAGGCCCGGTCCTCTCAAAGACTGGGAATCCGATTCTTTCCCCAGGGGGTTTCCAACTAGTTTGCACTTCAGAAAAATCTTTTCTTTCTCCTGCTGTTCACGCCCTGCAAAGAATTTTCTTCCAACCAAAGAAATTGTTTTATAATCAAAGATCCTTGTCCTTGGTTGTTGGACATCAAAGAAAGTTTGGAGGAGACTGGGGGATTATGTGAGTGCCTAGAATTTATTTTGAATGCAAATTCGCAACATTAGCAGGTCCCCCCAAAGAATATACTCATTTCAGAGTTGGGAAAGAGCCTAATACAACTTAAGTGTGTATTCCTCCTTGGTAGGATGTACCCCAGTAAGCTACAAATGAGATGAATAGCTCCATCTGGACTTAATTCTGTATGTTTGGTTACTCTACCTGCCCTTTTGAAACAACAAAGAAATCTTTTTTAACCTTCAATACTTCAACTTTTTGGGAATTTGGGGTTTCTCCCAGGGCCATTGATGATATCACCAATATTGGGAGCCGCATTCCCTGCATTCTCTGCTGTCTCCGAGGTGTTGATGATGTCATTTTCTCTCACAAAGGAAAACCTCAGCACCCTGAGGGCCTGAACTCAGGTCTTGGCAGGTAAATGAAGGAGGAACTTACTTCTGGATTTAAACTGTTAGATTGACTCAGGCATAAAGAGGCACAACCATGTTAAGTACTAGCTTCACAGCCTCATCTCTGGGGCCTGAATAGACCATTTATTATTTAGGGAGAATTAACCCTGTAACTTTCAGAAATTATTTTCTGGATCAGAACAATGATTAATATTTTGGTTCTTGCAGTCAGGGCATTTATAGGCCGTTGTTCCAAGAGATTATGGCTGCTTCTTAAATATCCTCCGAATCCATGAATTTTTCCAAGCTTTTCCAGAACCCATTTTATCTGACTTTCTTTCCTAGAGTAGATTAACAACAACAAAAACAAGAATTAGAAAAAATAAAGTGGTGGATAGGACAGATTTAGGCAGAGTTATGCCCTGGACAAAGTACATTCTTGTTATTTTAATCTTGGCTCTGTGGTTATGAGCAGAAGAGAGCATTTGGTCTAGGAGATCTCTTCTGTCCCTTCACTGCAACCACAAAGTAATGGTTGGAAATAGAATTCCAGGAACACCAAAAATGCTCACAGTTTCCAAGAGTGGTAGCCCCAGTGCCCGCACAAGGATTCTTTGAGCACGCTTCCTCATAGCCTTCTTGTGGTGTCCTTGTGGTTAGGAGCCTACATCATCAGTCACAGAGGCTTGCCCTGAAGACAAACCTGGTAAAAATGTCAGTTGTCTATCTTTGCCACCAAAACCAATCCTTTATATTTTTACTCTGTTCTAAACTAACACGCTCTAGGTTTTTAGAGAAAAGACAGTTTCTTTAAAGGAATCATCAACTGACCATTCTCACAACATTTTAAGAGCACTAGTTTGTACTAGGAGGGTAAGTCAGAATGTGCGGGGTAGGCAGGATTTGCCAGAAGTTTTTATTCCACTCAGCAGTGTCAAACTAACTTGCCTGCGTTACTCCTGTGCAGGTATTGGATTACAGTTTGGGGGGTTTTTTTACACTAAGAATATATGGGTAAAATTCACTGAAATTTAAGAATGTCCCTTTTAAAAGTTTATAAAGGGGAATAGGGAAGTGAACTATAAGGGAAAAGCCTAACCTGCAATCTTTCAATTTCGTAACCTTATTTCTCCCGAGTTGATGTGTACTTGAACCAAATTAATAACATTGTATGAAATGCCCTAGTTTTTCCAGCAATATCAATCTTAAAGGCATGGAACAGGATTTGGCATTTTGTTTCCATTTTTATTGTTTTGTTTTCTAAAGGGAAGTTTGAGTTGGAGCCTGTCTGGCAGGATTCCATACTTCTACCAAACCACCTGTCCTGGCAGAGACAATGGAATCAAAAGTCAAGTTCTTAATGACTGCACCTGCCTTGTAAGTGCTGCCAGAAGATCTGATTTTCTCCTGTGGCCAAACTCTACCCAGAAACTATAGTAATTGGCACCCAAACAGTGGGCGCATATGCCCAAGAACATGGATGCCCCAATTTCAGGAGGACTAGTACTAGTTCTCCGTTGACTTCTGAGGTAGTCTTTTGCATCATATTCAATGATTATTTTACTGTTAATCAAATGGAGGAGATGTAGCTTTCTGGTTCACTGGTTTTCAAGATTTTTGTCAGGTCTACCAAGGATGATGGATTGTTTGGTAATTTATTATTTAGAAATTGTCTTGCGCAATTATGCCTCTGCTAATCATGAAGGAGAATATGATCTACTTAAAAGAGATCAGGAACATTATCTCCAAAGTCAGAACACCATGTGGTGTTTTCCAGAAGAAGCTACCATTTGTCCCTGCTTCTTTTTCCGTTTCCCAGAAATGTAAGTTACCCTATGGGTCACCAGTTGAACGCTCTCTGATTAGGCAATTGTTTTGGAGGCCAGCTAACTTCCTTGATGAGGACGTTTTCCTTTTGAATTATCAAAGTGTATCTTGGGTTCCCTCAGGGCAGAGTTACTTCATTGTGTTCTAACTTTATGTGTAACTGGAGGCCTTCTGGCCTAAGAAACATAATTTCTGTCACCAATCAGATAATTGAAAATAATATGCCCACCAGATAGTGCTCTTTGCACCGTATTCACATATAATGATATAATAATAAGGCATAAAGGGTGTTCTAAAATGAGTGACAACATCCTACAGTGAACAGAGCTCTCAGTGGTCTTGTGTTTTGTTTTCGGTTTTGTATTATTTATTTGTTTTGGAAAGAGCATGCGCAGAGAGGGGGGTGCAGAGGGAGAGGGAGAGAGAAACTTAAGCAGACTCCACACTGAGCGTAGAGCCCAATGTGGGGCCCAGTGTGCGCCCGACGTGGGGCTCAATCTCACAACCGTGAGATCACAAACCTGAGATCACCACCTGAGCTGGAACCAAGAGTCCGATGCTTAATCGACTGAGCCACTCAGGCACTCCAATAGTCTTGTGTTTTAATCTCAGCTCTGATCCTTGAGGAAAAATGCTTAACTTCTTTGAGCCTGTGTCCTCATGAGTAAAATGAGGATAGTAGGTGCCTGGGTGGCTCAGTTGGTTAAACGTCCAACTCTTGACTTTAGCTCAGGTCACGATCTCAGGGTCGTGAGATTGAACCCGGCATTGGGCTCTGCTCTCAGCGTGGAGTCTGCTTCTCTCCCTCTCTTTTTCCCTCTACCACTGCCCCTCCCCCTACTCACACTTGCTCTCTCTCAAATATATCTTTTAAAAAAATAAAATAGGGGCGCCTGGGTGGCTCAGTCGTTAAGCGTCTGCCTTTGGCTCAGGTCATGATCCCAGGGTCCTGGGATCGAGTCCCACTTCGGGCTCCCTGCTCAGAGGGAAGCCTACTTGTCCCTCTCCCACTCCCCCTGCTTGTGTTCCCTCTCTTGCTGTGTCCCTCTCTGTCAAATAAATAATAAATAAATAAATAAAATAAAATAATAATGGGGATAATAGTAATAGTCTGCCAACCTGAAATGAAATGAGAATTGTCTTTGGAAAATTGCAAATGTAAGGTATTGTTATTATTAATAGTAATTAGACTTGAGCTCTTTCTCATTCACCTAATTACTGTAAGAAATATCATTAAGTTTGAGGGTTATTGAGCTCAGTTAACCTATTTGAATTCAATTTGGCATTATCCTAAGATGACTAAGAATAAGACTGTTTCTGTTTTTTTAGTGTAGCTAAAAAGTTCTTTAGATTCAAAATTTTGTGGGCCAAAGGGCAGATGAAATGTTACCCATACTGGAGTAACAGGTAGCCTTAATGGCTTAGAGAATGACTAATGGCATGTGGGCTCTAGGGTGGGAACTTCAGTTCTGTTCCTGCCTTGCTTGTGCCATGGTGAATCACTTGCCCTCCCTGGACCTTTGTACAACATGTAGCTGGTCTACACTGGTGAGCCCATTAGCTTCCTTCCAGGATCAATGAGGTGATCACTGACACAACACAAAACAGCTATTTTCCTAAGTTTTCACTGCTCAGAGTCAGAGGGGTCCTAGAACCATATTACCTATCACTCTTACATTTTCCCTTTTTGAAATTTTGGAGTATTCTTTTAATTGCTGCTACCCTGAAACAATTGTTCGGGATGCAGAAGCTCCCAGCTTCCTGTGTAGCTTTGCAGCTGTGTTCTAAGGGATAGAAGGAGAGGCGTTCAGGACTGTGAAGGGAACTAATTTACCCGGTTCATTATACTTGTACTGTGCTGGTCCCAACATGTTGTTCTTTGAAGCTCAGCAGGTAAGTTTCTCTAGCCTGTTTGGAAATTACCCCACAAGTCCCTGAGACTCCCAGTTCCCCATCTGAGAAGTAATAGATCAAAATGAGAATAAGCAGTTTCAGTCATAGCACCTATCCGATATTTTTGGCCTGGAAATCATTTTTAGGTAAAGATATCCTTTGAGGCATCTCAGGGACTAATATTCTGCAGTATGGAAAAATCTGTATTCCACACTGTAACTTTACCAGTTTGAAGTCTCTCCCCAAAACAGGTAAATAATGGGATAAAGGTAATTATGGGTTTTCTCATCTTTTCTACTTACCTGTTCCTTGTTGTGATTAAACACACGTAGCTTATAACTTTTTTAGAAACAAACTGAATTACCATTATTACCCTTTCAACACTTGCATGGTGTTATAATCCATTTCAATCACAGTTCGACATAGTGGGAGTCAGGAGACAGTGTGTATGGGGAAGATGGAGGGGGCAAATGTTTTCCCTTGTACTAGTTTTGGGAAGAGTCCTTCTCTAAAGGTACTTCTTGGGGAAATCTGTTTTCTTCTCAAGGCCTAATAAAGATTAGTGAGAGATGTCTGCAAAGCATTTGAAGCTCTTTGAAATAAAGGCATGGATAAACACTCAGTATCATTGTTATTATCATTAAAAAGGAAAGCCCAGCATGTGATGTTTTGGGTCACTTCCAGCGGCCTTTTTTGATGTTCATGATTTCTTTTTTGACCTTTACCTCTTGATATCTTTATACATTTATTGACGCCATTGGACAAAGTCTTGAGATGCTGAGTAATAGGGTATTAAGAATGAATGCCTGCTAGCCTCCATTTCTATG
This sequence comes from Neomonachus schauinslandi, assembly GCF_002201575.2. NCBI lineage: Eukaryota > Metazoa > Chordata > Mammalia > Carnivora > Phocidae > Neomonachus > Neomonachus schauinslandi. Next base: position 27,551,079 of record NC_058417.1, read on the forward strand.
GGTGGAATGTCTGAAAATGTATTTAAAGTATATAGTTCAGGGCGCCTGGCTGGCTCAGTCGTTAAGCGTCTGCCTTCAGTTCAGGTCATGGTCCCGGGGTCCTGGGATTGAGTCCCACATCGGGCTCCTTGCTCAGTGGGAAGCCTGCTTCTCCCTCTCCCACTCCCCCTGCTTGTGTCCCCTCTCTTGCTGTGTCTCTCTCTGTCGAATAAATGAATAAAATCTTAAAAAAAAAATAATAAAGTATATAGTTCAGGGGCACCTGGGTGGCCCAGTTGGTTAAGCGTTCGGCTCAGGACCTGGGATCGAACCCCACATCAGGCTTCCTGCTCAGTGAGGAGTCTGCTTCTCCCTCTGCCCCTCCCCCCAACTCATGCGTGCTCTCTCTCTCTCAAATAAATAAAAATCTTTGAAAAAAAAAAGTTCAGGTTTCTGTCTTTGGATACTTTTATTGTTCACGTTTGGTAATCTTGGTGCCAAACTTAATTTAATATCTGATCACTTGAATTTTTATTTCCAATTCTATTCCTTCCTGAGTTTTATAGGAAAATTTTCACCAACTAGAATAAATACCAAATAAACTGGGATATCCATCCATATTGCGTTTATGAGTTAGAGATAAATTAAAAGAAGAAACTGATATAAAGGATCTAAACAAATAATATAAGAACTTCCTAGGGGCACCATTGTAAGTTCAGCCACTCTCCTATACTTCAGAATGTAAATTATTTCATGCTAAAAATGATCGTAATGATATCCTTATACCGAAGATACCAAATAAAGGCTAAATATGTTCGGTTATAATGTATTTAGGCAGGAAAGTGTACCAATACATTTTAGAAAGGGATTCTGTGGTACAGATTACATTTTAAAAGACTTCCTTCTGGTCCTTAGCAAGCTAAATAAATCACAAACTTTTATTTTATGCTTTCTGTATTCAAGGACTTGCGCTAATCAGAATATTCTCTTCCATGATTGGCAGCCGCATTTAAGAATTGAGTAGAATTAATGCTCAATTTATTTTTTTAATGCTGTTGGTCTTTCCTTTTGAGTTTGTGGTGTTGCTATGTGTTTCATTAAGAAAAAAGAAAAGAAAAGGTGACCCTAGTCGATGAGTTGTTTATTTGTTTTAGATTTTAAATGGTTATTCTACAATAAAGTTTGCTTGTATACACACATATATTTTTCCCCCCTAGCTTTTCAACTGAGTTTGTTTTTTTTTTCAATCCCCACCTCAATTTCTGCATCTCTACACACACAGATTTTTGTACTTCTAAGCTTAGCTTTCACCAAAGAAAAGTAAAGTAGAAAAAAAAAATTGAAAATATTCATCCGAACCAGAGGAAACTCAACAGATTCTATAGGAAATTGGTTAGGAGGATGGAATACATTATGCCAACCACTATAGAAAATTATTTGAAATTAACATCATGTTTAGCAAAAGCAACCACCCCGAAACTACTAATAATGGTAATAGTTTGTATTTGTGTCTATATATACATGAAGGATTGAAAATGAGTGTTTAGATTAGAATGAATAATATATATTAGATATATACTTGTAAATAACATTGTATATGTTATATAGAGAATTTATATTCATATACATAGAACATATATATGGAATATGTATGTACATATTCTAAATACTTATTTTCCATCCTTTAGGGGAAGCTACTTCCTCTATGCAAACTTTGGACCAGTCTCTGAAAATAGTTACCTTTCGAGACCCTAAAGCCAAATTACTTATCTGGCTTTTGAAATTTTGCCTATTGAGAGAAAGGATGGTCACAGGCAAAATGGATAACCTTAGGACATTCCCCCCGTGTTCTTTTCCCTGACTCCTGCTCTACCACACATAATTTCAGTTAAATTTACTTAGCTGAAAACGATCAATTCTAACCTCAAACCGATGTCTTTTGCTCTGTTTCAGCCTTGTCTCCGATTCAGCGTGTTGGAGCTGGCTTTCTTCTCTTTCTCGTTAATTTCTGCTTGCTCATCTCTCCCTAGTGGTGTGGACTCTCTCCTTAGGAATTTTTACCAGGGTGGCTCAGTAGTTAAGCATCTGACTCTTGATTTCGTTCGGCTCCCGTCGTGATCTTGGGTTGTGGTTGCTTAAGACTCTCTCTCTCTCCCTCTTCCTCTGCCCCTCCCCCCCCAAAAAGAATTTTTACCTACATAATGGTCCTTCTATGACGTTTCTCTCATTTTCATTTTGGGGTCATAAAAAAAAATCTGCGCCCACTGTCGAAAGTCTCTTCTCACTATGAAGATCTATCACTTTTGTATCCTCCGCATTATGTTGGTCTTATTTAGGTTGGGATTTTGATGACCTGGCCTGTTCCTTGGTAAGTCATGTAGTGTACCAGATTCACTGTATCTCTTCACTCATAATTTTGTTGAATAAGTTGGTGTGCTGCTGCTGTTTTCATCTGGAGATGGTGTTCCACAGGCTGCGTTAACAGGACCTGCACGTTGTGTTACATGCTGACAGCTGTGTCTTCCCATCAGAAAGAAAGATCCTTTCTTCCTCCCTATCAAATGAAAGCTTAGATTTTAGAGAAAATTACAAAATACAGCAAATGAAAGAGAAGAACTGAAATCAGAGCATCTGTGGTTTTCTCTATCCTTAATGGTAAAGCATCTTCCTAGAGAATTTTATTGTAATATGTTGATGAAATGTTTATAGTCATCCCTTTGCAGTTTGTTTAGAGAGTAGTTTCTAAGCAGCAGTTCCTGCATCATCTAGAAAACTTTTAGCTGGAGAAACCACATTTCTTTTCTTTCTCAAGTGGCAGAACCGGTCTAATTTTTTTTTTTTTTTTGAGTTTGTTTAATACTTGATCTTTATGGTGAGGGACTAAGTTACATGATCTTCCTTCCAAAAGAATGTTTCTCAGATTTTTGTGTTTTATAGCTTTCTGATTTCATTGCCATCATAGGTTTACTTGTCAAGGAAGTGTGAGTATCTCTAGGAGTTCAAGTGTGCACAGTAGTAAACTGTCTTTCATAAAGAAGGAATAACTTCATGCTATTGCTATGATAGTAGGTTTGGATGCATCTTACCATGGATCCTGAGCTCTAATCAGAAATCATTGAGCCATGTGTATGTTTAAAGCTAGGGAACTTACCAACACATTACATCGCCTCATATTGATAATGCCTTTTCCACAATCTTTGGATAGGTAGGTCATGCTATGACAGACCATTTGGCTGCCTTAAAGCCATTACCTTATATTTTTCCTCAAAGGAGTTTCAGATCCTGTTTAATATTTGCTAGTTTTACTAAGTAGTGAAGGCGGAGAGGTTCTAGTAGTAATCTTGTGAAGAAGGAAATTGGTGTTTCTTATCTATTTTCCATATATTGTCAATCTGTCCAAGTAAACCTATTATATGGAAAACTGATAAGGAACTTTGTTTTCTTCTTGATATACTTGCCTGCCCAGCACCATGCCCCACGTTGGAGAACCCTGTGGGAGAGTGTCGGCTCTCTAGATAAGGTGGAATATCTGTAAAATAGCTGAACCATTGTGCCTCCATAGATTTGCACAACCCTGAAGGTGAGAGGAGTTGGGAGGATGAAAGAGGGCCATCTCCCTGCCCCCAACATTCCTAAAGTTCAAAGACACAGCTGGTGTTCCAGTGTGGAATCCCTGCATCTGGAGCAGTCCAGTTCCTAGCGAGGTAACACTACAGGCTTCCTGGTATCCTTGAAAATATTCATTTCCTGGCCCTTGCCCTTTCCTGGGAATCATCTCCTCAAGTCCTTCTGTCCTTTTGTTGGCCTGCTTTGAACTTCTTGTGTATTAATCTCTTTTACAAAGCAAGGGCTGTAAGCAGTGGATAGTAAGTACTGCAGTTGTACTCTCAGCTGCCCAATGTGAGGAGGATTGTTGAACTGTCTTGTTTCTGCATTAAAAAAACCTGCAAGGGCACCTGGGTGGTTCATTCAGTTGAGCGTCTGACTCTTGATTTCGGCTCAGGTCCTGATCTCAGAGTCATGGGATCGAGCCCTGCATTGGGTTCCCTGCTCAGTGGGGAGTCTGCTTGAGGATTCTCTCTCTCCCCCCCTGCCCCTCCCCCCACTTGAGCTGCTGTCTCTCTCTCTAATAAATAAAAATAAAATCTTAAAAAAAAAAACCCAAAACCACAATAGCATCATTCTCTGAGTCCTTGTATACTTGACTTCTTCCGTTTCCCTAATGGTTTTCTAAATTGTTTTCATTTGTACAATATCCAATGCATTGCTTGTTTTCATTCTATCTGATATCAAGTCATTGCTAACCACCTATTTAGAGAGGCTAGAGGCATCTTTTTTTTTTTTTTAAGATTTTATTTATTTATTTGAGAGAGCGAGAATGAGAGAGAGTACATGAGAGGGGGGAGAGTCAGAGGGAGAAGCAGGCTCCTAGCCAAGCAGGGAGCCCGATGCAGGACTCGATCCCGGGACTCCAGGATCATGACCTGAGCCAAAGGCAGTTGCTTAACCAACTGAGCCACCCAGGCGCCCTAGAGGCATCTTCTCTTCTTTCTTTGAAGCTACTTTCTAGAAGATTATGGGGCCAAATTCTAAGGGATTATCTGGAATTTCTTCATAAAATTCAACATCAACTGATAGGATAGGATTTACTTTTGTAATTTTACCTCAAACTTACCACTGCGTCATATTCTTTCTAGTTTCAGTGCAAACAAGATTTTGATTTGTGTTCTTTTTTTTTTATTCTAAAAATCAAACTGACCTCTATCTAATCTTACCCACCCCGGGAGAGAAGAGTATCCCCATATAGATAGTAGTCTAGAGAATGTTGGAAGTGCTTTTTTGAAGCAACTCAGTATCTAATTGTGTTTCTGTTCAAGCCTTGTTCAAGTAAATGCACATGGGTTGTGGTCTGTTGCAGAAAATATAAACATTACAATGAGTCTCAAAAATCAGGTCAGTTTCCTAATCTATACTGCAATCAAAATAGTAATGTCAAGTTCACCCCCACCTCAAGGTAGATAGTCTGAAGAATTATCTTCTAACATGATGTCCTATCCTCCACTACACAGGGTAGGTCACCAGCTGCTCCATAATAGCAACATTGCTCAGCAGGTTAGGACAGGAGAATAAAACAACCATATCCAGTTGAGGCTGTAAAGAAAATTCAAGGAAACACAATGTAATAATGATGATTATATTCATATATGGATAGAAGAATATGAATTGCATGCATTGTCCCCAGATTTTCTTGTGAGAGCATTTTGTGATAAGTTATATAATGTCTATTCCCTCATCAGGCCATGTATGGAAGTAAAAAAGCCATATAACCCTTCCTTAGCCTTTGAAGACAGGTATTCCTCTTTGAGAGAGTTCTGGAGTGAATGTGCAACTGTCTTATATATTGACTTGAGATTTCTAAGGCTTAGGTGTGGGGGCTGCCATTTACTCCACTTCCAAATATATTCAGGGGCCAATAGGTGGTTAATAAAGAAATAGTAGAAACTCCCTACTACCTTACTTTGGAGTCCACAAGTTAGCATTTAGTTAAATAATAACTAGACTTGGTGTTCCCTGGCTTGAGTGCTCTTTAATATTTGCTGCCCCCAGAAAGCTTTTCTGGCGTTCTTGGTGTTAAGTCTCTTTTTCGGTCGTAAGCTAGCCAGTTTTCCATTATATCTTATGATTAACTGTCTGTATTTGTGTGAAAAACATTTTGATAATGCTCAAATAGATGACATTTGGTCTGTTGAGACTCACCTCAATAAAGAGGTGTCTTCTTAGCTTCCCTTAACTTTATTTACTATCACCTTTGAAGTCTCTTATTCTTTCTTGGTCTTGAGATGATGTTCTTTCTCAACTTAGCTATTGCTCTCAGAAAAAAACAATCTACTTCCCTCCACCCTCTGTATGCTGCCCCATAATAAATCCAGCCTTGCAGAGCTGATGTCTTAGGGGCTTCTGTTTCATGTGGTGGTGCAGATTTCTGCTTCACTTCAAGGGTCTTGTTTCCCTACTCTCATCAACCTCTGGCTGCCAACAGTGAAGGCTCTTACTTACCTACACCTCCTAACCTGCTTAGAGAGGAATCCGGTTCTTCTGGCCATAGTGCTGACCTTGACCCTTTCCCCAATCCTGACCAGTTCTGGAAACTCTGCCCCCTCAGCACCTAATTCATGCCTGATTCTCTAACTTTCTTGCCCTGGCCTCAGGAGAGAGAGCACATTCTGAACACTCCTCCTTTTGTGTCGGCATCTCTGTGAGGTGCTTTGGAAGGACTCCAGCCAGGCATGGAAGGGCTCTTTGATAATATCTGACGGGTGGGTAAGAATTTCGGGCACCTGGCCAAGATACACATAGCCTGTAATAGTTAACTCAGTCTGTAAACAGTTCAAACGGCACTGAGAGGCCGTCAGTTATTACATTAGAAGAAGCCTTTCATCTCTCTTGCTTAGAAGCCAGGCGTCCAGCATTGGCCCTCACTGTGGCGATTGGAAGCATAGCCACCGAGGCCCGAGACATGCAGGGCCGTACAATGGAGCCTGCTCCGACTGACTGACTTCCAGACTTTCAGCATTGGAGCAATAACTAAATCATTCATTTCCTTTTGTTCTGCACCTGGCTGATGCTGGAAGGAAAAAGGGGGGAAAAAAAAAAAAGAAAGAAAACCTTGACCAGGAATACATAGTGGGGAAGGAATTATCATCAGAGATTGGAAATTTCATTTTCAGCTCAATTTTCCTACCCACATTCGTGTTCTCAAACCTTTACAGCCTCACCATTGACGTGCTCGTTTGCTCCAAATTGAATCCAACTTTGGTCCTCAGTATACCCCATGCCTTCCATTAGCTTTACAGTTATTCAGTATTACTGGACCCAAGTACAAGGCACGAGGCTCCGCTCTGGAGAGGGCCCAAAGGGGCGTAAGATAACAGACATCCTGCCCTCAAGGTGCTTACTAATTGAGACCTTAAGATAATACTAGATATATTCTAGAGATAACTACCACCGTGAGAGTTTATAACACGTGCCAACTAAGGCATACAGTGAGTTTCTGTGGGAGCTCACAGTAAGGAGAAAGAACAGCAACATGGACAAGAGTGATCAGGGAAACTCGTTTCTAATTCTCTGAGAAATCTTACATTCAGTCCTTTTCTTTTTATTACTTTCTTGTCTTTCATATTTCTCATCAGTTTTCTTATGCCTTTTTCATTAAATTGCTGATTTTGCTATAGCCACATATTGAGTGTTCCAGGCATATAGTAAATGGAATCGTTAAGCCTCTTTTAGAATTTTTCTGATGAATAGAATTTTGCAAAAGTAGAGTTATGAGACCTGCCTTCCCATGGGGCATCCTGATACCAAGCACAACTTACTCTAAGCATCTTAATTGTGGAAGACCCTTTCCTGATGAATATTTTTAAAGATGTTCAGAGTAGTTTTAAGGCTGTCATTGCTGAAGCAGTTTATGGTACATAGCACAGGAGCAAAATTTAGATTAGGCCATAGGTTTTAAGTGAACGAGAGAAATAAAATCCTACACTCATTGTATTCAAGGTGAGCACCAAAGCACCAGATTTTGCCCCTTACACCAGACTCCCAAGTGTAAAGCAGCTAGAGTCTTTTTCTCTTCAAAACAGTATCTTAACACTTGCCTCGTTTACTTCAACTGAAGGAAAAGGATACAGCCATAAGACATTCTTGCAGAAAAAAGCCAGGACTTTTTTGGGGGGAGAGCTGCATTATATAGTCAACTTGACTAGGGGCCCTCATGACTTAGTTAGAAAGCTCTGATCTCAGGCCTCTTTATTTTCTTTGTTTCATTTTCCATTTTGCTCAGCTTTCTGGATCACCTTTTCATTCCCTTTACATATTTTGGGGTTTGTTTCTGACTTACTATCCAAGTTTCCTTTGCTGCTTCTGAATATAGCTTTAGAGGAGCATGGATAAAATAAAAGAGGAGGCATGGCTTGAGGATGTGCAACCTTGTGCTCCATCCTGTGTTCCGCTTCTGATTTACCAATCTGCTGAGGATGAGCCCTTTCTGTTATCCTGGATGACTAATACTTTCCTCTAATTCATAGAAAAAACCAAAACACAAAACAGCTCAGTCTTAAAATAAGAAATCAAGTCCTTTAGAAGAAAATAAGTACTAGAGAAAACAAAACCAAGTTTCTTTACCATTTGCTCAGCATTGTTATTTGTTCATGGTAAACAGGAGAGTGGTTATTTGAAAGGACGTATTAAATCACGTTTATACAGTAGAATTGTAGAAATACAAAATTTATAAGGTACGTACACAAGGAAGCTTCATGGCTTGCTCTCTGATCCACCCAATTCAATGCCCTGGCTAATTCTGAGGTCATTTACCGTAAGGTTTAACAGGAGGAAACAGTGGAGGGAGTCCCTGCTCTTCTACCCAAATATAGTCTGGTTTTTTGGGAAATGATCATTCTTGAATTTTGGCTTCTCATCCTCATTGTTTTCCTTATGCATGTAGTAAGGCAACTGCCTAGAATCATTTTGGTCCCTCTAGGTCAGCGCTTCACAGATTTTAAGGTATATCAGAGTCAGTTTTAGAAGGCTTGTTAAAACAGAGATTACTGGGCCCTACCCCCAGAGTTTCTGATTCCATATGCCTGAAGGGAGGCCTGAAAATTTGCATGTCTAACAAATTCCCATGTGATACTGATGCTGCTGGGTCTTGGGGACTAAATTTTGAGACCCACTGCTCTAGGTTACCGCCTCCTTTATAAGCACGAGGATGTTAACAGATAGCCACAGCATCCCACTTGCATTGAAGTGACTGTGACTTTACTACCTGAAAGCGAACTCTTGGTGAGGAGAGAATTTGTCCCACTTGCAGAGACTGAGTGGCCTGAAGGCTAGATCACTTACCTACAGGTCCCTGGCAGATGGCTTATGGACTCTTCGAAGCAGCAGGTAGCTTGTGGGAGCTTCCTTTTAGAAAAACTACTGGCTGGCCTACAGACCTAGCAATAGGACATAAGGAGAAGAAAACCAATGCTTTTGATTAGCTTCTGTATCTTCCTCAGAAGATTCCAAGGTTGCCTTGCCTTTAGGAGTTCTCATTTTTCTTCTATCCACTTCCCTGAGCCACAGAACCTTTTAGGTTGTACATGAGGTAATTTTAGAAGCTAAGTGAGTGGAATTTCACTCTTGAGAGGCAGGCTACACAGCACCATCTCTTCTGGATTTATTGCGGTGGGACTAGTTCAAGCGAACCAACAACCACAAACTCTGCTTTTAATTGGATTCACTGATATAGCCATTTTAACTTTTTCTAACTTAATATTTAAAATGTTATAGCAATAGTACTATATCTGGAGACATAAACAGTATTTGGCAGATTTGTATCTCCAGTCCTGTCCTTGCACTCAAACTCTGATTCTTATTTCAAATTGCGTATAGGATTTAAATGTTCATCTCTAATTCAGCATTTCCAAGACTGAATTAGTTTTCCCTGTGCAAAATTAACTTCTTTTTCCAATATTCTTCTTTGGGTTGATGCAACTCCCCACCCCCTCACCACCCCCCACCAATTCTCCAGGTGTAGAACCTTTAACTCCTTTATTCTTATAGTTCGATCTGTCAGCAAGTACTTTCAACACTTCTTTCATAATTTCTGTGATTCATCCTTTCACCTTTTAACTGTTACCACCAGAGTTCAAGCTCTCATCGTGCCATGCTGGATTCTGGAACAGCTCTCTAACTGGCTTTCCTACCCCCAGTTTCTTTTCATTCCACTATAGTTTTTACTCTGATACGCCATTGTGTTTAAAATACTGTTTTTAGTATTTTAGATCCCCTTGCTTAAGAATTTAGAGTGATTCCCTTTTGTCATATGCCAGCAGGTTCTAGCTCTTATCTCCGCATTCAGCGGCTTTCACAATTTGACCCTACCTCAGCTATCTAAACTGTCTCTGCAGGTCTATTTTTCAGTCATATAAGTCTTCTTGTACTTTGAAGACTTGAGAGAAACTGATCAAGAACCCTGCTTTTCCTCTCCCTTGGCCCCATGTTTTTTCTCAAGGGCGTAGCTGGGAAGTTCCCAAAATCCATTTGACAGAACCTATGGATCAGTATGCCCTTATTTTACATATGTGGTTATTCTTCTTACTCAATTCAGTCTTCCTTAGGGGCTAGCTTAAGATTCATCACCTTGGAGAACCTGGGTGGCTCAGTCAGTTGGGTGTCTGCCTTCGGCTCAGGTCATGATCTCAGGGTCCTGGGATGGAGCCCCACATCGGGCTCCCTGCTCAGTGGGGAGCCTGCTTCTCCCTCTCCCTCTGCCTGCCACTCTGCTTACTTGTGCTTTCTCTCTCTCTGTCAAATAAATAAAATCTTAAAAAAAAAAAAAGATTCATCACCTCCACAAAGCCCACGGGACCTATTGGCTGTGCCACACAATGTGACACTCGATAGTATACCATTTTATGCCACCATTTAGTTGTGTTCATATGTTACCTCCCTAACAAGACCTCCCTATAACCCCTGGGCTGGATCTAACATAATTTTGGGAAGAAGATAAATGTTCATCAAACACTTGTCAACTAAGAGACCATATTTCAGGCCCATTCTGATGTGCCCATGGGGCAAATCTTCATGTGTACCCATCCAGCATCCTACTCAATAGCAATATCACATGACAAGGAGCATTTGGGAGCTACTGATCTTCCTTGTAACAAAGGGTTTGGGAAGAAAATTGTAGCAGCTGCTATTTTAGGGAGAAAGATGGCTCCAGAAATAGGCCTGATAGTGTCCAGGCTAAGAATCAGACTTAGTGATAGAGAGCAACTCTGCTAGTTAGGTGTTTGGCTCAGAAGGGAGTTCAGCTCTGAAATATTTCAGGTAGGTGTGAACTGAGCAATTAGATATGTTGCTACTTTCTGAAGTAAGCCTACCTAAAGGCAAAAGCATGGCCCGATGACTGGGTGATTACTCCCGCACTGTGAGTTCTCATTTGTAAGCTACACAGAGGTACCCACCCGAACAAACACTAATGAAGAAGCAAAGGAAAATGCCCAGAACCTAAATGTAGTCATTGTGTCAACAGCAATATCAGATAAGGTGATTTTTATGGAGTGGGGGTGTGGTGGGGAGAAGAGTCGACGCACCTGTGGTTGGTGATTCAGAAACTTGGTGCCCCATTATATGGCACCGTGAAGCCACCTTATGTTCCAGCCACCCCATGGTGGCTGATGTCATATAATTACCCATTTGCTAACTGGGCCAAGAGGAAATGGATTGGATGAAAGCCAGAGGAAGGTGTAGTTACCTTGTAGTTGAGCCACAGTCAGAACCTATGAAACCAGATGGCTTTGGGGGACTTCTTCCTATGCCAGTGAAGCCATTGTCATCGTCAACCCAGAGTGGTTGATTTCTTACAGGTATCATGCGTTTTTGCTTGCCTATTCCTAAAACAGGTATGTTCTTATCTGAATTTATTCAAATGAGCCTCATGGCTCACAAATTGCCAAATTATGATATCTCAATCAGGAACAGGGTCCAGACAATTCCTGTTGGCTGAACTAGGACTGAACTTAATTCTAGACTGACTCAGCTTCTCTGTTAAAGTTGTTTGAAATTCTGATATCCCGCCAGAGATTGTTTCTGAAGAGTTCTCAGTGTGAAGTATGAGTCACAAACAAATGGGCTCTCGGAAGACCAAAAGCACAAGCTCTCAATGTTAATTCAGCATGCATTTATTGGTTGCCTGTTATATTAAGGCGATGTGCTCTGTGAGATATAAAGAAAACCCTGCCTTCAATTTAGGAGCTACGAATATGAAGGAGAAGGTGAAAAGTGCCACACCATAAATACAAACAAGTTGATTGGGACATTTCAGATGAAGAAAAGATTCTTCATGAGAGAGGTAGCATATAAGTGTGCCCTTGAATGAAAAGTAGCATTTTAAAAAGTGACAGGATAGGAGTAAAGGCAATCCAAGAGGATGCTAGAGAAGAGTAAGACCGTTTGGGTTGGACAAGCAGTACAGTACATTTAGGAGAGAAGTGGGAATAAAGCTGAAAAAGCAGAGGGGAAGAGGAAGGAATTAATACTTTTTGAGTGCCTACTGTGTGCAGGAAATGCTGGTACTTTAAATGTGTTATTTAATCTCTACAATGACATTCTTGCGTGGGTAGTGGTACCTGCATTTTTTTTACCAATAAAGAAACCAAGACTCAGGAGGTTAGGATACCCACTCAAAGTCACACACATCTTTCAAGTGACAGAGCTGAAATGTGAAACCAGGTCGTCTGATTCCAAAGCCAGTGCAGAGAGCACTGAAGCCTTGATTTGGTAGGCTAAGGAGTTCGAATTTAATTCAGAAGGCAGTGGAGAGTCATTGATGGTATTTGAACAGGAGAACAATATGATTGGTGCTGTATTTAGGAAGATTGCTTTTGCAGAGATAAAGAGAGAGCTTTAGAATGGTGAGAGACTGGAGACTAGTTAAAAGCCTATTGTAATGCTTCAGACTCCAGGGGCATAGAGAAGGTAGATTTCCAAGAGGAGTTTGAGTGATTGGATGCAGGAAGGGGGGGTCGTAATGACTCCGAGGTGCTCAGCCTGGGTCTCTAATGACAGTGCCATTAACAAAAACAGATGAGTTAAGAGAAGTTATTGACTTAGGATGGAGTGCAGGGAGAAGATGATATGTACGTTTGGTATATTTGAGTTGGAGGTACCAGAAAGACTTCAAAGAAATAATGTGTAACAGGCATTTTGTAGTGTAGGATAATTTGACTTAGGAGACAAATTTTGGAATTAGTGAAGATATTAGGGTGAATAAGAACCCCAGAAGAAATTAATAATAGAAATCAGAGAACATCTCCTTTTATTTATTTATTTATTTTTAAGATTTTATTTATTTGAGAGAGAGAGCATGAGCAGGGGGAGCAGCAGAGGGAGAATGAGAAGCAGACTCCCTGCTGAGCAGGGAGCCCGATGCGGGGCTTAATCCTGGGACCCCGGGATCACGACCTGAGCCAAAGGTAGACACCCAACTGACTGAGCCACCCAGGCGCCCCTGCATCTCCTTATATTTACATGAGAGGAAGAAGAAGAGAAGAGGAAGAAAGAGGCAACAAATGAGGGACAGAGAAGTGGGGAGAGAGAATAGAACAGCATTATGTGACAAGCAGCAAGTAGGGAGAGTGTGAAGAAGGGATGTTCAACACATCAGAAGTAAGTTAGGGATATTGGTCTTGCTTTAGCATCAGTCCACTTTCTTAGAAAACAGCTGGCACCATACATCCTTTGTCCCCTCTTCTTTCAACTCTGTTATGGAGGAAATTAGTCAACCAGGAGAACTGTTTTCCTATTAAAGATGTATTTGGTGATCACATTTTAGATTTAAGCTGGTGAGAGCTCTCAGTTTTGCTGCCGGCAAAATAAAGTGAACGTTACAGGTCTTGCTCTAAATCATAGGGGCTTTAGTTCCCAAGGAGGCTCTTAGAATTTTGGCACTTTTATTCCTTTACTGTGTGGCTCTTCCTATGGTCTGCCACATCTCCTTTCATTATATTTAATACGTGTCATCCATGCCCAGAATTCGGGATTCCTGGTTGCAGGCGCAATATGCACTGTGCTTTCTCTTTAAATAAAATGGGTGGTACTAATAAGGGAGAATAAAATAGCTAATGAAGGATTGTAAAGTACTTTGCTGATATAAAACACAACATCAAAGCTGAATAATAGTCTTAATTCAGGGCGAAGGGTTCCATTAGCAGGGTAAAAATAAAAAGGACGAAGGGTAGTGTTGCTTTGTACCTTGATAACAGCGTACAAATCAGAAGTGCTGCTGTTGATCCTCATTGCCCTGTGAACTCTCAACCCACAAACTTGGCTCCACTCCTTCCTAACTCTCCAAGGACTTCCCTTACCCACTAAGTCTGGTGATGGCACCTCTCCGAATGTCCTGACCAATGCAAACAGGAACTCTTCAGCAGAAGCTGAGAAGACTCCTCTTCCATTTATCAGCACTCTGATTATCTTTTCGTATCTTTTACTATCTGCACTTAGCAAGAAAAATAAAGAGATTTGAGCAATTAGGAAGTAACAAAGAACTCATAGTTCACAAAGAGCGAGTCAAAGGATGCTTGGAATATTTGAACATATAAGCACCTCTGGCGTGAGGTGGCCTGTCTCCATCGTCAGGACCAGAGTGGGCTGGAGGGCCGAGCAGGCTGCGGGGAGGCTGAAACAGGAAAGGTGATGATACCAAGTGGCTCCTCAGCTGAAGCCTTTAAAATTTGGGCTTCAGACACATCAGCTTTTCAGAGTAGAGGATGGAGAAAAGAAATACGATTCATCTCTCATTCCACTTAAGGTAAGAAAAATGTTATCTAAATACGTCATTTCATTTCATGTTAATCTGACCCACTCGGAAAAAATATGGAATACTATTGGCAGTAAATCAGCTCTGAGTTTTTCCAGACCTTTTCCATGCAGATCACTGGCCCGAGTCCTCATAAAATTTTGGTGGGAACTGAAGTTCACCAGAGACACTCAGCCAACACTATGGCCTATGGCCCGTGGGGGGCAAGAGTTTCTTTGAGTCAATACTGTAGGGATAAAAAGACAGATAAAATTGTTTTTAATAGTCTCTAATTGGTTCCTATCCTGAAAGAGCTTCCCATCAGATCTGGGAGATTAGACAAAAGGACCCAAAAGGACAAGGGAGCACTTTCAAAATAATATCACAAGAATAAGTTATTCTGCCCATTCATTCTGCATTGTCTTAGTGAGGATGTGCTGTGATCTGTGAATTTGCATTCCCCGTGTGTTGTTGGACAAATGGCCTTGAGCCCCTTGTGTGCGAGCCTGTGTATGCATGAGCATAGATTTACAGTTAGGCTTTAGTCCCTTGAGAGCAGGAGCCCACTCCCTTTTTTTGGCAGGGGGAGACGCTTTCCCTCCCATGAAGGATTATGTTCAACTCAGCACATTGATACTGAGGGAAGACAATAGAAGAGTAACTGGGGATGGGTTATTAAGCAGGAAGATTTTCCTGAAAGAAGTCAGTTTTGTTCAGGGTTATGGAGGAGATTTAGGCGTGATATAAAAAGGAAGGGAGCAAACTCTCCCTTAAGAGGTCAAAACACTGTAAAGCTGACTTTAAAACCTAAACTTACAGGGAGTATACAGGAGGTTTTCGAAGAGAAAGCAGAAATCTGAAAGTAAGCATATCCTGATCAAATGACAAAGAAACCACCAAATTTATTTGATCTCACATCTGTTTATTAAAACAGATAATTCTACATGCATTTTTTCCTTCACATCTACTGTGTGCCTGGCATTATGCTCATTGATGAATAAGGCCTAGTTCCTGACTTGAAATAGCTCAGGATCTACTTTAGAGGGAGGAGGAAAGGGCTAATATTTTATTGAAATCTAAGAACCAGGCATTGTATTGATACAACTGTAAGAGGTAAGTGTCGTGTAAGAATTTTGAATCTATCATTTTAGGGGACTGGTGGGGGAAGTGTTTAATTCCGAGGACTGAAGGCTGCTCAGAAGATTACAGAAGGACTTGGCTGAGAGGTTGAGGGTGAAAAGGGGAGGAAAGCTGCAGGACTTAGACCTTGGAGTCTGGCTCACAGGGGAAGGGGAGGTGCCTTTTTTTCTCTGTAGAGCCAAGGAGATAGGGAAAGGCCCATGAGAAGAAAGGAAAAGGTGTTTAGCAGAGAACCAAACTACTTTCCCAGCTCATACTTTTTTTTTTTTTTTTTTTTTTTTGGTAAAAGACTACTTCAGAGCCAAGACACTGTTTTTCTGGTTTCATTGTCTTTAATGTTAGAACCCTGCCAGAAGAGGCCCCTTAGAGATCTTACTCTTTAATTCCTAGGAGCCCAAGAGATGCTGCTATGAGGAATTACTAACATCTTCAGAGGACGGAAACACCACTGGCACCAATGCCAAAATACCCAGGCACTATGCACGGAGACCCAGTGAAGTGCTGATGCCCAAATGCAGTCCCCTCCAGGCTCTCACAACACCATCTTTCACTTGTTCTTTTATCTCCTGCCTGGAAGGCTCCACTGTGGGTGGGAATAAAAATCTACTCTCCTGTTGCATCCAGGCTGCTGCCAGTGGTCTGTTTGCCTTGTTCTTTCCTGGCCAGTCATTAAACAGTTCCCCCAAAGCAGGCCTCTTCCCCAGGGCCACCCCATGGACAGGATTCAGAGCTGTGGTCAAAGGGCTGTCAGCAGTCGGGCTGGAACCTTTGGGTTGTCTCCAACACAAGCGTCTTCTGACTGTTGCCTCTTCGGAACAGAAGCCTCCTTGGCCCGGTCTCAACCCCCAGTGGCTTCTGAGGACAGACTCTGGGCATCCGAGTTGGCCGGTGGCTTGAATAATTTTGTCCTCCTCCTAATGTGATTTCTTAGTGCAACTACCTTATCTCCGCTCTATTGTTTCTTGACCGAAGCGCAGGCCCATGCTCCATTTTCTCCCCGCTCACTTTCCAGTGTAAACGCAACCTTGTGTGTTACTGCCCAGGAGCTGGGGATGGGGCTCAGCCAAGCAAATGCCATAACTTCCCATCCCCGCTCACAATGTGGCAATTAGAACCTGAGTGTAGATTTAGTTGAGCTGGCCCATCTGGTTACAATATCTGCCCTCAGAGGACGTATAAGCACTGCGGCAAGCAACTGGCACAGAGTTTGCGGGGCAACCTGAAATTCCTACAACCTCCGAGCAGCAGACTAGGCCTGTAAGACATGGGATGTGGGGAATAACTAGATTAATGCAGCTACTTCACACTCTTGCGTGTAAACTCACCAAACTTAGCAATGCTTGCGTAGCTCTGCTGGTAGTCCTGATATGCCTCTGGCGTATTGAAGTGAATAATCTGATTTCCTCAAGTTTCATTTCTTTGGTCGTTTTTCACAAAGCCTATCTGGTTTTAGTCTTTGGCCTTTTCAGCATTAAAATCTTAAATAATTACTTAAACAACCACAACACTACCTGGTTCCAGCAGGGCTCTAAATTCCTACCACCTCTGGCATGAATTTGGCCGCAAGAAGAACCACAAAATCGTAAAGCAGACTGTGTCAAGGCTGTCCTCAAGGAGCACACTGGGTCAGGCTGGAGCACTTGTGGGAGTGCTGTTCACTGCCTTATTGCGGTAAGAGTGAAGGCCAAAGCCTCTTGGACCCCTCTCCTGGAAAAGGGAGGGCAGGTGTCACCCTAGCTATACTGTCACCCGTGCCAAGACCTCAGCTCTTCTGCAGATGACCTCTTTTAACAAGACTTAGGTAAATGAGGGGCCTCAAGTGGTCCTTCCTGAAGGATGGAGGTCAGTGAAGGGGGTAGGGTCTCCCGGGACAGTGGTCACTGAATGGCAGAACACAGCTGACATCTCAGGACCTCTTAGTGTGGGATTCTTAGAGGTTTGATCCCTGAGATCCACACCTGGTGGAGGAGAGGAGTTCAAACTGCGTGACTGGGGTGTCTTCTAAGGTCTTGACTTTCGTGGGCCTCAGAATCGTGGTATCCTATTTCATAGCTTTCCTTCTAAAGAGCATTGATGTAACTAAAATGGTATTTGGTGAGCTCCCTCTCCTTTGCTCCTAACTTCATGAATAGCTTCCTGGTGCCCCTGTAACCAGAGGTCATTCTGGGCTGAGTCAGGACAAACCCTGTTTCTGTGTGGGAATAGAATGGACAGAAGCTCTACCTCTTGGGTGGCTGAGATTTTCCTCCTTCTCTCTGTCTGATTATTGCCAGATAAGCTTCTTTTCTGATATCAGTTTATTTCAAAAGCAACTTAGACAGTTAGCTCTTTCTTCTTTCTCCTCCCTTCTTCCTGATCATGACTCTGCTTATGACCCTGTGAACCACCCATCCATAGATGCCAAACAAGGTGTGGGGTCAGGAAAACCCCACCATGGGGGCCATTTTAGGGTCATGAGGTCCATTTACATCATGGAGCTTGGCCAGGATCCGAGACGAGGAGAGATGAATTTTTAAAACTGAAGAATGAAGCCTTTAATGTGGAGCGAGACAGCGAGGGAAATTGTAGTCTGGCTGAATGACCATTATTTGGGCCCGAGCTTCTGTGACCTCTAATTTCAGGACACACCTTTCTCATCCTAAACAAACATGGACTATCCACTGGGAAAGCACCTCTGAGCAGTGTCTGGGTCTGGCTGCCTTTGTTGTGGCTAGGAGAAGAGATGAGATAAGCCCTAGGGGAGGGAAAGGAAGCCGGGGCTGCTGGGCAGAAAGAGCCTGGGCCGGGAGGGAAGATGAGCAAACAGACCTTGCTTCTGTGTTGTTGCTAAGAATGATTCAAGTTTGAACATTCTACAGATGGAGGTCCTGAAGGCTTCCATCCATGCCTTGCAGCCATGCATATAGCATTGACTAATGCTTGCTGTACCTCCCAGAATACCTCCCACTGCATGCACCTGAACGTGGCATGGCAGGATAGAGAGGGTACTGGGATTGAATCCTGGAGACCTCCACCTCCTTTCACTAGCTGTGTGACCATGGGCAGTCTGTGACTTGAGTCTCACATTCCTCATCTGTGAAAAGGAAGTTTTGAAGGGCCCTTAGAGGCATGAACAAGGCCCAGCAATTAGCAATTTATATCTCTTTATAAACTGTATGGCAGCTGGACTCAAATGAAATTTTATTAATTCTTTCAGCAAATACTAAGGACCTCCAAAATGCAAAGCCCCAGGCTGGCCTTTTTTTTTTTTTTTTTAAGATTTTATTTATTTATTTGAGAGAGAGCAAAAGTGAGCAAGATCACAGAAGGAGAGAGAGAAGCGGACTCCCTGCTGAGCGGAGAGCCAATAAGAGGCTTGATCCTGGGATCCTGACCTTAGCCGAAGGCAGATGCCTAACCAACTGAGCCACTCAGGCACCCCCCCCCCCCCCCCCCCCCACACACACTGGACTTCTGATGAGCTCATTTTCCCTCTCAGACTTTGTCCCCTTGCTTCCTGTTGGAAGCTGGCACATCATTTCCGTTCTCTTGTCAGCACTCTTGCTGACCTGTCTGCCGGGAGGTTTTCTGGGTCAAGTGAGAAACACGGGAGGCCTCGGTCACCCGTCCTCTCTCTGCCAGTCCACTCTCGTCAGGGGGCCCAAGGCTTGTCCAGCCCACCAATATTATTTTCTTTTGTACTTTAAAAAATTACACAATTAGGCAGGAATACATTTTTCTTGTTAAAAAAAAAAATTAACAGAATAAAGGGAAACTCCTTTTGACAATCTCCCAGCCTCCCAGCTTAATTCAGTAGGAAACTCAGCCATCTCAAAGATAGTAGTGACAGGCTAAGGTAAGGACGGGAATGAGGTCTAGAGGTTTCCAAATCCAAGCCTAATCAATCACCCTTAGGCTCTAACCTGTGATTGTGAACATTGACCTCTTTCGATAAAGGACAAGTGACCAAACTGGGCCTCCGAGGCTATTCTGGTGCTGCGGGCAGGAAGCCGCTGCTTCAGGCCCATTTGTTTCTCAACGCCCGAGCTGCAGGAGCTTGACTTTATGATACTGGTGTGTCCTACTGCTAGAGATAAGAGTCAGGTAGTTCTAAGTGCAGGTAATGGAGGTTGCACAGGAGAGATTGATTATAAAATCTGAAAAGAGGAAATGGGGAGAAAGGTGCCTTTGATGCCTGGCCAATGTTCCTGATTACAAAAGCAAAATTGTAGCAGGCAGTAAAGTTACCTGTCCAAGGCCTGGGTGAAGGTCCGTATGTGGAATTAGAGAACTGAGAGATTATTGCAGCAGAGGTGGGGGGGAGGCGGGTGGCTGGAAACAAGAGACAGTAAAGAATTGCTTGCAAAAGCACACACCCTAAGATGAGGAGATGCCGCAGATAAAGAAAGACCAGCATTAAGTTTGGGGCTCGGTTGAGCCCTGGAATGCCCTTTGTGAGGAGGTAATGAGATCACATGGCCTCCTTCATGGGAAGGAGGCGGGCTGAGAACTGGAAGAGCTTGTTCAGTGGGGTTTGGAGGGCTGAGCACAGGAGGGAAGTGACCGTGGATAATGAGCTGCGCCTTGTAGAACACTGGCATTCAGAGGCACTGTTGACAATCACCAAGGGAGTAGCACTCAGAAAGGTCTTTGTCCCTTCCAGCGACAAGGAGGGATTTTACTGTTGCAAATGCAATAATAAGACAACTACCATTTAATGAGCATTTACTGAGTTTTGGGCTCGGTGCTAGGCACTTATATCCATTATCTCCCGTCTTCATGATAATCATCCCATTCTGCAGGCAAAGGATGTGAGGCTCAGAATGGCTAAGTAACCCGCCCAAGGTCACACAGGCAAATGATGGAGTCAGAATTGGAACCTTAGGTCTGTTTTGGAAGGGAGGAGGAACACCAGAACAAAGAAGTTAAAGGAGGAAGACAGAGACATGGAGAACAGATCCAAGAATAGGAAGTACAACACACACTGCTGAACATACCGCTGAAGGACAGTATTCACGTCTTTACATAGGCGTGTAAAATACGTGGGCAAAGCTGACTTCTCAGCCTGAGTGGCCTGGATCCTGAGAGCAAGCTCGGGCTCTTCTGCATTTGCCCCTCATGGCAGCATCTGGGACAGGGCATCCCAACGCCTGGCCTTTGGGGAAGACATAGCCAATCCTTAAGCCCATCAAGTGTTCAGGGGCCCTCCCCAGCCACACCCTCCCTGAATGCTACCAGCCTCTTTCTCTTGGCTCTTCCTGGTGTCACTAACGGGACAGGGGCCTCCTCCTTATTAGGAGACCTTGCATCCTAAGGAGGCAGGTGCATTTGGATCTGTTTTCTTCTCAGGGCCCCTCTTTCCAGCTGAAATCCCCTGGAGGAGGGAGCAAAGACAGCCCATGTTACACCCAAGGAAGACTAAAACTGCTTTGCTAGGTAATGAACAGTGTCCTGGTTGAATGACCTTTTTTTTTTTTTTTCCTTTTTTTTTTTTTCTTTTGGTTTTGTTTTTAATCTGAGAATACTTGAAAAAGCCTTACTGTAAAAGAATCAAACCATACAAAAGTGTAGTGAGTATGGTTTTCATGCCACAAATAGAGCTATACAAGAAATGTTTTCTTGAGAGCTTCCCCTCACAGAGCAGCTGAGACAGAAATATCTGAGAGACCCCTCTGACATTCGTCCCAAGCTGGTCACCACAAATGTGCCCATTGTTCAAGCACAAGTGTTCCCTTGGAATCCATGGAGGCGCATCATCTTTGCCCGGGTCCAGCCTTCCAGAATCTACCACTCCTGGGGCCCAGTCTGCAGATTCCCACAACTTGGCATATCCCCAGACTCTGCCCCCCATCCTCTAGGATTCCAGGGACTCTAATGGCCCCCACATCACCCCCATACACACTCCTTTCTGCCTCCAGGACACTCACATTTTCCTCAAGGAGTTCAGTCTTTCACAAAAGCCGGGAAGCTAGGTCTTTAGCAATACTTGCTTTGGGCAAGTGCCCGTGAGGCAGGGAAATAGATGGAGAGGTTCTCTTCTTGGAATGGCAGGAGAGAAAAAGGCAGAGAACAAATTATAAATAGCTCTCATTCTTTTCTGTTCTTCCAACAAAAAAGCAAAACTCAAAGTGATATCTTGGTATATCATCCTATGATTGAAATGTTCAAAGCAAAACGCCGAAGTCTCTCTTCACTGTCTCCTCTCTCAGTCCTCTCCCAAAGCCACCGTTACCAGAATTTTGGTGTGCAGTGTGTTGCCTTTATAGTTAACTGTCAGCTGTCTGGTTGTAGACCTTTAGTACTTAAGTATTAAATACTTAAAATATTGACCGAGTACCTACTGTGTGGCAGGCACTGAAGGGGCGGCTGGGGCCAGTTATAGCCTGGGGGAGAGGGAAGTAAGCAGACATCAGATGCCACCGCACGGGGCTGTGATGGGCGCAATCCAGCGTGCTGACAGGGCCCAGAGGAGAGGCCTCTGACCTATCCTGGCAGAGCCGCAAAAGCCAGACGTGTTTGGAGACATGAAACACTTTATTTCTGGACCATGGGTTGCAAGGGGGGAAGAAGTATGGGAAGGGAATGGTAAGCCCAGAGCAGGCAGAGCCTTCTACGCTGTGCTTATAAATACAGACTTTGTTCCAAGAGCTATGAGAAGCCTTTGAAGAGCTTAAAGTGGAAGAGTGACACACTCAGGTTAGCATTTTAGATCACTCTGGCTTCAGTGTATAGAACTGTGGGGTGAGATGACCCCAGTTAAGAGGTTATTTCAGTAGATTGGAACAGCCTGTATTAGAGTAGCCAGAGTGGGAAGGGAAGAAAGAGGACAAAGAGGGGACATGTTTGGGAGATAAGATTGTTAGAATCTGGTGATTGGTGGCTGTTGCTAGTGGGGGTAGGGGTGAAGGAGTGAGAGGAGGCTAGGAGGACAACATCTGGCTTGCATAGTAGGTGGATGGTGGTTCCGATCTCTAAAATAGGGAACACAGGAGAAGCAGTTTTGAGGGATAAAATTATTAGTTCCATTTTGAACATGTTGAGTTTGAGATGTCTGACCTAAGGGTCTTCAGGCAGACACGTCCAGGCCCTACATGTTGGACATTTGGTCTGGAACTTGACAGGTCTGGGCTGCACGTATCAATGATCTCTGTGTGGAAACCAAAGGCATGCACTGGCTGGAGTCACCCAGGGGGTGCATGGGGAGTAAAAAGAGAGGAGGGCCGAGGACAGAATCCTGGAAGTCGCCACCAATATTTCAGGGACTCGTTTAGGAATGTAAAATTAGGATGGCCATGAGCTGGGGGGAAGGCATGGTGTTTTCAAAGTTAAATGGAAATTATTCTTAATTTATTATGACATTTTTTACATTATCCTACTTCTTTTCATTTCTTCTGATCTCAGCTATGTAATTCTGGGCATGTTACTTAACCTTTTTTTTTTAAGTTTTTTAAAAATTCTAGTTAGTTAACATAAAGTGTGATATTAATTTCAGGTGTAGAATTTAGTGATTCAGCACTTCCATACAACACCTGGTGTTCATCATGACAAATGCCCTCCTTTATCCCCATCACCTATTCAGTTTGTCCCCCAACCCACCTCCCCCCTGGGTACCATCACTTCTCTACAGTTAAGAGTCTGTTCCTTGGTTTGCCTCTCTCTCTTTTTTTCCCCCTTGGTCTTTTTTTTTTTTTTTTTTTTAATTTGACAGAGACAGCGAGAGAGGTTACACAAGCAGGGGGAGTGTGAGAGGGAGAAGGAGGCTTCCCGCTGAGCAGGGAGCCCGAAGCGGGACTTGATCCCAGGACCCTGGGATCATGACCTGAGCCGAAGGCGGATGCTTAACGACTGAGCTACCCAGGCACCCCTTTGCTCCTTTGTTTTGTTTCTTACATTCCATATATGAGTGAAATCATATGGTATTTGTCTTTCTCTGACTGAGTTATTTCGCTTAGCATAATACTCTCTAGCTCCATCCACATCATTGCAAATGGCAAGATTTCATCCTTTTTTATGAATAATAGTCCATTGTATTCATATACCACATCTTCTTTATCCATTCATCAGTCAGTGAACACTTGGGCTGTTTCTATAATTTAGCTATTGTAGATCATGCTGCTGTAAACATCAAGGAGCATGTAGTGCTTTGAATTAGTATTTTTGTATTCTTTGGGTAAATACCTAGTGCGATTGCTGATTGTAGGGTAATTCTATTTGTAATTTTTTGAGGAGCCTCCATACTGTTTTCCAGAGTGGCTGCACCAGTTTGCATTCCCACCAACAGTATAAGAGGCTTCCCCTTTCTCCGCATCCTTGCCAGCACCTATTGTTTCTTGTGTTCTTGACTTTAGCCATTCTGACAGGTGTGAGGTGATATCTCATTGTAGTTTTGGTTTACATTTCCCCGATGATGAGTGATGACAAGCATCTTTTCACGTGTCTGTTGGCCATCTGTATATTTTCTTTGGAAAAATGTCTATTTATGTCTTCTATTTTTTAATTGGATTATTCATTTTTTGGGGTGTGGAGTTGTATAAATTTTTTTTTCCTTCAAATTTTTATTTAAATTCTAGTTAATCAACACACAGTGCAATATTGGTTTCAGGAGTAGAATTCAGTGATTCATCACTTACATACAACACCCAGTGCTCATCATTACAAGTGCCCTCCTTAATGCCCATCACCCATCTAGCCCATCCCCCACCCACCTCCCTCCATCAACCCTCAGTTTGTTCTCTAAGAGTCTCTCATGGTTTGTTTCTCTCTCTCTCTTTCTCTTAGAAATTCTTTATATATTTTGGATACCAACCCTTTATCAGATATGTCATTTGCAAATATCTTCTCCCATTCTGTAGGTTGCCTTTTAGTTTTGTTGATTGTTTCCTTCACTGTGCAGAAGTTTTTATTTTGATGTAGTCCCAAGAGTTTATTTTTTATTTTGTTTCCCTTGCCTCAGGAGACATATCTAGAAAGAAGTTGCTGTGCCCGATGTCAAAGAAGTTACTGTCTGTGCTCTCTTCTAGGATTCTTATAATTTCAGGTCTCACATTTAGGTCTGTAATCCATTTTGAATTTATTTTTGTGTATGGTGTAAGAAAGTGGTCCAGTTTCATTCTTTTGCATGTTGCTGTCCAGTTTTCCCAACACCATTTGTTGAAGAGACATTCCTTTCCCCCATTGGATATTCTTTCCTGCTTTGTTGAAGATTAATTGACCATATAGTTGTGGGTTCATTTCTGGGTTTTCTATTCTTTTTTTTTTTTTTAAAGATTTTATTTATTTATTTGAGACAGAGTGAATGAGAGAGAGCACATGAGAGGGAGGAGGGTCAGAGGGAGAAGCAGATTCCCCGCCGAGCAGGGAGCCCTATGTGGGACTCGATCCAGGGACTCCAGGATCATGACCTGAGCCGAAGGCAGTCGCTTAACCAACTGAGCCACCCAGGCGCCCTGGGTTTTCTATTCTGATCCATTGATCTATGAGTCTGTTTTTGTGCCAGTACCATACTGTTTTGGTGACTACAGCTTTGTAATAGAGCTTGAAGTCCAAAATTGTGATGCCTCCAGCTTTCTTTTTCTTTTTCAAGATTGCTTTGGCTATTTGGGGTCTTCTGTGGTTCCATACAAATTTTAGGATTGTTTGTTCTAGCTCTGTGAAAAATGCTGGTGGTATTTTGATATGGATTGCATTAAATCTATAGATTGCTGGGGCACCTGGGCGGGTCAGTCCATTAAGTGTCTGCCTTTGGCTTGGGTCATGATCTCAGGGTCCTGGGATCCAGCCCCACATTGAGCTCCCTGCTCAGTGGGGAGCCTGCTTCTCCCTCTCCCTCTGCCCCTCCCCCCTGCTTGTGCACTCTTTCTCTCTGTCAAATAAATAAATCTTTAAAAAAGAATAAATGAATCTGTAGATTGCTTTGGGTAGTATAGACATTTTAACAATATTTGTCCTTTCAATCCATGAACGAATGTCTTTCCATTTCTTTGTGTCATCTTCAGTTTCTTTCATCAGCATTTTATAGTTTTGAGAGTACAGGTCTTTTTCACTTCTTTGGTTAGGTTTATTCTTAGGTATCTTGTTGGTTTTGGTGCAACTGTAAATGGGATTGATTTCTTTTTTTATTTTTAAAGATTTTATTTATTTATTTATTTGAGAGAAAGAGCACGAGCAAGGGCAGAGGAGAAACAGGCTTCCCACTGAGCAGGGAGCCTGACATGGGGCTTGATCCCAGGACCCTGGGATCATGACCTGAGCCGAAGGCAGACACCCAACTGACTGAGCCACCCACACGCCCCAAGTGGGATTGATTTCTTAATTTTTCTTTCTGCTGCTTCATTATTGGTGTATAGAAATGCAACAGATTTCTGTACGTTGATTTTGTATCCTGTGACTTTATTGAATTCGTGTATCAGTTCTAGCAGATTTTTGGTGGAGTCTTTTGTGTTTTCTATATATAGTATCATGTCATCTGCAAATAATGAAAGTTTGACTTCTTCCTTGCTGGTTACTTAACCACTTAATGCCTCAGTTTCCTCATCTTTAAAATGGAGACAATAGTTTCTAGCATTATCATCATCATCATTAGCATGGACAATGGAGGGTTGACTCTGCGTTCATTTGGAGTTACATGAGTCCAGAGGCTGGAGTCCGCTAGAGCTGGGTTCTAATCTTGTGTGATCTTCACTTCCCTGTGCCTCAAGCTTCATTCTCTTCTTTAGATGGGGATGATCACAGCTACCTCATAGTGAGATAACATCTAGAGGGCCTGGTATGCAAGAGGCATAACGGCTAATTTCCTCCCCTTCCCTCTTCCATAGCTTTTCATTCAGGACCAGACAAGTCTGGTGACTCTGACACTAAGTTTTTTCTCCTGCATCTCATCAGAGGCTTCCTACAATATAGCACTGCTTTGTATATGCTGGTTCCCTCTGCGGAGGTCTGGGGGCAGAGTGGTGGTTAAATATTTGCACATCTTTCTCTAAAAACAACTCTTCTCTGAGGGGACTATCCCCCTCAGTTGACTCCCTGGCCAGTGAGAGGTGTGTTGGAGTTATCTGAAGAAAGCTGACCATGGGTCGTGGTAGGGGAGCAAGCAAAGCAGTAGACGCCCGTGGCTGCAATTTGTCGTTCCTGACGGAGGATCCGCCACCTTTCGTTCTGTTGGGATAGCTGACTTCTGCCTCCTCACCACACCAGACAGTCTTCTATCAGCACCTGGGAGCTCCTTCTCAGATGCAAATCTGTAGTCTCTGCTCCTTGGTCTGGTGCTTGCTGACCTTTCCAGCCTCATCTCCTTCCTTCCCCTCCCCACCAGACCTAACTGCCTGCTGTCCCTCCCAGCCCCCTGCTGGTGCCTCCATGCCTGGGCACAGGCTGCTTCCTCTGCCAGGAATGTACCTTCCCCCTTCCTGGGGATCCAGTGGGCGAGCACATACCTGTTCAGTACCCAAGGGAGCACTGAAGTCACTCTGCCCTCCCACAGGCCCTTGAATGAACCTGCGTCATAACATCACAATACAATGTTTGTACACTTGTCTTCTGAGCTTCTCTAAGGCAAAGATTCCATCTTATTTATTGTTGACTCCCCCGTGGATCGTACAGTGCCTGGCACCAGGGAGGCCCTCAGTGTTGGTAGAATGAAGAAAGGAAGGGATGCCCGGTTGGGCAAATGGGCAGACAGACAGGCTCATGGGACTTGCTGAGACAGGGCTACAGACTCACTGAAGTGAGAACAACCTGGGCCTTGGCCTTTTTCGGGGGCTGGTGGGGGGATGTGTGTAACATTTCTCCCACACTAAACTTTGGTCACCACCAGACTAGTACTCCTTAAATTCTGGGAGCAAGAATGGCACTCCCATCTCAACACCGCCTGCCCGAAGATGTGTATTCACAAGGCTAGAATTCAAAGCAAGGTGGTGTGTGTGTTTGAGAACCCACTATGTTCAGGGGACTGCAGGGACACAGTGAGAAGAAATAGCATGAAAGTGCCCTCAGAAAGTCACCACGCTCTTAAATCCATCAGCGGCATTGTCATCTTCAGAACATCCTCATAAATTCAAAATGCTGTCTGGTTCCTCTGATGGTTCTTTCTGGAAGTCCTTTAGACTGCAGCAGCAGAGAGGGAAGTATGGGCACCTCCGTCATATAAAATCCCCTTTCTTGCAGCTGCGTTTCCACCCCGTAGGAACCTCTGGCCCATAGCATTATCTAGGGCCAAATAAATCATACTTTGTTCTCACAGCACTCTGGGAAAATTAGATTCAAGTGGGCGTTTGAGTCACCTTGAATGACAAGCGAGTACACAGAAAGGCACTCCTGTCCCTCTGTGGAGGGGATCCTCTGATCTGTCAGCACACATTGGCCCCCTTGCTCCTGAGTCATTGCTCTGCACTGACTGGGCCAGGGGCACAGGGTCCCGGACTGGCCCTGCCACACCCTCAGAGCAGAGGCACTGGGCTGGCTCCTCTCCACTGCATCATTCCTAAGGACAGGACGAGCTCCTAGTAAGTGTGATGTTCAAGGCTGTTGGCCAAGCCTCATCCCCAAGTAGGGTCTTCACCCTTCCCGTGCCCTGCTTCATCTCAGGATGGGCCCAGGGCAGGGGCAAAGGGAGATATTGAGAGGAAAGGGGCAGCACCAAGTGAGAAGACCCAAGCCACGTGAGAGATAGGGATCTCAGGGGGCACCCCGAGAAGGCAGGAGGCACTGGTAGCACCCAGCACTGCCCTGGGAGGGCACGGAGGGAAGGCAAGATTCTGAAGGTACTGATGTGGGCTCTTAGCCTGGGGCTTTGGAGCACGTGTTAGAAGTAGGAGGTGAGAGAGGCTGGGGCAGTGTGAGGGTTGTTGGAGTGGCTTTGCAGCAGACTCTTCATGGAGGTCCCCCTTTTGGACACCCCTCTTGCCTACCTGCCCCCCCACCTCCATGTATTCTTGGCCCTGGCGCCCCTGAAATGACACCTGATGGTTACTAGCTTCCTGTGAGGCCATCAGATAAGAAGGCCCACTCCTTCATAGCCCTAGGAGGAGACCTGCCTGGTCCGTGCCTGGAACAGTGGGCAAGTGCTTGGCTCCCACCGCCTCCTGCTATCCCCTAGAGCCTCCCTAACCTCTTTTTCTCTCTCCTTGTCTCTGCAGTCCCACCCCCTGTACCTGTGCAATGCCAGTGATGACGACAATCTGGAGCCCGGATTCATCAGCATCGTCAAGCTGGAGAGTCCCCAACGGGCCCCCCGCCCCTGCCTGTCCCTGGCCAGCAAGGTGGGTTCACACCTGACCCCCCCCACACACTCTGAACTTCACCCAGCTCCAGGCTGCGAGAGGCCCCTTTGTTCTCTGTCCCCTTGTCGCCTAGGAGTGATGTGCCCAATTCACTCAGGTTTTCTTAACTCATGACGGGTCTGAGAGGGGTGGAAATTCAGGCCCCCGTCCTTTCCCCACCAACCACCATCTACCAGCAGAACCTTCTGACTGTCATCTAGGGCATGCTCCCCGCCCCATAACCTCCCCCATCACCTGGAAGTTCCTAGACCCCTTCTCCTGCCCAGCATCAGAGCAAGGAGGGGTCAGCTGAAGGGCTTTTCCACCTCTCAGAAATACTACCTGAACATATGCAAGAATAGCAGAAATAGAAGCTGTTGCCCTGTCCGTAAACAGTTCACATTCTTCCTCCAAGATGGCGAACGGGGGGCTCCGCATTTCCATGGGGCTCGGCTGGCTGGGACTGGCGGCAGCTGCCCCCTCCCCCACAGCCTGGGCTCTCCGGTTTGCCGCACTCCTCCCTGGCCTGCTACCTCAGAGGCCCTGTGAACATGTGTATTTGTGATCCCTGCTCTAACGTTACTGTTCTCTGTGCGCTGACCGTGGGCCAGGTGGGACAGATTCTCTCTATATTATCTCGTTTACTTTGTGCAACGATCAGGAAAGCTAGACATTTTTATTCTCTATTTGACATGTGAGACAAGTGAGGGTCAGAAAACTGAAGTAACTGGGGCGCCTGGCTGGCTCAGTCAGTGGAGCATGCAACTCTTGATCTCAGGGTTGTGAGTTCGAGCCCCACCTTGGGTGTAGAGATTACTAAAAAAATAAAGAAACTTTTTAAAAAAAAAAGAAAAGAAAACTAAGTAACTTGCAAGGGTTACATAGCTAGGAAGGGGTGGAGCTGGGATTTGACCTAAGCTTTGTCTAGTTCCCAAACCTGGGCTTTTAATCTCCCTGCCCTGTTGCCTCCCATTCTGGCTGGGAACACTGAATGTATATGAGAAGATTCTCAGGGTGACCTAAGCCAGAGTGTAGTTAGATTCTGTGCGGCAGACTCAGGTCGACGTGGGGCAAGGGGTCCAGCTCCCCGGTGTGGTAAAAGAGGAAGCTGATGGTCCCCAGCCCTAGCCAGCACGCCTGCTTATTGTGCTCAGGCCCAGATCCCCCTGGGGGTTTCCTGATCCTCCTGAGGTCTGCTTCCTGAGCCAGGAGTCCCGAGGAAACAGCCTGCGTTCTTCCGCGAGCCCACCAAGGGGGGCAGGGTTGTGGACGGGATTCTGAATGTGGCCCCACACGTGGGTGAAGATATTCTTCTTTTTTTTTTTTTTAAGATTTTATTTATTTATTCGACAGAGAGAGACACAGTGAGAGCAGGAACACAAGCAGGGGGAGTGGGAGAGGGAGAAGCAGGCTTCCCGCTGAGCAGGGAGCCCGATGCGGGGCTCGATCCCAGGACCCTGGAATCATGACCTGAGCCGAAGGCAGACGCTTACTGACTGAGCCACCCAGGTGCCCTGTGGGTGAAGATACTCTGCCAGGCTGGCCCTGCTGATGCAGAAGGGGGCCACGTGGGGATGTGGGAAATGGGGGCCAGGATACACCTCGAAGAGGGAAAAGCATAGTTTCTGTGCAAGACTGTGTGGGTCTTGGGGCACCTGGGTGACTCGTTAAGTGGCCAATTCTTGGTTTCAGCGCAGGTCATGTTCTTGGGGTGGTGAGATCAAGCCCCACGTGGGCCCCCCCTTCATTTGGCTCTGCGCTCAGTGGGGAGTCTGCTTCAGGATTCTCTCTCTCCCTCTGCTCCCCCCCAAAAAGAAACAAATCTTAAAAAAAAAAAAAAAAGACCGTGTGGGTCCTTAATGGTAGCAGGATTTTGTTAGATTGAAGCTACCCTGCTTTTGGCTATTTCACTTCCCTTGCTTTACAGGATATGGGCAAATGTCATTCATTTATTCATTTGGTAGATGAGCGCCTAGTGTTTGGTAGTATGAGTGTGAGGGCAGAGAGTGTGCGTGCGCGCCTGTGTGTGTGTGAGATGCTGAGGTGGGGGGTGGAGAGAGATGGGGGAAGAAGGGCTCAGAGAAGCTCTGCTGTTCTTCTAGAGCAGCGTATGATTTCCCATACCTGGGAACACTGGGCCACGGCAGGATGCCCTCCACGCGGGAAGGTTCCTCTGGCCCTTGGAGGAGCCCACTCCTGGGGGAGAAATAAGGCACGTGCCCAGAGGCTCGGGAGTCAAGGAGCAGGTGGTCGGTGCTCTTTGAGGCACTGCTCCGTATTGCACCTTTGTTTCCTCCGCCATAAAATGGAGCTTTTATTTTCTACCCCAGTGATCATCGTGAGGATAAAAATGATGTATGTCAAGTACCAAATAGTGCCTGAGCTAAAACAAACACAGAAACAAAAAAACCATTAGGGGTTCAGAAGAAGTGCCTTGGCTGCTGCCCTGGGACCTGTTTTTCTTCCACAGCCTTTGAGGTCGCCACTCATGCTTCCTGCCCCCGCTTGGCTCCTCAGCCTCTTCACACGGGCCTTCTCCCTCGTCTCAGTGGGTGGGGCTTCTCCTCGTCTCGGTGGGCGGGGCTTCTCCTCGTCTTCTGTGGGCGAGCTCTCGCCCGGAGTTCTCCAACGGGTCAGGTCCAAGGCTTCCCTCAGGCCTCATCCTTTGGCCTCATCCTTTGACCTCACCGAGCAGCTCCTACCTGGGGTCCTCTGGCCCAAAGGAGGTCTGTGAAGGTAGTAATGGAGGTCTCTGAGCTACTTCCAAGATTTCATAAGTCCCACAAGCTTAACTAAAATATTTGTTGCTTTTGGTTACAAGTTATCTCATAGGAAAATAAATTGTACATAATAAATGCAGTTAGTTTGGTGAAACATTAAAAAAAAAATATGGCTCGGGGTGCCTGGGTGGCTCAGTCGGTTAAATGTCTGCCTTTGGCTCCGGTCATGATCCAGGGTCCTTGGATCGAGTCCTGCATCGGGCTTCCTGCTCAACGGGGAGTCTGCTTCTCCTTCTCCCTCTGCCCCTTCCCTGCTCATGCTCTCTCTTGCTCTCTATCTCAAATAAATAAATAAAATCTTTAAAGATAATTAAAAAATAAAAAATACATGGCTCATGGGAGGCATAGGGGAAAGGTGGGTTTTAGCGATAAAAGCTTGAAAACTGCTGACTTCAATCAGCTCTGCTCAGGAATATCTATTAGTATGAGTGGTGTCATCACCATCAACAGAGCTTGGGTTCTTGAGCTAGACAGCCCTGGGCCTGAAGCCGGGCATCTCCACTGCCCCTCAGTGTGACCTGGACATTTTAGCTCACCTCTCTGGCCCTCTTGTTTCCTCATCTGTAAAAGCAGAATAATAATGGGACTTACATCATAAAATAGTTATGAGGACTTAATGAGACAGTGCAGATAGAAGCTCTCAGCCCCATGCCAAGCACATAGGAATCACTCAATAAAGGATCACAATTATTACTATTGTCATCAACATCCCATGCTTTTATAGTTAACAAGATTGGGTTTTTTCTCTCATTGGCACCTCTCTTGATCTTCTCTGAAACCCTCACCATAATTTTTCTGGACTCTTCCATTCCTGTCACTGCCCCCCACCCCCCCACACCCCCGCCTATCTAGTCATCCAGATTGGTTTCTGTTTCTCTATTAGCAACTCTACAGCCATCCTTGTGATTACCCAGGCCCTAAACACCTCATGCCTGGACTAGAGCAGTGGCCTTTCACCTGGTGGAAGTAGCTGGCTCTGGAGGCAAGGCGTTGCCTCTCTTACCCTAGAGACCACTACCTGGTAATCAGGCACTTGGAAGACTGAAGTCCTGAGTGGGAATCCTGCCTCCATTGCTTTTCAGCTGTGTGATGCTGGGCAAGTTGTTCAGTCTCTCTGAGCCTTGGTTTTCTCAACTTAAAACTGGATGGACTGTCTTATAGAGTTGTGAGGAGTAAATGAACTCATGTACCCAAAGCATGTAGTAATAGCTGATATGACAATAACTAATACTTAAGGGACACTAATTATGTACCAGGTACTATTATAAGGCTTTATGTGGTTTAATTTATATAGTCTGCAAAACAATCCCGTGAAGTAGGTCCTATTATTATCCCCAGTTTACAGAAAGGAAAACTGAGGCATACAGCAGTTAAATGACACACTCAAAGTCTCACAGCTAATAGTTGGTAGCAAATTCAGGACTCAAACCTGAGCAGTCTGGGCAGAGTGGGTCTCAATATAGGTTATATCCCTTCTCCTTCCTCCTACCCTTGCTTTCGAGCCCAGGTGAATTCCATCTCTACTACTGAATCTTTCCTGCCTGGCCCAGCCCAGCTAGCCCATTAGGGGCAGAACTCCCTCTCTTCTGGCACACTGTCAGGGTCTCTGTCTGCTTTACACACCAGGTTTTAGGGGAGGGAAAAACCAAGGCTCTTTCTTCACTCCACCCCCATCCTCAAACTCAGCTCACTTTTATTGTGTATTGAAGATTTGTGTCAGATCGTGTGTGTGTGTGTGTGTGTGTATGTGTGTGTGTGGTAGGGGGAGTGGAGGGAAGGGCTTTCTGCAGTGAAGAAAGATTTGTGCACTATTGGCCTATTTCATTCATTTGTACTCTAGAACATTATCAACATTATATTATGTATATGACTTGTCTCTACAACTAGATGATGAGTTGTTCTAGAGGGCCTGGCCTTCCCTGGCTTGGTGCCCTGGGCACAGTAGGTACTCGGTCAGTCTTTGATGAGGAGAAGATGACAGAGACTGCCACTGTGTCCAGAGAGGAAACCTACAGCCCACAGAGGAGAAGAGGGTCATGTACAGTTCCCGCAGTGTACTGGTTCCAGTGGCTAGAGGCCATGGGCAGCTAGCAAGGGGGCTGGCTGATTCTTTGCAGCTCCCAAAGAGATCTCTTTATTGTTTTTCTAGAGCCCAGTCTTCCCATGCAGAGGGCCCACCCACCCTCTCTACCTTCCAGATTCCAGTCTCCCAAGAAGTGCTTCTTTCTCTCCCTCTCTCCCATTTCCTTGGGTGCAGATAGACTGGAGTGTGGGCTGCCATCTGGCCCCAAGTCTTGCTGTTTGATTCCTAGAACTCTGGACACAGGTACCCACTGCCTGAAAGTCCTGTTTGTTTCCCCTGTTGGCCAGTATGCTCTCTTTGATCTCTTTTACAACTTTGTAATTATGGGCTGTAATGGGCTGGGGTGTTTGAACATCAGGGTAATTACTTTCCACTGTTCCTACCCCAATTCTTCAAAGAGAGGGGGGCTGGGGAAAGTAAGAAAATCTCTGGAGAAGGAAGACTGTGCCCTTCCCTCATGCTCTTCCAGGCTGGGTTGGGTGTAGGGTCTCAATTTGGGCATGAGAAACATGAGGACTTGGCAGCATGAGAGATCCAGGAGTCAAATCTTTCACTACTGGGGTGACCTCCCCATGCCTTGGCCAAGTCCTAGACTGTGACATTAGCAGTGGGAGCCCCTCTCCTTGTCCTCTGGGGCTGCTCCCGTACCCTGGCTTGGGGGTTTCTGAAGCCTGGAGAGCTTCTCTTTGTCTGGGGTCCCCTAGTTGGGCTGGACTTCCTGGGAGTAAGTGGGCAGGAGGACACCGAAGGCTAAGACGTCTCAATTTCTTCAGCAATTCCATTCTGGAGTCCTGTGAACTTCCAGTCAGTTAGGCTGGCCAACCTGGGCCTGGGCTGGGCCTGGGTGCTGCTCAATGGTCCAGCTGGGCTCCTCAGCAACTCGGGGAGGGAGGGAAGGAGGAAGGGGGAAAGTCACCCTCCTGACCCCAAACAGGGCCTCACTAGAGTGTCTCCACCACCTTCCAGGGCTCCCCTGCCTGTAGGCTGTTCTGAGGGGCCCCCTGGTCCCTGCTGCCTCCTGGGGAGTGAGGAGCAGGAGCCAGGAGCCGCTCCCTGGGCCTGCCAGGCAGGAGACCTGCCCAGACAGGCTCTCCCCAGGGAAGGAAAGCAGAGATCAAAGGCCTGAGCGTGTGAGTAGGCTCCTCCGCCTGCCACTGCTGCTGGCAGAGGGATTAACTCCTTCAGTGCCTGCAGCCCAGCCCCAAAGACTCAGCAGGCCCCCAGGGGCACGAGGTCCCAGCCTGATACCCTTACGAGATGAGCCTGGGCTTTGGGGAGAAAGGCTGGCGAGTGGTGGTGCTGGGCAGGGCAGCCCGACGCCGAGGCAAGGTAACATCTGTCTTGCTCCTTTGCCCTTATGCCTCCACCCAGCCCTTGCTCTTATCTCCCTTCTCTTACCCCACACCCAGAGCTGCTAGATTCCTGCCTTTTTTCTCTTTTTGGCTTGGCTCTGCTCTGCTCTGCCTGCCTGGCTAGATTCTGCTGCCCCACGCCTGCTCTTGGAGCCTTGGCAAGCACGCACGCACGCACAGTTGTGCCCTTGTGGGAACAGCCCCTCAGGTCCCTCCCCGCTGAATCTCCAGTGCCACCTCAGGGAGGGGGCGCAGGGACAAAACACTGGATGGGGACCCCATTAAGTCCTTGAATTGGAGCCAGGAAACGTGTTGACAAACTAGAGTGTGGCAGGGAGAGATACACCAAGAAATAGGCTGAGCCTGGGGCTCTGCCATGGAGACCTTGGGTGGCAGCAGGGTCCCAGGCCTTTGGGGGATGCCCTGCAGGCTCCTTTCATCAGGCAGGGTTGGACCTTGGAAAGCCCAGCTCTATTCTGAAGGAGCTCTCCATCTGTCTTTTCTCCCCTTCTCTCTCTCTGTACTGGGGACTGGTCACCCTTCCCCACTCCCTGGGGGTGCTGGTCATTCCCTGCTTTCTGTTCTCACAGCTCTTAGTGAAGGCAGACCTGTGGTACTTTGAGGGCAGGGAGATGTCTTATTTGTCCTTAGCTCTAGAGCCTAGTCCACTGCCTGGCACCTACTAAATCCTTGTTAAGGGTTTATTTGATTACAAAAGGAAGGATTGAATGTTGTCCTTGAAGGCAGTGGGAGCTGGGTGAGCTCAGGGCAGGACAGGGATCCTAGTCCCACTGCCCCCTTGCATGTGTCATAGAGGAGTGTGCAGAGATACGGTGTACGCAATGTCCTAGGATGGGATAGACGTGTGAGGGTGAGGCCAGGGCATGGACGGGCTGTGTCCTCCCCTGACCCCAGCGGGACCTCTGCTGTGTGTCTCTGCAGGCCCGGATGGCGGGGGAGCGAGGAGCCAGCGCTGTCCTTTTTGACATCACGGAGGATCGAGCTGCTGCTGAGCAGGTACCCAGGGACATTGGGGTGTTTGAGGAGGGAGCTGGATGGAGGGAGATAAAGTCACCTGGGGAAAGACAAGTCAGGACACAGCAGCCCTTGCGGGCACTTTCCCTCCTGCAGCTGCAGCAGCCCCTGGGGCTGACTTGGCCGGTGGTGTTGATCTGGGGTAAGGACGCCGAGAAGCTGATGGAGTTTGTGTACAAGAACCGCAAGGCCCACGTTAGGATTGAGCTGAAGGAGCCCCCAACCTGGGTAAGCACGCCAGGTCTCCAGACTCTGCCCTAGCATGCATCCTCACCACCACTTTGTCCTGTGGCGACTCCCATCAAAAGCCCTTGGACTCCTGGAACCAAAGAGAATTTAGAAATCCTACAGTTCAACTTCATCCACCAGCTATGTGCTTCTGGACAAGTTTCTTCCCCCTCCAGGCTTCATCTGCAGAATGAATAGATTAGGCCAGCTGAGTTGTAAAGTTGTCTTCAGCTCTGTGGTTTCATGGCACAGAGTAGCAGAGCCAGAATGAAACCCTGGCCCCCAGCTCCTGAGGCCCTGGCTGGTGTTTCTCCACCAGCTAGAAATCTCACCCAGCTGGTCACTGGGAGGCTCCCACTCTGCAGGGGAGTCCCTTTTCTCTTTTCCCCAAGCACATGGGTCTTCAGATAGTATCTCTCGAAGCTGACATCTGGAGGACCCTCTCCTATGAGTGCCCGTGGGCAGAGAGGGACCACGTAGCCCCACCTGCATGTTCCTCCCCACCTCATCCCCTCTGCTGGAAGACTCAAGGGGACCTCTAGCTCTCTGTCTCCTCGGCACCTGAGTTTCTCTCAAATTGGCCCGGCTCCTTCCAGAAGTATGACTCTTTCCATCTCTGCTCACTCCCCCAGCCAGATTATGATGTGTGGATCCTCCTGACAGTGGTGGGCACCATCTTTGTGGTCATCCTGGCTTCAGTGCTGCGCATCCGGTGCCGCCCCCACCACAGCAGGCCGGTGAGCAGGGCGGGCTCCCTGGTGGAAGTGGGCATGTTCCTGAGTGTGGGAGGGTAAAGAGCAGGAAGGGAAAAGGGAGGAAAGAAGGTGCCCTTATGCTCTTGAAATCATTTACATCTAAATACCCTGGCATCTGACTTGTTGATCTCCAGCAGCCCCTCCACATAGGTTTACCCATTCATTTATTTATTCAGCAAATAGCGGGAGCTCCTAGTATGGACCAGGCACGGTTCCAGGCGTTGGCGATAGCACGGTGAACAAAAAGATCCCTTCCCTCAGGGAGCTTTCATTCTAATAGGAATAGATGGACAATAAACAAAATAAATTATCTATGTGGTATTTTGGATGGTTGTATGTGCCAGAGAGAAAAATAAAATAGAAGAAGGAAGAGGGAATGTAAAGGGACAGGGTTAATTAGTAAAAGCAAAGCCAGAGAAGCCTTCATTGTGAGGGTGGCATTTACAGGAAAGACCCTAAGTGGGGGAGGGGGTCGGATGTGCAGATATCTGGGGAGAGCGTGATCGGACAGAGAGCACAGTAGAGGCAAAGGCCTTGAGGCACAAGTGTGCCCAGTATGTCTGAGGAACTGCTAGGGGGCCATGCGCCCGGAATAGAGCGAGTGAGAGGGCAGAGCAGGAGGTGAGGACAGGAGTTTGCTGGACTGCTGAGGCCATTGGCAGGACTGTGTTTTTTCACTCTGGTGAAGTGGGAGCTACTAGAGGATTTTGAGCAGAAGTAGTACCGTGATCTGACTTAGGTTTTAAGGGGGGAGGATGGGTGTGTTGTTGGGTGGTTAATGGGATTAGAAATTCAGTTTGATGAGGGGTGCCTGGGTGGCTCAGTTGATTAAGCGACTGCCTTCGGCTCAGGTCACGATCCCGGAGTCCTGGGATCGAGTCCCGCATCGGGCTCCCTGCTAGGCGGGGAGCCTGCTTCTCCCTCTGCCGCTGCCTCTCTCTATCTCTCTCTCTGACTCTCGTGAATAAATAAATAAAACGGACAAAAAAAAATTTTTTTTAAATAAAAAAAAAATAAAGAAATTCAGTTTGATGGGCCTATGAAAAACCTCTCCTGGGCCATCAAGGAAAGGAAAGCTTGATGGTATGGTTGGGGGGTGGTGGGGTGGGAGGACTTGGCTGGCTTGGCAGAGCCACGTATGAGCTTGAAGGGGACAGACTCCTAGGGGTAGTCAATCGGCCATGTGATCTCACTGGTGGTGGGAACCGAGTACAGACCGAGGTCCACGGGTGAGGGGAGAGGAGCCCTTGCCCTGTCCTGAGCCCCACCCCTCTTCCCAGGATCCCCTTCAGCAGCGAACAGCCTGGGCCATCAGCCAGCTGGCCACCAGGAGGTACCGGGCCAGCTGCAGGAGGGCTCGGGCTGAGTGTCCAGACTCGAGTAGCAGCTGTAGCTCAGCCCCCGTGTGTGCCATTTGCCTGGAGGAGTTCTCTGAGGGCCAGGTAAGGCAGGCCTCGGGCTTGCCCTCCGTGACCGGGCTGGGGAGGGAAGCTGGAGCGTGGGAGGCCAGGTGAGGCACTGAAGGCCGCTGCACGTGCTCTGGTTGCACCTGTGTCCTGTGTATCTTGCGTGAGGCAGAGGGAGGGGACAGCCCTGAGGTCTGGCTCTTTTCCTGGTCTTCCAGGGAAAGGCACTAGTCCTTGTTGAGTGTTGTCCGCGTGCCAGGCTCTGCAGTGGGTGCTGTAGATGCATGATCTCATTTTAGCCTCACGACAATGCGCGGTGGGGGTAGATTCGGTTTTTATCCTCATGTTGGAGCAGAAAACTATCTGTTAAGGAACTTGCCCAAGGTCATGCAGCTAAGTGGCAAAATCCAGGCTTACCTGACACCAAAGCCCTTACCGTTTCTATTCTACTATGTGGTATTTTACAAGAAGGTCATGGCAAGAAGGGGAGGCCTGGTTCTACTGCTGTAGCTACAGATAACTTTGGTTTGGACCCCCTTGTGTTCTGCAGGAGCTACGGGTCATTTCCTGCCTCCATGAGTTCCATCGTGTGTGTGTGGACCCCTGGCTACATCAGCATCGGACTTGCCCTCTCTGCATGTTCAACATCGTAGGTAGGAGGTGGGCCAAGCAGTCCCCTGTGTGCAGCCAGAGGGGTCTAGGACAAGGCTGCCCTCTGACGAAGGGTGTTGCCTTGAAGCTGAGGAGAAAGCAGGTCTGCCTTAATAGTTCTTTAAGCTGTGTCCTGCCCAAGAGAGCCTCATATGAAGGGGTCTACCATTCACATTGTAGACTTCTTTATTACTTTAAAAATTGTTTGTGTTTTCATCACAACTTTGTTGATCCTACACCTAGATAGTTTGTGTATTTATAATTCTGGTTTTCTGGCAATAAAGTATCTTGTTCTAACAAAACCAGGATAGTATGAAAATTTCCTAAAAGACGAAAGTGAAGTATCTTGAGGAAAGAGAGCCTTTTTCTAATTTACCCAAAGGTGCACTATGGGCCAGTGGTGGCCCCGAGTGAAAGAGCCCCACATGGGCTGGTGGAAGGAGCAGGGATGGACATGCAGAGTGGACTCCCGGGGAGAGAGACTGACTGGAAGGAACCGGGCATCCCAGGGCACAGGCAGATGAGGAGTGTAACCTGGTCCCCCAACTCTGACTGAACATGCAGGCTATGTGGCTTGAATAGGTGTAGTGCTGCCACCTTCCACAGGTTTGTGGACTCAAACACCTATGCTCTTGGTTCTTTCTTCCAGAGGGAGATTCATTTTCTCAGTCCCTGGGACCCTCTCGATCTTACCAGGAACCAGGCCGGAGACTCCACCTCATTCGCCAGCATCCTGGCCATGCCCACTACCACCTACCTGCTGCCTACCTGTTGGGCCCTTCCCGGAGTGCAGTGGCCCGGCCCCCACGACCCGGTCCCTTCCTAACGTCCCAGGAGCCAGGTGCGGCCCCCCGGCACCACCGCCTCCCCAGAGCTGCACATCCCAGGGCTCCGGGGGAGCAGCAGCGCCTGGCAGCGGCCCAGCACCCCTATGCACAGGGCTGGGGGCCGAGCCACCCCCGAGGCACTTCGCAGCACCCCTCTGCTTGCCCAGCACCCCCACGCTGGGCCAGGCCTCACGACAGCAGTGGTTCTGGAGAAAGCTACCGCACAGAACGCAGTGGCTACATGGCAGATGGGCCCGCCAGTGACTCCAGTTCGGGGCCCTGTCACGGCTCCTCAAGTGACTCAGTGGTCAACTGCACAGACATCAGCCTGCAGGGCATCCACGGCAGCAGCTCTACCTTCCGCAGCTCCCTGAGCAGTGACTTTGACCCCTTGGTATACTGCAGCCCGGAAGGGGAGCCCCGGGGGGAGGAGACTCAGCCTAGTGTGACCTCTCGGCCCCGGTCTTTGGACTCAGTGGTGCCCACAGGGGCAACCCAGGTTTCCAGCCACGTCTACTTCCACCGCCACCAGCACCACCACTACAAGAAACGCTTCCAGTGGCACGGCCGGAAGCCTGGCCCAGAAACTGGGGTCCCCCAGGCCAGGCCTGCCATTCCTCGGACACAGCCCCAGCCAGAGCCGCCTTCCCCTGATCAGCAAGCTGCCAGATCCAACCCAACTGCCCCTTCGGGGCAGCTCCCCAACCCACAATGGCCCAGGGCCCTCGTGGAGGCGGCCCTAGGCCCAGCTGATGCCACCAACCCCAGTCCCAGCAGCCTCTTCCATTTGCAGAAATCCAGCCTCCCTGTTCGACACCCACAGAGGAAAAGGCGGGGGGGCCTCTCAGAGCTCACCCCAGCCTCTCAGCCCCAGGACTTGACTGCACACCCAGCTTGCCAGATTTTTCCCCACTACAGTACCAGCTTGGCATACCCTTGGTCCCCGGAGGCCCACCCATTGATCTTTGGACCTCCAGGCCCAGACAGGAGGCTGCTACCAGAAAGCCCAGGCCCTTGTTACTCAAGTTCACAGCCGGTGTGGCTGTGTCTGACTCCACGCCAGTCCCTCGGACCGCACCCACCCGGAGAGGGGCCTTCCGAATGGAGTTCTGGCACCCCAGAGGGCAGGCCATGCCCTTACCCACACTGCCAGGTGCCGCCAGCCCAGCCTGGTGAGTTTTCAGGGGAGGAGGGTGTGGTGAGGAGAGGATACCAGAGGTTACTGCAGCCTGGGGGAAGTCAGCCAACGAGGGGTTGACAGAAGCTGCGAAGGGGGCAGTGGGGTAGCATTCAAAATACTGAACAACAGGCATAGCATAGGATGGTGCCTGAAGTGATGTGACCCTGCCCGCTGATAGTCCTTTAGTTGCCAGACCAGAGGGAGGGCTCAGGGGAAGCGCCCGTGTGGATGAAACATCAGAAAGCACCTAGGTGGTCTGAGGCAGCAGCTCCAATGTAAGTGTTTCAATATTGTAATAATTAGTAAAGCTGCGCACACAGTTATCAGCTCTAGAGATTTATTTATTTATTTGAGAGAGAAAGAGAGAGACTGGGGAGGGGCAGAGGGAGAGAATCCTCAAGCAGACTCCCTGCTGAGCGCAGAGTCTGACGTGGGGCTCAATCCCACGACCCCAAGATCATGACCTGAGCCAAAGCCAAGAGTCAGGTGCTTCACTGACTGAGCCACCCAGGTGTCCCCAATTATCAGCTTTAAATACAAAGAAGGCCAACAAGTGTTCCTTGCTCTTGAGGAGAGCACGGAGAAGTAATTACTGATAGCTATAATCCTGGGCAATATGAGGTCTTGTAGGAGAAATAATTGCAGATATCCATAACACTAGGCCATATGACAAGAGCTATGTAAATGATTAGAAAGAAAGAAAGGAAGGAAGGAAGGAAGAGAGAGAGAGAGAAAGAGAGAGAGAGAGAGAGAAAGGAAAGAAAGAAAGAAAGAAAGAAAGAGAAAGAAAGAAAAAAGGAAAAAGAAAAGAAAAGAAAAAAAGGTCACGGGTGGTTCCCAGCATCCCTGTGGGTCCTTAGGGTTTCTCCTCTCCCTCTGGGGTAAAAGAACAACTAAGGCTTTCCTTCTAAGCACCATTATTAATAAGACCAACCTCGTTTTCCTGGGGCCTCAGTGCATCCCTGATAATTGTATTACAACCAATTGTGATAATGTAAACCCTCAATTTTAACTGGGTGTTTCTTTGTTCAAATGCTCCTCTTCCTCCTCCAGAGCACCCCTCCCCATTTTTCTCATCGTCTCCCACGGTGTGGATGACAAAGCTCTTTGCCTACAGCTATCACTAGGCACCCCAAAAGGGAACCCAAAGGTCCTGAAATATAAGACCTCACAGTCTAGGAACCCTACAGTCAAGACCTAGAGCTGTTATCATTCATTCATTCACTCCTTCCCTCCTTTTTTCTTCCTGCATTGGATGCTTGCTATGGGGTAGGTTCCAGGCTAGGCTCTGAGGACATGGAACTTGTCAACCAGGAGATCCAGGTCTGTGGGGTCAGAGGCATGTACACAGTTACAGTAGAGAAAATCATGGCTTCCATGGAGCCATGCAAAGCAAGCTTTGGCCATGTGTTTGACGATCCATTCGGACCCTGTCACGTGTGTGCTTTCAGGGCTGCTGGAGCCAGACCACCACCTCTCCCGTACTTAGAACTGGTTTCGACGCCTCCCTCTTCCCTGCTCCTCAAATCCAGTCGGTGCCAGGTTCTGTTAACTCTGTCCCTGAGAGCTTTTTTACCTTCTCCTTCAGAACTGATGGCCCCTGCCCACGTCTTAGATGAAGCCTAAAGATCAAGGCAGGAGCCTCCTAGCTCTTCCCTCCCCTCTTACAGGGCCATGAAGGGGGGCCCTGCACATACAGTGACCCTGCTTGACTGCTGCTGCCAGGCTCATCTTCCTCAAATAAGCTGTCCAGAAATTTCCACATGTTCTGTTTTCTCCTCAGTAAAGAAAAACTGAGCCTGGTTTGGCCTTCAAAGCTCTAGCACCAACTAGCCCCCACCTTCCTTCCCCACTTTCTTTTTCTTTTTTTTTTTTTTTAAAGATTTTATTTATTTATTTGACAGAGAGAGAGACAGCGAGAGCAGGAACACAAGCAGGGGGAATGGGAGAGGGAGAAGCAGGCTTCTTGCTGAGCAGGGAGCCCGATGTGGGACTCGATCCCAGGACCCTGGGATCATGACCTGAGCCGAAGGCAGATGCTTAACGACTAAGCCACCTAGGCGCCCCCCACTTTATTTTTCACTCTTCCCCTTTCCTTCCCCTGCCCCATGCTTTAGCCAAACCTAGTAAACACTTCTTGCAGTCCCTATAACCCAGACTATTCTGCTGCCTTCCTATTCCCATAAATCCAGTTCTTACCTATTTCTGCAGGACCAGCTCATTTATCTTCGCTTTCAGGAAGCCCTTCCTGATTGCTCCACTTGAACATGATCTGTCCCCTTTCCAGGAAAGGTCTTATGATCCAGTCCTGTCCCACTGCATAATTTCCCTTTGCATGCACACCTTCTCTCCTACAAGATAATCAGATCCCTGCTTATTCTTCTATTTGGCACATGGTAACAGGCCAGATTCACAAGTGCTTAATAAGTATTTACTGGGTTAATGAGCGAATAGTAAGTATTTGTAACACACTGGTTGCTGTATATGTTTCTCTTTCTTTAGCTTTTTTGTTTCTCTCTCCCCTGTATCCCAACTGGGGCCCCTCCCAGCTTTCAGTCTAATTGCCCCTTCTGGACACATTCCCTGCTCCTCCCTCTCTGTGGTTCTCTCCCAGCCATACTGTCTTGCAGGTGGGACAGGAAGGCGGCTGGCCTGACCCTCAGTGACCTCTTTCCTCCCCTCTCTCTAAATGCAGGCTCAGAGGAGGAGATTGAGGAGCTGTGTGAACAGGCTGTGTGAGATGCTCAGACCTAGCTCCAACCAAGAGCATGCTTCGGATGACTCGGGCCCTACCTGGCACAGAGTCCTGCTCCTGAGAGAAGAAAGGACCTCAGAAAACAGCCCTCTTTTTTTGCCAGACTCCCTGGAACCTCCAGAAGAGGAGTGGTGATGGTGGGTGGCAGGTGTTCCCTGCTCCCAGCTCTGGAACTTGTGTGCAGAATGCATCTTGCAGGGCGGCAAGTCTGTGTCCAGCCAGGCAACCAGCTGCTACCTATGTGGGCTGGCTCCCTTAAAGGCTGTTTTTTGAGAACAGGAAGCTAGATATGGGTAGACAGGTGTTATAAAGGTGCTGCTCCTTTCCCCAGGCCCAGCAGGCCTTCCTCATCCCAAGTCTCATGTGCATACCTGCCAATGGGTCCTTCTTACCTCCTTTCTTGGGTGAGTCCTGCACACCAGCTTTGACTCCTCGGTAAAGCTGCCGCATCAGCAGCAACCCCAGCTTTTATCATTTCCCTTCTTTGCAAAAGGATCGGGAACATAGGTGAGCCCTGAGCCCTAAAAAGGGAGGTTCTGCAGCTTCTCCAGGCAGTACCTGCCCTGGTGCATAAGGGAGAATGTTTTTCCCTTCTTGTCCTTAATTGTCAGATCCACTATATTAAGTCAGAGGGGAGGCTCTGGGAAGCCAGGGTGTGGAGTTCTGTCCCTAAAGTGGTACTGCGCCCTGAAGAACCTGGGATGAAGCCTCCGACTTTCAAACTCCCTCGTCACTCCAGCAGCCCCAGTTCCTCTGGGGGTTGGGGGTGGGGACAGTGGGGAGGGAATAATTCTTTCCTGGAATTACCCAAAGTCCTAAAGTAGGTGGAAAGAAGAGGATTTCTGCTGGACTGCATCTAGAAGAGGGAGGATGGAATGAAGGTAGAAAAGACAGAATTACAGCTGAACAAGGACAACAACGAATTCTTCTCTGGGAGTTTTCTCTCAGAGCAGGGATGAGGAACAGGGGAAAATACAGGAAAAGCAAAGTGGGACATTTGGGTTTAGATGGCTCCAAGGCCCAGCTTCCCATGATAAGCCATACAGGCCAGGGACACCCAGGAAGGTGTGCATGCAAGAGGTTGTGCATGTAGGACATCTGGCCCGG
Source organism: Neomonachus schauinslandi (assembly GCF_002201575.2). Lineage (NCBI taxonomy): Eukaryota > Metazoa > Chordata > Mammalia > Carnivora > Phocidae > Neomonachus > Neomonachus schauinslandi. The sequence goes on from NC_058417.1 coordinate 27,595,933, forward strand.
GTAGCTGGTACCCGAGTGGGCAAGGGCTGAGGAGCCTCCTGAGGGTAACATTCACCCCAGGGCAGCTGGACTATTGCTGGCTCCTCAGGCATTATCCCATTTGGAATGTGAATGTGGGAGCTAAGTGGGCACAGGACCCTACCTGGGAAACTTCTTCCCTCAAAGTCAGTGGGGAACTAGCACCTAGGCACCCACATGGGTATTTATATCTGAACCAGACAGAAAGACGCTTGAATCAGGCACTATGTTGAGAAATGTATTTATTTGCTAATATATTTATCCATAAATGAGGTCTGGTCTCGTGGTTTTGTTCTGTCATGATGGTCACTCAGGGTAACAGCTTCATCTTCTACATTTGACAGAAATAAGTTATTTCCAATATCAGAAGTTAGGCTCTGATTTATGAAAGGATAGGACAGAGTGGTGGGCTAGGCAACAAGAATTGGTTTTCAAGCCCCTAAAAGCATGATTTAGTGACATCAGGGAAGGGCGAAAGCATGACTGGATTCTGTGGTCCAGTCGTTATCTGTATTATTCTATCTTTTACTTCACACTCTTATTTGTGATGCTTCGGTGACTTTGTGACCTTTGGTAAATACTCTATGCCTCACTTTTTCCACCCATAAAATAGACCTACTTCACAGAGTTGTTGCAGGGCTCCCCTGAGAGAAGAGTGAAAGCATGTTTGGAGGTGGAAAGTATCCAGTGCTGGAGAACATTCTAACCCCAGTCACAGAGCCCATGTGAACACAGCATGGCATGGGCACAAGAAGCAGGCCCCCCTTGAAGAAGCTCTGTTTCAGTTGGGAGGCCCGGTTGGGAGGATAGAACAGCAGGGCCTGAAACTATTTATATCCCAGAGCTCCAATTCTGATAAACACCAATGACCGTGCTCTGCCTACTCGTGGGACTACTGTGAGGAACAAGAGCTGGTGCTAAGTTGGTATGAATTCCACAGAGCCTGGGGCGGTCTTTGCTCCCATCCTCACAAAGCACATTTTCCCTTCTGCTTCTCCACGAAAGGTTTCGTAGGGGTGGTCATTGTCCGTTGCCCAGTTTTGAACCACAGAGCAAAGAAGCATCTAGCTTTCTATAAGGTGAAGAAAAAAAAAAAAGACACACTCTCCTATGCCCTACAGATGTTCTCAAGTAAAGGAACTGTCTAAACGCTAAACGCTGCACAAAGCCTAAATAACCAGCTGGAACAAGGAAAGTACGTAAAGAGTTTTAAAAAATAATCAAATACGCCTGTTAGGCGCCACCGGCCCACAAGCCCGCATTCCGGCGGACGGCAAATGGAAACCCTATTCCGCTCTCAGGAACAAAGGGGCTGTTCCTGATTTTTTTCCCTCTCGGCAGAGATAACCCAGAGGGAGACAGTGGACTCTCTGGCCCTGCGCTTTTAAAACGGCAAGACAAAAAAAAATCTCGGCTGGCATCTGGGATCCTCCTAAGAGGACCGGCGGCCCGTTACCAGCAGCCTACATCAAACGGCCCGCCCCGCCGGGCTTCCGGCTCCGGCCGCGGCGCGTTCTCGCGCAGGCGCCAGCCGCGCCGCCCCTCCCCCACGGGCCTTGCCCACAGGCCCAACGGCCGCCACGACCTCGCCCTCGCGCCGGCCCAGGTGGCGGGGGCGCGCGCCGGCCCAGGTGACTCCCGGCCGGCCCCGCCTCCGGGGGGGGGAAACCCTCCCCTTGGGGGGGGGGGGGGGGGGGGGGGGGGGGGAAGGGAGGGCTGGGCCCTGTGGCTTCCCACACCGGAAGAGGAAGTCCTAGGCACCGGAAGTGGAAGGCATTCTGGGTAATTCGCTGTTTACTTCCTGCGGCTGAGGAATCCGTGGCCCAGTCCTTTGCTGTTCTTTTGTCGGAGAGGATGGCCCTGGAGACGGTGCCGAAGGACCTGCGGCATCTGCGGGCTTGTTTGCTGTGTTCGCTGGTCAAGGTGTCCTTCGGGGAGCTGGTTGTAGGGGCGATGGGGGAATCCAGGTGGGGGAAAAGGTGGAACGGGGCTGGGGGATAGCGAAGAGAAAATTAAGGTCCAGGACCCCGGGTTTGGCGAGGGGTGTGGGAAGCTGCTGGGGGCCATTGTTTAAGTCTGTAGGAGCGCAGGCAGTCTTTACATGCCTTTGAATCCTCAGCTAGCACAGGTCTGATCCTTAACAGACGTTCAGCGAACTTCTGTTGAAGCCGAAGGCCATTGGGAGTCAGATGAGGGTGGGGATCTGCAGCTGAGGGGGAGTAGTCGGAGAGGATGCCTGGCCCTGAGGAGACTAGGGAGAGGACTAGGTAAAACGCAGATAGGAACAAGAGGGAGGACTGTGAGGGTGGGTGGAACTTTAGGAATGGAGCTGTGGGAGTGGTGCGTGGGGAACCTGATGAGACAGAGCCAGCATAGGGAGCCTTCTACTTGACCAGGTAGAAATATGGAGAGAGCTAGTTATTCTTTTGGCCTTGTTTACACTCACCCCTACCTCCCTTCTCCCCCCCCCCCCAGACTATAGACCAGTTTGAATATGATGGTTGTGACAATTGTGATGCATACCTTCAGATGAAGGGTAACCGGGAGATGGTATATGACTGCACCAGCTCTTCCTTTGACGGGTAAGCCCCTTTAGATTCCTTCATTCACTTTCCCGTTACTCCCACCCCACCCTACCCCACCTAGTAAATGTGAGGCAGACCATGATCCTGGTTGTTCTCAGTTATTTTGAGACACACTAGTCCTGGTGCTGTCCAGTACAGTAGTCACTGGCCATGTCTGGCATTGAGCACTTGAAATGTGGCTAGTCCAAACTGAGTTATGCTCTAACTGTAAAATATACACTAGATTGACAAGATTTAGAACAGGAAAAAGAATGTAAAATACTTTGATTTTTTAAATATTATATACCTAGATGATAATTCTTTGGGTATACTGGGTTAAATGAATATGTTATTGAAATTAATTTCATCCTTTTGTCTTTACTCATAAACGTGGCTACTAGAAAATTTTAAATGACGGGTGGTTTTTATTTTATTTCTGCTGGACAGTTCTTCGTTAGACTGTCAGCTCATTAATGGTAGGGACTGTGTTTATCTTGTGCACACTGGTTTGGCACAGGGCCTGGAAGGTGGCAGAGGGCTAAGAAATGTTTGTTAAATGCATGAAGATCCTTTCTGAAAGTGAAGGTAAGGTAAGGTACAGTAATGGTAAATTATTACCTGAAAGCTGATGCTGTTAGATATTTCTAAGAGACCCCATAAGAAAAGTTTTCCCTTGGTGAGATTGTCCAATGGGGAGAAGGAGAAATGAGAGTAACATAAGTGACCAGGTCTCAGTTTTTTTTCCCCAACATAGGAGCCAGAGGGTAGTATTCTTTGGGGGTTAAGGAGATACTGTGTCTTTTGGCCTCTAGGCCAATTAAGGGTTTACACACAGGGGTGCCTGGGTGGCTTAGTCAGTTAAGTGTCCAATTCTTGATTTCAGTTCAGGTTGTGATCTCAGGGTAGTGAGATTGAGCCCCACGTTGGGCTCCACGCTCAGCAGGAAGTCTGATTGAGATTCTCTCCCTCTCCCCCTCTCCCTGCACGCTCTTTCTCTCTCTCAAATAAATAAATCTTTTTTAAAAAAGATTTACACACAAACTGGGCTCAAACCCAGTACTTAGTAAACTTCCTTCAAGGTGAGGCCACCTACATCCATTCCTTCTTTGACTTCCTTTAAGGAAGAATGAAGGATTGGGCAAAAAAGATGTTGCCAAGGAACCTTACTTCCTACACATGCATGTGCACAGTCAGATACTCCAGTACCTTTGTTGATTTGTTAGCACTGTAACAAAATTGCTAACAAATGAATAAAGGGACTCCCATCTATGGTAAACGACTGTGTTGGCTGCTGTCAGGGATGTCAAGAGTTACACAGTGATGTACTTACTAGTAAGAGAGACAGTGTAAAGTTTTGCATATTAGAGTTTTAAAAAAAATTGTGGCAAAATATGTGTGACAGAAAATTAACTTTTAAAAAAAATTTTATTTATTTGAGAGACAGAGCACAAGCAGGGTGGAGGGAGAGGGAGAAGCACACTCTCCACTGAGCAGGGAGCCTGACATGGGGCTCGATCCCAGGACCCTGGGATCATGACCTTAGCCAAAGGCAGACGCTTAACTGACTGAGCCACTCAGGCGCCCCTGAAAATTTGCCATTTTTAAGTGTAGAATTCAGTGGTATTTAGTATATTCACATTGTGCAGCCATCACTACCATCCATCTCCAGAACTCTCTTCATCTTATTTTCCCCTCCCCACTGCCTCTGGCAGCTACCATTCTACTTTCTTTCTGTATGAATTTCTTGTGGTTTTTGTTTTGTTTTGTTTAAGATTTTATTTATTTATTTGACAGAGAGCGAGAGAGCACAAGCAGCGGGAGTGGCAGAGGGAGAAGCTGAGGAGGGAGCCCAACATGGGGCTGGATCCTAGGACCCTGGGATCACGACCTGAGCCAAAGGCAGATGCTTAACCGACTGAGCCACCTGGCACCCAGGGGCCCCTCTTGCTGTATGAATTTGAAGTGTACTATAAGTGCTTCATATAAGTGGACTCAAACAATATTTGTCCTTTTGTGCCTGGCTTGTTTAATTTACCATCGTGTCTTTAAGGTTTATCCATATTGTCACATGCGTCCAAATTTTTCTTTTAAGCTGAATAATCATTTATCCACTCACCTGTCGATAGACTCTTAGGTTGCTTCTATCTTTTGGCTGTTAGGAATAATGCTGCTGTGAACACAGGTTTTACCAATATTTGATCAAGTCCCTGCTTTCACTTCTTTAGGGTATATATCCAGAAATGGAATTGCTGAGTCATTCTGTTTAATGTTTAGGGGAACTGCCATACTGTTTTTCGTAGTGGCAGCACTGTTTTCTGTTCCCACCAGCAGCATGCAGGGATTCCAGTTTCTCCACACCCCTGCCAGCGCTTGTTATTTTTTGTTTTATGTTTTGTTTTGGTTTTGATAGTAGCTACCCTGTTGGACATGAAGTGGTATTGTTTTGGTTTTGATCACCTTTCCCTAATGATTAGTGATGTTAAGCATCTTTTTATGTGCTTATTGACCATTTGTGTATCTTCTTCAGAAAAATGTCTGTTCAAATTCTTTGCCCACTTTCGAAGTAGGTTATTTGACTTTCTGTTGTTGAGTTCAAAGAGTTATTTGTGTATTCTGGTGGATATTAGGTTTTGGAGAATGGGTATATCAAGGGCTAAAGGAGACCAGAGGAGGGCCAGATGAACTCAGCTAGAAGCAGAGGAGATACCATGTGAATCAGGCTCTGAAAGAAAGAAGTACAGGATTTTTGAGGAGGTTGAGGTGAGAGAGCATTTTAGAAAAAGGATTCTAAACAAGGAAATGACTTGAGTAGAGTCATGGGGTGGGAAGACCAGGCTATGTCTGGAGGTTGGTAGGGATTCTGTTGAGGTTAAATCATAAGGTTGGGTGACAGGCACTATAAGGCTAGAAAGATTGCTTGTGAAGAACAGAAGAGACCATACTGTTGGTCCAGACAACAGCCTGTGTGTGTGCCTGCCCCCGGTCAGTCTGCCAGGCCAGGGCAGGGGTTCCCCTACTTAACCACCGGGGAGGGTGGGGGCAGTTCCACTCCCAGCGGATGGCTGAGAATGTAGGATTTGGATGGGGAGGGAGGCTCCCCAAGTAAGAATCCCAGGTTGTTGCCAGGAGAAGAGGAGTGGTTATTGACAGAAGTCGGTGTCTGGGACAGACCTGTCACGGCAGGCAGGCAAGCATTTGATTGAATGAATGACAGAAATGACCTCTTGTCGCTTCTGAAAGTTCCTGACGTTGACCTGTCAAGCTTGAGTGGCAGCCTTCTAGCCCTCACGGGGCCTTTCTGTTGCCCATGCCCTGGGATCAGAGCTCTCCTGGGAAGAACTACTAAGATATAAGTAAGGACAGCTAATGCTTACGTTAGCTAGCACTTACTCTGTGCCAGGTGTTTGGCATGTATTAGCTCAGTATTTGAGTTTCATTCCGCACAATTCTGAGAGAGGTCTCCATGCGTGCGTTAGGCTGTACACTCATCAGAGGCAGGCCTTGGCCAAGTCTGACTGACTTCTGGTAGGAGGACCCATGGTTTCCTTCACCCTCCTCCTCCCCCTTTGCACCAGGGCCCAGCCCCCTAGTGGTCGTGTTGCTTGTAATTAGTAACACTGGCCATCTACTTTTTTTTTTTTTTAAAGATTTTATTTATTCATTTGAGACACAGAGATACAGAGAGAGAGCATGAGCAGGGAGAGAGGCAGAGGGAGAAGGAGAAGCAGGCTCCCTGCTGAGCCAGGAGCCCGATGTGGGGCTCGATCCCAGGACCCTGGAATCATGACCTGAGCGAAGGCAGACGCTTAACCATCTGAGCCACCCAGGCGCCCCTGGCCATCTACTTTTAAAGCTGTCCTGTTTCCCAGAGAATCTGGGCTAAGGATGTTTTTTTTTTTTTTTTTTAAAGATTTTATTTATTCATTCGTGAGAGACAGAGAGAGAGAGGCAGAGGGAGAAGCAGGCTCCCAAGGAGCAGAGAGCCCGATGCGGGACTCGATCCCAGGACCCCGGGATCATGACCTGAGCCGAAGGCAGACGCTTAACCACCTGAGCCACCCAGGCGCCCTAAGGATGTTTTTTGAGCCAGATGAGCTAGTCCTTTGGGAATGGTGACTGACCTGTGCTTGGCGGGCAGAGAACCTTTGTCGGGACTAACTTTGGGTCAGCCCCTTCTCAGCATTAGTAGTCCATTTCCCCTGCTTTCTAGTAGAACTCAATACTTGGCCTCTCCCAGAACTATCTTGCTGGCTGAAAGCAGAGTAAAGTGGGCATTTTCCTCCATCTCTCTCTTCTCTAGTAGGGGAGGCTCAGGCTGACTCTCTGTTTCTTTTCCCTTCCCAGAATCATTGCGATGATGAGTCCAGAGGACAGCTGGGTCTCCAAGTGGCAGCGAGTCAGTAAGTATCTCCCTTTCTCTTTGTCCTGGCCGAGTTGTGTTGTTGCTGCCCCTCGGGTCTAGTGGGGGTGTTTTAGATCAGAGGGTAAGTGACCGCAGAGTGAAACAGATGGGGTTGTAGGAAACATGAGGAAAGTGTCCTGTGCCCGTTTGTGCCTGTGTCGTTTGATACCGGAGCCAAAGAAGTGATTGTTCTTGTCTTAGAGTTGCAGCATTCCTTTCATTTTTATTTTTATTTTTTTAAAGATTTTATTTATTTATTTGACAGAGAGAGAGACAGCGAGAGAGGGAACACAAGCAGAGAAGTGGGAGAGGGAGAAGCAGGCTTCCCGCCGAGCAGGGAGCCCGATGCGGGGCTCGATCCCAGGACCCTGGGATCATGACCTGAGCCGAAGGCAGACGCTTAACGACTGATCCACCCAGGCGCCCCTCCTTTCATTTTTAGCTTAAACCTCCATTTGGTCTTTACACTTAACACACTCTCACTGCCGTCTCTCTTCTTCTCTCGTAGGTAACTTTAAGCCGGGTGTTTATGCAGTGTCAGTCACTGGTCGCCTTCCCCAAGGTAATAATCATCACAGTAGTGGCCAGTCTTCACTTATAGCACCAAGCTCTCTGGAAGTCCTTTGTGGGACTGCACGCCGGTCCTCACCGCTCTGAGGGAACTGAGGCACAAAGAGGTTAAATACCTTGCCTAAGGTCATCCTGCTAGTAAGTGAGGAGCTAGAATTTGAACCCAGGCATTTTGACCCCAGAACCCTTGGTTTTAGCGACTACGATGCGTAGTCTTTTCCTTCTCGTTCTTACCAAGTCATTACCAGACACGTGCCTGGATCTTCAGTGGTAACCAGCCAACCAAGCAGGACTATTGATGAGCTGTGTAGGAACTCCAGTTTGCTTAGGAACAGCTTCCTTCCTTCCTCCCTTTCCCGTCCCCCACCAAAGTGGTAGTAGAGGGACCTTTCTTAACTTCTGGGATCTTCCTCCCTTACAGAGCTTTCTTTTCCTGTGGCAGGAATCGTGCGAGAGCTGAAAAGTCGAGGAGTGGCCTACAAATCCAGAGACACAGCTATAAAGACCTAGCAAGATGCGTGGCTGCCATTGTCTTTCCTCCCCACCTCCTGCATCTGCTAATTTTTTGTTACGGAACTAAATGGACAGAACTTCAGATACTCCCCACCCTCCAACTCTGAGGCTCAGCGGACTGTTGAGAGACCACAGCGTGTCTCTGAGCCATTTTACCTTTGGATTGCTGCTGGGGCTGGGGGTGGGGGGTTTGGGCTGGTGGATTAACAGAGACTGAATTGAATGGGGGGTAGGAGACCCAGTCTGTGCCCTTGCCCATGGGTAGGACTCTGGGTCAAATGCCAAATAAACGTGAACCCATAGGAAAGTTCTTAAGCCCATGACAGATGCCTTGCCTCTTTTCTACCTGGACACAGGAAGAACTCACTTAACCCTGTAAGCACTTTCCCGGAGCAGTAGAGGCCCTCCTGCTCCCCGTTACCCATCTTTAAGCCTTCTGGGGTTGCAGCCTTTCCAGTGTGCTTCCTTGGGTCTTGTTGGAAGGTCTGCTGTCCTGAGTCTAGGCAGCCCCATCAAGCTGGTAGTCCCGGTGTCTAGGGGTTGCAGACTTGCTCTAGACCTGGCACAGCAAGTGTCTTTTGAAAGAAAGCCTGAGGCTTCTCAGTATTCTTTGCCTGTTGACCATATTTAATACTCTTCCCCCCCCCTCTCCCTTTTTTTCTTCTTTTTACCGCTCTTCCTCTGTCTTAGGCCAGTCAGTGGTATCCATGACCCTCGCTTACCCACCTACACACGTTCTGCTGCATTTCCTCTAACTGGAGACCCTCAGGTGGCTGCTGGGCCATCATCCGGTTAGTTTATGCCTTTGTAGGGCATAAACTCCTTTCCCCCTCTGGCCTAGTAGGGGGTTTTGATATCAGGTTATTGGTCAAGGTGAGTTGTTTTAGAATGAAAAATTTACCAGAAATTCTTTCTTACTTAAATCTCCACAAAGAATCCTATTAATATCCCCATACTGATTTTCTAGGTTTCTTGTTCTCCATCTGTAAAACAACGATAACACTGCCTGTTTACCTTAGTATTGATTATAAAAACGAAGCAATGTGAAAATTCTAGAACTTAGGTTTTATGAAAAGTAAAATCCATTTACTCTTTTTATTAGCCATTTTTTTTTTTTTTTAAGATTTTATTTATCTATTTGACAGACAGTGAGAGAGGGAACACAAGCAGGGGGAGTGGGAGAGGGAGAAGCAGGCTTCCCGTCAAGCAGGGAGCCCGATGCGGGGCTTGATCCCAGAACCCTGGGATCATGACCTGAGCCGAAGGCAGACGGTTAACGACTGAGCCACCCAGGCGCCCTTTATTAGCTATTCTTTACAGTATGTGCACGGTTAACCAAACAGTGGGAGAAATGCCCAGAATCAGCACTGCAGAATGAGCTCTTGACTCGTTAGCAGAGGTGTGTACACTAGGGCTTTGTGTCTCTTCGCCACCTGGTGTTGCTAGTGAGTCAGTGTCCCTTGTTACCTGTGGCCTGGAGTGTGTGGGAAGGAGGGAGAGGTGCTGATTCTCCCGTGACCCCCTCCCACCCCTGTCCTTGTACGCTCATAGGCCCATAGGAAGGAAGCAGGGAGTGGCCCAGGATGCTCATGTCACTCACAGATCCTCCTCAAACCAGAACCTTCAAGCTCTGAGGGAATGGTCCATCAGCCCCAGTTTCAGCTGAGTTTTTAAAGGCTTTCCTCAGCCCAGCAAACTGAAAGAGCTCAAGGGGTGGTGGTTTCTGTTCAATTTCAATCTGAAAGGATCCTCGGGAAGTAGCCCCAGCAGGCCAGCCTTACGTTCTGGAGGGAAGGTTCTGGAGGGAAGAAGCGGGTTTCGGCAAGAGTGCCTAGGCCAGGCAGCCAACACCCCACTTTCACTGGCTTTTCTCAAAAAGTCCCTTGGAAATCCCCAGCTGCTGTCCTGCGTGTCTGACCCGGACGTGGCTGCTCGGTGAGAATGGAAACAGTTGTGGGGAGGGGAGGCAAGAGGAGCTGTGCACAAGTAACCACACAGGCTGCGTCAGTGCCGCGCCGAGCTGAGCCCTAACTGTTAGCCTCGCAGGAAGCGAAAGACACGGGCCCGATGGTTGTGGGGGAGGGGTGCCCAGTCGGCGGCACCGGATTTCACAGACTCGGTGCCAAGTGGGCTCGGCCTGGAAGCTGCCTCTCGGTTCGCTTTCTTGCTTTTTCTGGTCCTGGAAGCTGCTATGGTGCCGCTCGGCAGCCCAGACAGGCCGTAAGGTGCTAGAGTCCACCCAGTGCGGGGAGCCCGAAGAGACTGAAAGAGGGGCTGCTGGTTCTTCGCGGCTCCCCATGAGGGAGCGGAGCGATGTGGACGAGGAGGTCTCGGCTGCCACTGCCCCGCGTGGCACATCCCTGAGGGCCATGCCCTGCTCCTTGTGCCTGTCAGACGTTCAGGCCCGTTCTGACCACGGAGGCCCCACATCTACCCAGGGTCTTGGTCTCCTCCTGCTCAGTCGTTTGGCTTCTCCACCTCAGAAAGGCAAGGCTCCTCCTCCCTAGTTCCACAATGACAGCTGTGAGTCAGGCTAGTGACCGGGCTGCCTTCCCCTTGTCTGCTTATTCCTCATTCTCTTCTTCTTACCCACCACTGCCCGTGGGGTTAAAAAACACGCTCTGTGGCAGTTCATTGCTGAATGCAGCCTCCATTCCTGGGCAGTGATTGATGGCTGATGGAACATTCTGGTCTTGGAGGGAAGCTGTTTCAGAAGAGTAACGGGGATGAGCTGGGGAGGAGTAAGCTCAGGCTGGGCGCTTTAGGTTTGGCCTCGTTTCCTCTGGGCATGGCCACTACCTTCTCACTCCAAGCCTGTCTATAACCTGCCATTCAATCCTCATGTACCCTCCCTGACACCTGATCCTGTGAGTGTGTGTAAGAGACAGGTAGGTAATGTTGAAGAACAGACTAGTATCTTACTTTGGAAGTCTGCTTCATGTTTATCAGTAAAACCTTTCATTTAAATGGCATTTTACAGTTGACAAAAGGGCTTTCATGTCCATTATCTTATTTGATCCTCACAAAACCCCTGCGTCATAGTTAACATCCTTACGGAGTGAAGAGACTGAGGGTCAAAGTTAAAGTGATTTGGCCATGATCAAGAAGTAGAGCCTGAAGTCAAGAAATACGTTGCTCACGCCCAATCTGGGGCTGCTAACTTCTTCCAACATAGTTATCCCCGGATGCAGTGGGCTTGCTCCCTTCGTGAGGATTCCACAGAACCAGCATGAGGCGTTAGTTTATTGCTGAGTGAGAGTTACATGTCCCTATACACTGAGAACCCCGAACACCCTATGCCTACCACTTACATCTCTAGTCCCCAAGTCCACAATTACCCAAAGAGAGGTCGGCAGTGTGGGGAAAGGGTCCAGGGAGGTGATCCTTGGGATTTACTCAAGGATCCCCATGCAGGACATTGGGAAACTGGTCCAGCCCTCCTCTAGTTCCCACCTGGCGGCATCTTCTTTTCTACTCTAGCAGTTCTTAGGTATCTGCTGACCTGTGCCCCGTACTCCCCAACCTCTTCTGTTTTTTTCCTACTCACCACCTTTTGCAGCCCAATTATGGCACCTTCACACTCCACTGGAACACAGACTTGTGATGAAAATATACATACATATCCAATTAGGGGCATTGCCCCTGCCTCCCAGTCACTTTACTGCTCTAAAACAGTTTCCTCTCTATAAAATGCAGCTGACAAAACTCTGCAGGATAGTGGTTACCCGTGACGGGTGGGGGTGGAAAAGGAGATATGAGGGGATCCTGAGGTTATAGTCTGTTTCTTGCTCTGGATGCCAGGTACATAGGTTCATTCACTTTCTGAAGATTTATTGAGTTATACACTCACGATTTGCTCACTTTTCTATTTGTATGCTAACCTCAAATAGAAAGTTCACTTAAAGACACAGCGGTCCTGTCTTGGGATCGTTGTGAGAAATATATTAGTTTATGTAAAAGCAATCGGAGAGCTGTACACTATTACGTGTATCTAAGGAATCACATTTATCCAAAGTTGTCCACCTCTAGATAAGTTCTAGGTAAGTGTAGCAAGAATGGCATCCCTGTAGTATTGTTGGACAATGGATGTTCCAATACATCTATCATACAGAAATACATCACAACGGACACATTTTCCTTTAAGCACCATGGCTTTTAATTTTAATCTCTCTGTTCTCTTGTTTTTTTATGACATATGTTGTTGTTGTTGTTGTTTTTTAATATGTACTTCCTTGCTATTTGGAAACAAGATTATGGATGTGATTTAACCTCTACTTGGCTCAGTGTCATTGTTAGAAACCTCCATTTTTGTATCATGTGGTGAAGTGGTTCTGGGACTGATTGTTTTTCTACCTCTTGGATTCATGTCAGCCTGTCACTTCTGCTGCCCATGTGTGGCTGTCCCCTCTCCAGTCTCGTTTGAGCTAGGAGAACAGATACAGCCACACTTGGTAAAGGTTGCTCTAGGGTGAGCCAGTAAGGCGTAGACTAAGGAAGAAAGCACATGGCTGCCTGCCTGGGCCTTTGGGGCACAGAGGCCTTCACGAGAGTGTTGGGGCTGTAGAGTGACAGCAGATCATACAGAGTGTGAAGGCTGGGAGAGTCATGACTTAGGCCAGCGTCCCCTCCTTATGGGTGAGAAGACTGAGCACCAGAGGCAGTGGTCAACCTGATCCCAAAGGGGTCACTGCTACTTTATTTGTCCTACACTACCCGGCCTGGTGCTTTCTGCCTAGAGATGCTTGGGTTTCTCTTTGCTTTAAGATCCCAGAGAGCAGGAACCGAGGGCAGAGAAAACAGGGCTGCCAGCACCAAGATGCCCGATCCTCTGAGAAATGTGACAGAAAACCTCTCTCCTGCAGACCTCTGGCACTCCTATTCTCAACGCTCCCCCCAGAGTGGAGGGCAGGCATTACGGGGTCATGGACAGAGGACTTGGGGGTCCATCCCACAGATGTAGGCCTGGGCCTGTAAGAAGTCAGGGGCCTGGCAGGCCCATTTCAAGAGCTCCTATGTGCTGCTTCCTGCCTGTGCACTCTCCTTCCTCCATCCTGAGCTCTTGTGCCAAAGAGAGAACTTGAGGGAAGGTAAGCAACAGCTTCAGACACCAGGGTGGAGGGACCCCAGTGTCTCTCCCAAATGGATTCCTCATTCTTCCCCACCACCAGCCATTGCCACCCTTTCAACCCCTCCCCCCATGCCGGAAAATACCTGGAAGGAAGTGAGTGCTCTGGGGCCACCAGCCTGAGGAAGGGGTTTAACTGTCACCTGGTCCCTGAGGGCTTGAGGAGCAGAGGGCAGAGGGGGGAATGCAAATCGGTGCTGGGAACAGAGAAGGGCCCCCCAGAGGGGAAGAATCTGGCAGCCATTGATCAGCTCTCCTCCTGGGCAGGGGGATCCCAGCCAAGGCTGGGAAGGCCTGAGGCAAGGGGCTGACACAGGTCCCGGAGAAGCCTGTGCTGGCCTCTGGGACGCTGGCCCTTTCTCTGGGCAGCTGAATAGACTCACTTCTTCTGCCCTGCACCCCAGGGGAGCCGGGAGGTGGGCGCGGGGTGCGGAGCTCAAAGGCGCCTGGCCGAGGTGGTCAAGGTGGGCACATCGCGTCTCTGGTGACTGAGGCTGAGCAAAGTGTCTATTCAGCTTCTGCAGCAGGGAGGGACTGGACTCAGATTAGAAGGACCCTCTGATGTCCACATCTTCCCTCCCCTGCTGTAGACACAAGGGGCCATGACTGAGAACCACACAGTGTCCTTGCAAAGGGCTCATTCACAGCAATTGGGAGGCAAGAATAGGAGTGAGAAGCTGTCCCTGGGCTTCTTACTGTGTCAGTATGGCAATTACCAGGTTCAAAACCGGCCACTTTCATGATTGAATCCACTCCTCGGTACCATCTGTGAGGTACTAGTCCCCTTTCACGGATGAGAAAACAGTTTCAGTTCTATCCCTTGCCCAAGGTCAGTAGCCAGACAAAACTACACTGGTGTGTCAGCCCAGCAGTCCTTACGGCCTCTCTTGATTTCTGCTGTGGCAGACGGGGATCTAGGGCCCATAACTGGGGTAGGGGTGAGGGGGTCCTCCTTGTCTTCCCTTTGCCCCCTTCAGCCCCAGCCTGTAGGTGGGGCATTCGGGGGTGCGGGTCTACTGACCTCGGTACCAAGGTCTTTGGGGATGAGGGCTTCGACACCTCGCGGTGCTCACTCATCCTCAGACCCTTCGCGGAGGGCCTGGGCCCCTGCCCCAGTCCCCAGCTCCCGTTTTGCCCCAGGCCTCTCACCCTGCCCGTCCAGCCCCACGACGTGGCTGCAGGAGCCCCATTGGTCAGCCTGGGAGCATTTGCCCTTATTTGGCCAGGCCGGCTCGTGGCCGGGCCTCCTCCACCCCCGCCCGGCCCCCCGCAGGCTCTTCTCTCTCACTTCGTCTTTTTGAGGTTTGGCTCTGGGGCCCTGGCAGGCGGCACTTCAAACGCACTTTCTGGTTGAGTCATTTTTTAACGGCTCCAGGGCTGTGAGCTGCTGCTGTGGCTGCTGGGGGCCCCCAGACTTCGTGGCCAGCTCTCCCTCATCTGACTGCCTAATGGGCTCCGAGGGAAGGGGCTGGGGGCGGGGGCCGGGATGGCATTTGCTGTTGGAGAGATCCTGCAGACCACTTGGTTACCCACTTGGAGCCCTGTGCCTCGCCCGCAAGCCCGGGGAGCAGGGTGCACCCGAGTTCCTCCCACGGCCCTTTCCAACCCCCTTTTCCGGCCGGGTCTGTGAGAAGCTGTAGGCCACAGCTCCCCTCTCTGTTGGGTAACCTCTCTGAGGTCTGCTTCTTTTCGGGGGCACTTTGAATTGAGTTCCTTAGGGGCGACAGAACCGGGAAGCAGACTGTTGGCTGGTTTTCAGGAAGGTGAAACTTAACGCTGTGGAGTTTCCGGTTCTTCATCTCTGAGACGGGGATACCATCATTTACATCACGGGCTCAGCGTGCTGATCAAATGAGATTCAGATTGAATATGTTTTATTAAGTTCTCTAGAGGCCTCAGCTGCTGCCCTTCCCCCAGCTCGGTGTGCGCAACACAGGGGGGTGAATGAAGCAACTGAGCCCAGAGCAGTTTACGGGGCAGCCCTCACCCTCTGCCTCCCCAGCTGTCCCTGGCGTGTGAGGGATCCTGTGGGGGGGTGCAGAATGCTGGCAGGAGGGGAGAGATAGACCAAGGAGTACCCCCAGCCTTTTGTCCCTTGTTCCCAGCCAAACTAAGGGGAGGATTCTGCTCTCGATCCTTTCCCAGCCACCTGCCTTCTCTGAGGAACGGGAGCTGTGCTCTTGAGCTGGCTGGGGAAATCCGTCAGCTGCCCAGGAGCTGGGCAGGTCTCGGAACACAGACCTTTTCTGCTTCCTCCTCCAAGGCTCCTAGGGCCCCTCGCTCTTGGGAACTTTCCAGGTCCTTGGTCAACCTCCTCCTCAGTTTTATAGGTGAAAAAAGCAAAGGCTGCGGGTTGGGGGTCAGATTCTGTGAATGGTCCAAAGTCATACTGTGAACAGCCACAGTGTGGGGGGCTGGGCCGCTTTTCTCCTGCCTCCTGGTTTTTGCCTTCTGTTCGGTGGTCCTGATGTTGGGGTAGGGAGTTAAGCTGATGAGAGATCATAGTGGTTTCCAGGCAGGGACCAGGCCCCAGCTCGTGGGACACACACATACAATAAACACAGAGTTCATTCACAGCTGTTAAAGCTGGAGCAGACGCGGCAGGTTAAACCAAGCACCTCTGCTGGAGAGAGCCAGGAGGGCGCTTTTCCCGCTCGTGTCCCTGGGAGATCCCAGTGGCCATCTGGTTTCGTGGCCACTCCCACAGCAGTTGTCGGGGTGACTCTCTTCCTCACACCCACACCCCCTTTCCTACCCAGCCCATCCTGCCTCTTCCCAGATGCTATGGACAAAACCCTGAACTTGGCTTTCACTTGCATTGTGACCTCAGGCTGCCTTCTGCCTCTCTCTGGGCTTGCAGATCAGCTTCCTGGCTCAGGCCAGGTTACTACCCCTGAGCTTGCCGCTTAAAAGGCCTTCAGGACTGTGGTCTGGAGAGCTGAGCCCGAACCCTGTCCTAGGGCAGGGCCGGCCTCCCGGGGTGCACTGAAGCTGCCTCTCATCCCAGCAGAGCAGGAAAGCATGGCCTTGAACCTGCAGGATGCCTGGGCGGTGCGGACAGGGCGGAGGGGAGAATGCGCCCACCCTCCTTGTCTGGAGGCCTCTCGGCATGACGGGTGCTCCCCAAGGCTCTGAGATGAGTCAGGGGACCTGCTTAGGTGCCGAGATGACCTCTGCAAGGACAAGCACCGCCTTGGGTTCTTGAGGCACTTTCTTTTCTCAGACCCCGCTTCCTTTAGCGGCCCTTCCGGGGAGAGTGGTGAAAGGTCCTAGCATTTGGGACTCTTGACCCCAATTGTCTTGAGCCCCATGCTGCCATGCTGGGGGCTCAGTTTCCCTCCTTTGTAGCCAGGCATGCCCCCAGCCCTTGCTCCCCTGAGGGCGGGCCTGCTCGGCTGTCTGACTTCCTGTTTGTGAGTGGTTAGGTCCTGTGGCTTCTGTCGTGTTGTCTCCTCACAGGCAGGTTATCTGGGCTGCCATCTCTGCCTGCCTGCCAAGCCAAGGCCCCAGACCTGTGCAGCTGCCTTGGGCCTTGCCCTTTCTCCCACCTCCTGGGCCTGCTCTCCCTTGCAAGTGTTAGGTCATCGAAGGGCCATTTTCTCCCTGTTTCTCCCCCTTGCCCAGCCAGCTCCTCCTCTCTCCCCTCTCTTCCCAAACCCTCTTCCATCCACACTCGCTTTCTCCAGGAAGCCTTATCTTTTGGGCCCCCATGACCCTGAGGTCGCTACTGTAACATCTGTCAGTCCAGCCCTGTGGGCCCCTCCACCCCAGCCACGACTGATTTGCCCTCGTTGCTGTAATTTTGTAAGATGTAGGTACGTGTGGAGGTTTATATATGCGCGCTCCACTTTACCTCTCAGATTCAGGGTTTGCTCAAGTAGGAGCCAAGAGTCCGCATCAGACCTGAAGCCCTGCGCCTGCTTTGGTACGAATTGCTCTCACACCCACACACAGAACTCTCATACCCTGTCTACCTATCTGTGTCTTGTCTATCAGAGCGGGAGTCCCTGAAGACAGGTCTTGTGTCCTTTTCTCCTCACTCTCAGCTTGGCACACAAAGATGGCTGTCCCCTGGGTCAGCGAGATTGGGGTAGACATGAGGGATTGGGGTAGTCATGAGCCCTCCAGGATCCCAGACCCCGGTGGCCTCAGCCCTCTCACGTGGTGAAGGGCTGTTCCCACTTTTTTTCTGATGCCAGAAGCCCTGCCTCTACTCCTTATCCTGTTCCCTCCTCCTCCTCCCCTTTCACTACCTCTGAGCAGGACTATGATCTGGGGACTAAGAGTGTCGGAACTAGAAAGGCTGTGGGGGACACTTCCTAGCAGAGTCCAGGTGAGCGAGGCTGCCCAGTGAGCGTCTGGTGGAGCCCTGACCTGTTGCCAAGGGGCGGAGTTTGCGGAGTCAACTTGAACTCCTCTCTCCTCCACGAAGAGAGGCATCTCCTCTCTCAGCCACCGGCCCTCACTTCTCATCCTGGGGAACTGAGGCAACAGACAGCTTTGGGGGCAGGAGAGGGAGCCACTCCTCTCACACAGACAGGCCCGTGTTCTGAAGCCGTCCCCAGCTCCCTCCAGTCACCCTCCAAGGGCTGGCCTCGGATTCCCAAGCGAACCTTCCCGGGTGTTTCCAGGAAGGAGGCAGGGGTGTCCAGGATGTGCGGCGGGTCTTCCTTGAGGTGTGTCCAGAGGCCTGAGCTGAGCCGTGACCCACAGCATGTCTGTGTGGCTCTGGGCCCTGTCGGCTGTGTCTCTCGGGAAAGGAGACTGTGAATCTTTTGGGCCTTGTGTGTCCTTGTGTGTGTGTGTCTGCTATGGAATGAAGAGGAATAGTTTGGGGGGGATGGAAGGGTGGCATGCATGAACAAGAATCACCCAGTGACTCCTTCCCAGAAGGCCATGGGCCTCTTCTCTGGGTCCCCCATTCAGGGTCAGGCCCACACAAATGCCAGGGAACTCTCAGATTCAAGGGCCAAGAGAGGATTGGCATGGACTAGGGGTCAGTGGGGAGGGAGATTGCCATGCATTTTTTCGTTCGGGAAAGGGGATCCTCAACCTGAGAATTGTGATCCAGCCCAAGGCCCTAAATGGGATGGAGAAAAGGAGAACAGGGCCCTTCATCCACTGGGTCTGAAGAGACAGAAGTGAGGAGGGCAAGCTGGCCAGAAATGGGACAGTGCTCCTTTAACAGACCACCGCTGCTCCAGACCCTGGGTGGAGGGGAAATGGCTGCCCTCCACGATAAGAGGATAAGAATATCAAAGTTGTGCAGTAACCTGAGTTCCTGGACCCCCACCCTTCGGGGCCCCTCCTCCTGGAGCATCTTGCCGTCCCACCACCAGGCCTCAGAGTGCTCTCACAGCTATCACCTCAGAGGTATTTTGTCCCAGCAAACAAGAGGCACAGACTGGGAGCCAGAGCCCTGACTTCAGGGCCCAGCTCGGCTACAGACTGCCGCCACACGTGACCTGCAGCAAGCCAGACCCCAGGTCCCTTCCCAGGGACCCCCATGTCCCTCAACAGTCTCCAACCCAGCCCCTTTCCTGTCCTGAGCAAGGTGAAGGTGTCCCTGATGTTTGCTCCCCTGCTTTTCTTTCATATAGGTCCTCAAGGCCCAAGGCCAAAGACCACCACTGATTTTTGTGTTTGTGGGTTTTGTTTGTTTGTTTGTTTGTTTGTTTTAGGAGAGAGACTAAGGCCCAGTGTCTCCACCCCAGAGTTTCTGGAGTCAGGAGGTTTCTGGAGGGGTGGGGGCTTCTGCTGGTTCCCACCCTCAGGCTGGGGTTGAAGAGGATGGAACAGAGGTGGGGCTCAGTGTCTCTGTATCCCCGGGCCTGGCAATGGCTCCCAGCTCTGATGGGCCTCAAACCAGGAGAAACAGGACACGGCCAAAGACAAAATCAAGGACAAGGAAGGGGCTTGGTCTGAAATAAGGACACAGAGACAATAAGAACCACCCAGGTGAGTGGAAGAGGAACACTGGGCCGGAAGCCCCTCTCCAGGCTGGCACAACCCGTGTGTGTGTCCCGCGTAACTGACCAGCAGGTGCACTGAGGGACGAGCAGTGATTCTTGTTCA
The DNA here is from genome assembly GCF_002201575.2 of Neomonachus schauinslandi. Taxonomy (NCBI): domain Eukaryota; kingdom Metazoa; phylum Chordata; class Mammalia; order Carnivora; family Phocidae; genus Neomonachus; species Neomonachus schauinslandi. The sequence goes on from NC_058417.1 coordinate 27,615,200, forward strand.
TGCATGCCACCCTTCCATCCCCCCCAAACTATTCCTCTTCATTCCAGAAACGAACCCACTGAGAGGCTTGGAGAACTTTGGGGAAACTGTGTGGCCTAGACCTAGTCCATCCCAGCCCCCACCCAGCCCCACACCCTGTTCCCCTCCCCCAGCCAGGGGCCCTGGGATGGGCAGCTTCCTGCCTTCCCCATGGGGAAAGCGGGGGTGGCATGCAGGTGGGCGGGCCCCGTACCCACATCCGGTGGCTGCCAGAACCTCCCCTTGGAGTTTCTTTCCCTCCACTCCTCCAAGCCCAATGGCACCTATGCCCTGCCCTAGACCCTCGTCCTCACCGCTGCTCTGCCCTGCCCTCCTATCCCTATGGGCCCCAAAGGAAGCATAAACACCCAGCCTAGTGCTAACAGGCCCACCTGGCCCAAGTGGGGCCTCCGTACTATGCCAAGGGGACAGGCCTGGCCTTCCACAGGCTGGGCCTGGGGGAGGGATGGCTTTGTGAGGTGCCGAGGCCTCTGACTATGTGAAGGATACTGTGATGTGCTGGCCTGGACCTCCCTTCACGCATCTGTACCTTTGTGGCCTCTCTAGGCAACACGTAGAGAGGAGCCATGGCTTGGTTTGAATGTCACTGCTGTCCCAAAGGGAAGGGAGTTTTCTGGGCTAGGGTCAGGGGGGTGGGACTCAGAGAAAAGGTCCTTTTCTTGTGCTGCATTCGGAACCCTGTGTTCTGGGCACTCACCGAAGGCCCTGACAGGGAGACCTTATCTCCTAGAGTCACTAACCCAGTACCTTGTGTCAGTCCCAGGCTCTTGAACCATCCCCTGGACTTGGTGCCATGGGGGAAGGGCAGGCTCCGGGGTCCCGGAAGCCACCTGCCCAGGGCGTGTGAGATGGTCTCTTCAGCCCCCCTCCCGCCAATACCCAGCCTTGTCGCTGGTTTCCTGTCAGTCTGTCCTCCCCAGGGAGGGGAGGGGCGCGCTAATCTCCGCTGCGGTGTGGGGGCGGGCTCCAAGACCGTTGGGCGCCCTGAGATCTGGCCCACGTGGCCTCTGGGTTATAAGCCCTGCCCGCCCTGAAGGGAACCCCACTTAGGAGCCTGGAGCACAAGGCTTGCTCCCCTGGGCCTTGCAGCATCAGGTAAGGATCTGAACCTTCACTTCAGCCCCAACCGGGGCTCCTCAACTCTTAGCTTCAAGGGGTGATGACGGGTTTGGGTTGCAGGCCCTGGGTGGAGATCCTCTGGGGAGGGACTTTGAGAGCTTGGGTGCCAAGGCTTACTAGCAAAGCTCTAGGCAAAGAGGTGCAATAACCCTCAGATCTATCGGCTTTCGGCTTTTCGTGGCGGGAAATCAAAATCCTGGGCCTTGACTTCCCTCTAGACAAGGAAGGTAAAATGGCTCCTGGCCCCAGATGAAGAGAGGAGGGGTCCTGGGTTTCCAGCGACAAGGGCCAGGGAGTAGGGTGGGAATAGCGGGGGGTGGGTGTAGGCTGAAACGTGGGACTCCGTGTCATCGAGAGGCGCTAAAATGTCTCCCTCCACCCAACATGGCCACCATCTCTGTTGTGACAGCCTTGGGCTTCTGCCTGGGCAGCTGCTGGGTGGTGAGGGACTCAGGACCTTGGGCTGGAGAGGACGCTGGGGACAGAGGCCTTGGTGGGAGGAAGCTGTGGCTGCCTCAGTTGGACTCTGGAGGGCAGATAGTGTGGCTGGAAGGGGTCACGCAGGGAGGGGGGGTCAGAACTGGGGTCAGAACCAGAGGAGCTATGGTCTCTACCTGAGTGTTTCCAGAAGTGGGGGGATGGGGTGGAGCCGCAGGGGGAAGGGAAGAGGAACCAAAGAGGAAGTGGGGGGAGGGAGGGAGGGGAGGCAAGGACTGGCGCCATGCTGAGTCACCGCCCACAGGGCCCAGAGCAGGCCCTCTGGGGGCCGTGGGGCAGGGTGGTAGGGTCTTAGGGAGCCACAGGGAGGGCTGGGGGCTCTCGAAGCAGAAGTCAGGAGGAGGAGCAGGCGGCCTGAAGAGTACGCACAGACGGACAGACAGACAGTGCAGTCACCCATAAAGTAGAAAGCACTACTAACAGCACTGGAGGGTGTAGTGTTTCCTACTTTATGGATGAGTGTACTGTGGGCTTCGGAGACCACGCCGCCACCGCCCGCCGCCGTCTTCCTCCACGCTCGGGACCGTGTGCGACAGGTGAGCCCCTCAGGCGCCCTCCCCTCCCCGCCAGCCCAGACCCCTGAAAGGCCTCCAGTGTCCCCCACGGCGTTGTCCCTCCCGGTTGTGGCCAACCGGGAAAAGCCCGCACGAGCTTCTCTGCGGTGCAGGGGTCCGGCAGGGCCACACATCTGGACTTGCCCAGCTATGGAGCAGCCGCATCGTGGGGGCCCAGCCGCAAGCCGACAGAGGCCAGGACGAGGAAGAGGCTGGAAAGGAGGGTAGATGGAGGGGAATGGCGGGGCGGGGGGCGGTGTCAGGGGTCCCAACACTAATAAAGAATGAACTCTGCTTCTGTTTTGTCTGAGACTTTGTTGTTGGGGTGGGGGCGCTGAACGGGCTTAGCGGGCACATGGATGGGGTGGGCACACAGAGGGGTCGGGAGGGAGACTCACTCACTTTCTTGAGAGATATGGGTTTGGCCCTGCCTGTGAGACCAGAAGAGAGCTCTGGGCCTGGGAAGGAAGGAGGGGATGGGGTGCGGGTTGGGGGGCGGTGGTGGAGCGGTGAGACCTCCCTGCAAAGCCAGGAAAGGGGGCAGGACAGGGAGCGGCAGGGCTAGGAGGGGCCCTCCTACCTTGTTCCCTGCTCTGGCCCTGCCCTGCCCTCCACTCACTTTCCACACCCCTAAACCGAAAGTGGCCTACCTCCAGTTCTAATCTAAGGAAGTCCCCTGGGTCCTTGGTAGTCTAAGAATTGGGTAAGTGTGGCACACACACAAAGCATCGTATACATAAACGAGGGCACAGATACTAATACACGGTATACATACGCACCATCACGCATGTGCATTTCCACACAAGGACCCCCTCAACCATGCTAGCAACACACATGGACAGTGACAGACGCTCGGGACATGCTTGGCATGTCAATCAATGACAGAGATATACACACCCTCAGGACACATACATACGCAACAGTATACACACATGCCACGCCATAAACACACACGAGGTGTGCTACACATGGAAGAGCATACAAACACACGCACAGTGCCAGTCACGTCATAAACGCATTGGTTCCACACACACACATGTCTACACATTCCCACATGATTATCCATATAGAGTAGATACATGGTGGCATATATATCTACGTACATAGATCTAAATAAAACCATGTCATTGTCACTACACATATTTACATGCCTGCACGGAGTGTGTCATATATTGCGAAGTGTCCAAGAACGTCATGCATCTACATGTACTGTGACATACATGTTATAACTTACGTACTCACAGTCATGACCTCACAAACACACAATAGCACACACATAGGCATCCATGTTTCTGTGGACATATGTAGACTAATACAATGGCCCCTCCCGTGTATACAGAGAGAAATATATGCCTAGTCTGTACGTGCGTACTCTACGTGCGTACGATACACATGCATGCAAATAATGGCATGCCTACGTGCCCGCTCATAAACGTCAGCAGCATACATGTCGTGGTGCACATACTGATGTACACACAACTTTAGGGAAGTGAGGATACCACCCCCTCCCCATGTACACGCCCCCGCCTGCAGTTTCATCAGCTCCGCCTGGGTGGAGCCCACAGTCGGGCTCCGGGGCGCAGAGGCGCGGTTGCTGTTCCCCAGGGCGCCACACGAGGGCCCCCAACCTTGGCGGAGACTGGCTTGTGCGCAGATGGACTTAGTCCCGGGTTAGGAGGGGACAGGGACTGCCTCCCCGAGGCCCCTCCCAACACGCCTGTCTCTGGGACTCCATCTAGGTCCCTGCCCCCACATACAGGTCGACTCATGGGTAGGGGAGTTCCCATGTCCTTGTCCCCAAAAGCCATCTTCCCATAGCACAAAGGCCTGAGGCTAGACAGAAGATGAACTTCCTTGCAGTTCAGGGCAAAGCCAGCCCAACAGGCCATGTGGTCTCCCCGGCTGGCCCAAGAGGGCCAGGTTGCCCCCAGAATGAAGTCTGCCAGGAGGAAGCCGAAGCAATTCCAATTTCTCATTCTCATTCTCATTCTCTGTTCTCATTCTTTTGATTTCTCTGTCTCTCTCTTTGTTTCATTTCAAATCCCATCTTTTCTATACCTATCCTTTTCCATGGCTGGCTCTGTCTGTCTTACCACCTCCTGTCCCTGTCTCTACTGGTCTTGGGCTGGGGCCGATGTGGGGAGGACCATCTGCAGCCCACTCGCCTCTGTACAAGGAAGGTGCAGGGGCGTGTGGGGACGAGGGGTGGGAGGCTGCATGTCGGGGGTACCGGGCTGGGATCCCGTGAGGAAGCAGCTCTTCCCTCTGTCCCGACCCTGCCTGCTGGTCCAGCCCACCAGTCCAGCGCCATCACCATGGAAACCAGCAGCCGACTTCCTATTGGTGGGCGGGAGAAGAGGGGGAGGGGAGGGCTGGCTCTCCCCTGCTCGCACCCCCCCCCCATTCTGAGGCTCAGCCCTCCTCTGCGCCCACCATCTCGGGGCTCCTGGACCGTAGGGGATCCCTGCAGTCCCCAGAGCTGAGGCCAGCAGGGACAGAGACTATGAGGCAAGCGGCCCACCGACCCAGGCCTCCTTAGGACCAGCCGACCGCCCAGCGAGCGGGAAAGCAGCAAGCAGCAGCAGAGAGGGGGCACGAGATAAAGGACCCCAGCGGACGGTTGAGGATCACCCCCAGCAGCTCCTGCACGCCCCAGCCAGGCCGAGGGTCGTGATGGATGGCCAGACTCGCAGACGCTGACGGACATGCGATGACACCCAGGCACAGAGCTGCACAACGCGGAGCGGCTCGGATACAACCAGTGACAGCATCACACGCTGCCACAGCCCTGCAACACGGACACCCCCCCCCCCCCCCCCACAGAGAAACAACCGGTAACTCCGACACAGGCACAGTGACACGCAGAACCACTACCCCCAACACGCACGAGTGGGGGCATCCGTCCTCCAAACACACGCGAGGCAGCGCTGCCTGGGACGCACGGAGCTGGAGACACACGCCGACCCTCACCCGGGAGCTACTGGTGGTGGCCTCTGCCATCCGCCCTGCCCCCGCGGGGACACCCTCGCGCGTCCACACACCCGCGCACACACACAGCCACGAGCAAACATAGCTCGCATACCCCCAGCTTCGGCTCTGGCAGCTCCGACTCCTGCAGCCTCCTTTGTGGGTGAGGAAGAAGGGCCAACCTCGGATGGAGCCTCGGTGAAGCCAAGAGCTCAGGGAGGAGAGGGTCTGGCCCGGCATGACCCTCGCCAGCCCCTCCGCTTGGCTGGGTCATGTCCCCCGGCCCGGGTCCTGGGGCCCCTTGGCAGTATCATGGAGCAACTGACACCCCTCCCACGGCTGGGGGACCCCAGAGCCATGGAGCCATGGGCCCTGCCCGCCTGGCAGAGCTGGACTCCGGGCCAGGGGCGCAAACCTGGAGGCGCAAGCCCAAGCATCGCTGATACTCCGGCAGCTCTGCAGGGTGGAGGGCTGAGGCCCGAGGAGAGCTCTGAGCCTGAGGGAGCCCAGAGCCCCGGGGCTATGGGGGGCATTGACACCGAACGAACCAAAACTGGGCTGCCCGGCCTGAGGCACCAAGCAGCGAGCTCCAGACCCAGCTGCCCGAGGCTGGAGGACGAGGAGGTGGAGGCTCTCCCTAAGGTAAGGGAGCTGGGGTCTACGGGGGGGGGGGGGGCTCTCATGATGCCCTCCAGCCTGGGCACGATATGCAACCCCACGGCCCGTGTCTCTTCTCCTGGCCTGTCTCTGTCTGGGGCTCCTTCTCTGTGACTGTGTGCCATGCCCACTCTGGGCAGGAATCTCAGGGGCTCCATTTTTTGCCGTATGTCTGGCCTTCTGACTCTCTGCCTGTCTGCTACACCTGGCCCTGCCCCTACCCCTTCCCTCTGTGTGTCTCTCTCTGATGGTCTGTCTGTCTGTGTCTCCTCCTCCGAGAGTCTCTGTCCTTGGGTGCTGGAGGATCCGGGGGGTGGGGGTGGTGGGGGTTGTGGAGGTGTGTGATGGAATCAGAGTTCAGAGGAGGGGGCTCAGTGCTGAGCTGAGCCATGTAGGACAAGGTTTGGGGTAGATGTGAGCAGCCTCCTATAGAAGATGGAAGGACCAGGGCTTTGGGGGAAGGAAGGGGACACAGGGCCCATAAGGAGCCTGGAGGGGTGGGGCTGGGAGCTCTGGCTGGCATTTCCCAGGAAGAGATGGGCAGAGACGGACAGAATTGGGGACTAGCAGAGAGGGTCCCAGGACTGGAGGAGGCCGGTGTGGGCCCCTTCTGGGCCTCCTATGCTCATCTCGGAAGGCCTGGGACTTGGGGGAGAACCTTCTCGTCTCCATGTCTCTCTAGACCGTTGGCGGGCAGGCTGCTTCCATATGGGGGGCTTTGACTAGGGAGGGTGTGTTCCTGAGGTGCTGCACCCTGTCCTTTGCCATGCCAGGGCAAGCTGAACATGGGCTGCGGGGACAGGCCCAATCCGGAGCTGCTGAGGGCCCTGGGAGAGCTGCAGCAGCGCTGTGCCATGCTTAAGGAGGAAAATCAGATGCTGGTGAGGCTTGGAAAGCAAGTCCCGAGTCCCGGTTGGAGCTGGGGGAAGGCAGACTCAGACACCCCAGCCCTCTGCCTCAGCGTCCTCCTCATCCCATAAACTATGCCTCCAAGTGGGGGCTACATGGAGGTGATATGACCCCAAGACCCAGAGAGGGTGAACCCCTATCTAGAGTTGCCAAGGACCCCACTGTGAGCCCAGGGCTCTAACCCACGTCCTGGACGGTTAGGATTGGGTCTGTGGGACGCTCCCCACATGCCCCAATTCTGGCTGACCCCTTGTCAGAGGAAGAGCAGCTTCCCTGAGACAGAGGAGAAGGTGCGGAGGCTGAAGCGGAAGAATGCCCAGCTGGCGGTCATTGCCAAGCGCCTGGAGGAGAGGGCCCGGAAGCTGCAGGAGACTAACCTGAAGGTGGTGAGGACGGGAGGCTGCCGGATGGAGGCGGGGTGACCAGGGAGAGAGGGGAGCCAGGACGGGTCCGAGGGAGTGGGGCTGAGGAGGCGTGGACTCCTAGCACCCAGGGGAGCAGGAAGCCAGGGGCCAAGGGCTAGGCAGGGCAAATGCCGGCTGGGCTAGGAGGCGGAGGGTTTCTGGAGTTACCGGAGGGAGGGCAGGGCTGGGCGGGGAGTTCCTGAACAGGCAGGGAGCAGGTTTCTGGATTCCCACGTGCTGGTGCTGGCTGCCGCCTCCCGCTGAGCTCATCTCTGGGTGCAGAGCTGGTGGGGGCAGGGATGAAGACCCACGACAGAGGCAGCCCTGAATTAGCAGCATCCTTTGAGCCTAAACTAGGATGTGGAGTTAACCCCCTCAGTCCTGTCTGAGGATTTGCGGGGATGGAGTCAAGTGAGGCTAGCGGTCTCCTAAAGCCCCCAATAAGGGGGTGGAAGCAGGAGGCAAAACTTCCAGGTTTTCATCCTAACCCCTCCGTTGAGAGGAGCTGAGGAGTGGGAGAAGTGCCCCAGCCCTCAGACGATCGTTGGCCTTACCCCTCCTCTGGCCAGGTGAGCGCCCCTGTGCCCCGACCTGGGGCCAGCTTGGAGCTGTGCCGGAAGGCCCTGGCCCATCAGCGAGCCCGGGACCTCAATGAGACAGCCAGCGCCCTGCTCGCTAAGGACAAGCAGATCGCTGCCTTGCAGCGGGAATGCAGGGAGCTGCAGGCCAGGCTCACCCTGGCTGGCAAGGTGCGAGGCCCTGGTCACCCCTTCCTGATCAGCCCTACACGGGGGGCCGCCTGCCTGGCTTGCGGGATGTGGACGAGATGTGGATGAGATGCAAATGAAGCGGGAAGGTGGAAGGGGCTGGGGAGTAGGTTCCCCTGGCAACGGCCCAGGTGCGAGCTGGGAGAAGGAGCCTGAACTGAAGGGGGCGGGGCCACGAGTCTCAGACCTGGGAATTTCTGTGCTCCAGGCTTCGGGCTGTATGCCAGCGGGTCTGGCTGGATGAAGCCACACATACCTCACACTTGTGTGAAGTGATGTTCACAAGGCACTTAGCACAGTGCTGGGCACACCGTGAGCGCCCGGTAAATGAGTCACCGTGACCGCACACGGACTCGCGGAAGCATGTGGCCGCATACGCGTGCACCTAGGACCAAGCATGGATGTAGGCGAGGGTCTGCACGTTCCCGCGCGTCGCAGCTCCTCTAGCAAGGCGGAGGGCGGGCTGGGGCTAGGCCTAGGCCTAGGCCTGACTCCCCTCCTCCCTGTTCCCCCCAACCCCAGGAGGGCCCCCAGTGGCTCCACGTGCGGGACTTCGACCGGCTGCTGCGCGAGTCCCAGCGGGAGGTGCTGCGGCTGCAGAGGCAGATCGCCCTGCGCAACCAGCAGGAGCCGTCGGCGCCGCCCCGGCCCCCAGGCCCCGCGGCCCCGGCCAGAGTAGGGGCGCCCGCCCCTGGGGCTCCGGGAGAGGTGAGCTCCGGCGCGGGGGCAGGCGTGTGGGCGTCTGGGGGTGGGGGCGGCTCCGGGCTCTCCCCCTACCCGACGCTCAGAGCCCCGAAGACTCGCCGGTGGCGTGCGCTCTCCGAGGGCCCGGGAGCTTCCCCGACCCCGGAGGGGAGGGCCAACCGTGCCTGCGCCGCGCTGACCTCGGCCGTTCGGGGTGCGCCCTCCGCAGGCCTGCGCCCCGCCGCCCCTGCCGCGCCGCCAGTGGTACGGCCTGGCCGCAAATCCCCGGTTGCCCTGGCAGCCGCCCGGGGCCCAGCCCGCGCTGCCGCCTCCCGCCGCCGCCGCCCTAGCTCGGGGACGCCCCCTTCAGCGCCCGCCTGGTCCGCCAGGCCCGGCCCCGGTCCCCCGGGGGCGGCGGTGCGTCCGCCTCGGCTCCAGGTACGGGCGACCCTCGTTGGGCGCTGGGCTTAGGCAGCCGCTGTCGCAAGAGCTTGGGACCCTACTCCGGACCCGCAGAGCTTAGAGGTCTGGCTCCTCTCCATTCTCTCTACTTGGGCGGCCCCTAGGTTCACCTCCTTCTGGGAAGAGGGGTGGGAGAAGGGGCTCCATAGCGACCAAGGCCTCCGTGCGTGGGGGGTGCTCCTCGCTCAGATTTTGCTCCTCTGCCTGGCCCAGGGAGGGAGATGCACCTCCCATCAAGAGCTGCCCTCGCCTGGAGTTTGCATAGATAAATCTCAAGTGCGACAGGGTGGGCTTGCGGGAAGCTAGGACGAGGGTCTGGCCAGGCTTGCAGTGCTCTAGGCCAAGGCCCGGTGTGGATGATCCAGAATTCCGAGCTCTGGGAGCACCACATACCCGGGGGCCCAGGCGGTCTCCTAGCTCTCTGCTAGTCACTGAAGGACACCCAGGACGGTTATTGAGTGCAGAGCAGGGCTGCTGTTGGAAGCTAAAAAGGGAAAGCTTTGGCCTGGATAAGGGACACATCTCCCAGGGCACTCATGGGTCTCAGGATCTCACAGCAGTATGTCTGGAGGACACAGGGGTGCCGCCTCTGCGCTTCCACATCAGCGGGAGATGTGTGCAGGCAGCAGGCCCCCTCTCTCCCTCCCTTCTTGGGCAGGGATGGCTTTGCTGACTGTGAGTTGGGGTGGGAGCCTGCCACAGACAGGCCGGGCAGGGGGGCAGGCTGCCCTGGGGGCCCTATTCTCAGGTGCCAGCCCCCATCCCTGGGCATTTCCAGGCCACGGCCCAGGAGGATGTGGAGAACCCACCCGTGGTCCTAGGGGAGCCCGAGAGACAGCAGAGAGTGCAGCAGCTGGTAAGTCCCAGGTCAAGGGCTGGAGGCGACCAGCTATGGGCAGGTCTGCCTTCCCACATGAGGAGCCCTTGGTTCTGACCCCACAGGAGTCAGAGCTCAGCAAGAAGCGAAAGAAATGTGAGAGCCTGGAACAGGAAGCCCGGAAAAAGCAGAGGCGATGTGAAGAGCTGGTGAGCTCCCCAGGGTCTCCCCAGGGCCAGCCAGGTGGTGGGCTCCCTCTCAGCTCTGCTCTCACCCCTCGTATCCTTCAGGGCTCTCCTGCCCTGCCTGGCACAGGGTCCAGGTTGGGGGAGGAAGGCCTTGTCTGGGAGGGCCAGGTCCTCTGTGTGGGGAGAGGAGGCGTGTGGGTGCTGGGCCCCCTCCCCAGAGCTTCCCTGGTTTCTCAGGAACTGCAGCTGAGAGAAGCCCAGAATGAGAATGCCCGCCTCGTGGAGGAGAACTCTCGGCTCAGTGGGAGAGCCACAGAAAAGGAGCAGGTAGCCACTCTGTGCATGTGCTGTGGGGCCTGGGCTTCTGCTGGAGCCCTGGGCCCTGGGCACGGGGCTGTCTTGTCCACCCCCTGCACTGGGCTAGAGTGTGAAGGGTTCTGCTCCCCTGGCCAGGGAGCTGCGGGGACAAGGCGGACACACCTAGCTCCCTGCCCCTCCCCCCTGTCCAGGTGGAGTGGGAGAATGCAGAGCTGAGGGGCCAGCTCCTGGGGGTGACGCAGGAGAGGGACTCAGCTCTTCGCAAGAGCCAGGGCCTGCAGAGCAAGCTGGAGAGCCTGGAGCAGGTGCTGAAGGTGAGGAGACTATGGACGTAGCGGGAGGGTCTTGGTCCCTGGCACAAGGAGAAAGTGGTAGAATGTGTCCTATGTGGGGCACTGGGGTCTGAGGTCCAGTCCCGGGGCCGCCAACCCCTATGCTTCTCTGGCCTCGGTTTCCTTTTTAACAGAGGGTATCTGGAACCCATAGGGTCTGAGGCTCGCTCACCTTAGAGCTACAGAAACGGTGGTGGGGGGCCCTGGCCTTGACCCAGGGTCTTGTGTTTTAGCACATGCGGGAGGTGGCCCAGCGGAGGCAGCAGCTGGAGGTGGAGCATGAGCAGGCCCGGCTCAGCCTGCAGGAGAAGCAGGAGGAGGTCCGGAGGCTGCAGCAGGTAGGGGCCAGGGGAGGGAAGGGTGGTAGGCCGCCGGAGCCCTCGGTCATCCACTCGCCCCATGAGCTTTTCCTGAGCACCCGCTGAGTACCAGGTTCTGTGCCAGGCACTGGGGGACAGTGGTGGGGAAAGTACAGTTCCCAGACCAATCAGCAAATAAGCAGATGCTCGAGTGAGACGACCCTGGTCACTGATGGGCCCAGCGGGGGACGTGAACAGGGTGATGTGACAGAGTGACTGGGATGGGGCCAGGGGCCACTTTAGAGAGGCCGGTAGGGAAGGCCTCTAATACCTTAAGGGTGAGAAGGAGCCCGCTGAAGAGCGCTCCAGGTGGGAAAATCTAAGTGCAAATGCCCTGTGGCAGGAAAGAGTGTGGGGTCCAGACCAATGTGGCTAGAATACAACCACAGGAATTAGGCAAGAGCCAGATCTTGTCAGGCCTTAAAGAAGAGTTTGGATATTTTGTTCTCTGAGCTGTTGGAAGGTCCCAAGCGGGGAGATAGCATGATCTGATTCGTCATATTAGAAGATGGCTTGAGCAGCACTATGGAGTGAGGGGTTGGCGGGGTGGGCGAGGAGGCAGGTGGTCGGTCAGGTGTTGGGGCTGCTGCAGGAGATGATGTCCATCTGAACTAGGCTGCAGGCAGGGCAGGTGGAAAGGGGGAAGATTTGAAATCTATTTTGGAGACAGAATTGACAAGGCTTCATAGGATTCTAGTAGAGCTTCTGCTGCTTTCAGTCCACCCTGAGGGACAGCCCTGAGGAGGTGAAAGATGAAGGGGCAACAGACGTGAGAGTTAGGGAGTCCCGAGTCCTGAGTTCGATTTTGGTTAAGTTTGGGTTGTGTGTTAAACATATAAGTGGACATGTCCATAGACAGTTGGATCTGCGGGTCTGGAATCATGGGGAAGTTGATCATGGAGATTTCGGAGTCATCAATGTGTCCAGTCATGTGATTAGATGGGACCCCTTGGGAGGGAGTGAAGAGTGTAAAGTGGGCCCAGCCCTGTGCCCTATGACACCGTAACATTTAAAAAAGATAAAAGGCAGGGAGCAGGTGAAGGAGGCTGAGAAGGAGCGTCCCAAGAGGTAGGAGGGAAACCCAGAGGGTGGATGTCCCAGAAAGAGAGCAGCAGTATCAACCCTGCTTCTCCTTGACACCGTGATCTTCTGACCTGAGGTATGGTTCTGGGGTGGGAATTTGGGAGGGCGGGGAGGAGAACCCTCAGCCTCCCCCTTCCCAGCTCCCCTTTCCTCTTCTTCTCCCCCCCTTCCCCTCTTTTCTTCCCTCCCTTTGCCCCTGCTGCTCCTCCTCTATCTGTCTCCCTCTATCCCCTCCCCTGGTCCTCATCCTTTCCCTCCAACATTTTGCCTCCTCTTCCCTGTAGGCCCAGGCAGAAGCCAAGAGGGAACATGAAGGGGCCGTGCAGCTGCTGGAGGTAGGGTCCCTGCAGGTGACCAGCGGCAGCACCAGTTTGGGGGGGAAGGCAGGGAAGTTCAGAGAGAGCTGGAATGGACTCTGTGGGTGTGGGGGCTGTGGGGTTGCAGGAAGGGCCTTTAAATGCTCCAGAGCCTAGGGAATCCCCTCCACCATTGGCCTACTTCTCAGGCAAGGGCACCACTGGGCAGGGGCTCCTGGGTCTGGTGGCAGCAGTCTCCCCCACTGCCACCCACCCCCAGAGGCTGCCTTCACCCTGAAATATCCTTCCGTTTAGGAACTGCCCAGTCAGTCCAGGGAGCCGACCAGGTAGTGTCCACTTAGGCCCTTTCTCCCTCCCTCCCTTTCTGTGCAATGACCTGCAGGGTGAGCGGTTCTAACCTGTTCTCTGTGCTTTCCTTTCCTGCCACAGTCGACCCTGGATTCCATGCAGGTACAGTCCCCCGCCCCCGCCCCCCACCTCCCTGGGCTGTCCCCTCCCCTCCACCTCTCCAGACTGGCTGAGCTGCGTCTCCTTCCTCAGGTCCAAGTGGCCCCAGCTCTCATGTCCAACAGAGGAGGGTGTGACTGGTAGCAGAGACCCAAGAACGTGTAGATGGGCTGGGATTCCTGCAGGACATGTGGGCCACCTCCTCGACCCAGACCTGCCACAGTGCCTGGCAGACATGGGGCCGTCCCTCCTCTAAAACCTAGCCACTCAGACCATGAGGAAGTTCATCACCAGTCTAACCCAGGATCCTCTTGATCTTGGCCAGGGGAGAGGCCCCAGATGTTGGGACTCTCCTGAAACCTGAGAAAAAATTCTTTGAGCGTTGGCTCCTTCCTGCCACAAAGATGTCCCTAGCTCCTGTGTGAGATCTCTCTTGAGGGTAGGGATTTGGGTCACTGACTGTGGGAGGGTGACAAGCAGCAGAGCCGAGGAGACTCCTGAGGAGGGACCGGAAGTGGAGCTGGGAGTGGGCGCCATGCCTTTTGGCCTAGAAGCAGCTGGAAGCAGGAAGTGCCACTGCCTGGGGTGTGAGGGTGTGCTGAGTGGGAGGCGGGCCCCCCACAGCCCTGGTACTTCACCCCCCGCTCAGACACTATTAAGGCAGTGGGGCAGCGAGGCTGAGGGCTGGTGCCTGGGCCTAGGGCTGGGCGGATATGAGCTGAGGTCTGCTCTGGGCTCCTCCCGTGTGGACATGGCACAGGATGGGACCAGGCAGCTTTGCTGGGCCTGGTGGCTTAGGGGAGGTCTTGGCCCAGGTCCGGGTTCGAGAGCTGGAGGAGCAGTGCCGCACCCAAACAGAGCGCTTCAGCCTCCTGGCACAGGAGCTCCAGGCCTTCCGCCTGCACCCTGGCCCCTTGGATCTACTCACCTCTGCCCTGGGCTACAGTACCCTTGGGGACCACCCCCCACCCCCCTGCTGCTGCTCTACTCCCCAGCCCTGCCTGGGATCCGGCCCCAAAGGTAAGGTGGACCCCAGTGACATTAGTCTGGAATCCCCAGGCCTGGAGCTTTTGTATAGAGCAGAGCGTTCCGAGTCAGAGAAGGCTAGCAGCTCACCCGAAGTCACACAGCAAGTTAGAGCCAGGCCTGGCTGGAACGAGGCTCTGACAGGGGAGAAATGAGCTCACAGGAGTGGCTCTCCTGGAGTCTGGCCAGGCGTCTCGGCCACTGCTCCTCTCCTCCAGCAAGACTGTGTGGTCATGGCTAGGCGCTGGGCCCTAGGACCCAGCAGCTGACAGGATGGGCTTGTGAAGAGCTGGGCCAGGCATCAGTCAGATCCGGGGGCCCCAGCCCCCTCTCACTTACCAGCCCACGTGATTTTGAGCATGCTGCTAAACCTCTGTGGGCTCTGGTTTCCTAAGCTCTAAGACGGGAAAAATTCAGTGCACCTCAATGAGCTGCTCTGAGGATCATGTGAAATAATATATGTAAATCACCTCCACCTCTATGTAGTAAGTTTCCCTCAAATATTTCCCTCTTAGAAGTGGCTATGGAGGGCCTGACCTCCCTATCGAGCGGCCCCATCCTTGCTCCCTAGTCCCTCCTCAGGCCACAGACCCCACGTGCCATCTTCTCTTTTTTTTTTTTTTTAAAGATTTTTTATTTATTTATTTGAGAGAGAGAATGAGAGAGAGAGAGCACATGAGAGGGGGGAGGGTCAGAGGGAGAAGCAGACCCCCTGCTGAGCAAGGAGCCCGATATGGGACTTGATCCCAGGACTCCAGGATCATGACCTGAGCCGAAGGCAGTCGCTTAACCAACTGAGCCACCCAGGTGCCCCTTGTCTACCCAATTTTATTTTATTTTTTTAAAGATTTTATTTATTCATTTATTTGAGAGAGAGAGAGAGAGAGAAAGAGCACATGAGAGGGGGGAGGGTCAGAGGGAGAAGCAGACTCCCTGCTGAGCAGGGAGCCCGATGCAGGACTCGATCCCGGGACTCCAGGATCATGACCTGAGCCGAAGGCAGTCGCTCAACCAACTGAGCCACCCAGGCACCGCCATCTTCTCTTTAGACCTTGATCTCCCTCCGGGCTCCCCTGGGCGCTGCACCCCAAAGTCTTCTGAGCCTGCCCCTGCCACTGTTACCGGGGTCCCTCGAAGGACGGCCAAGAAGGCAGAGTCCCTCTCCAACTCCTCTCGCTCTGAATCCATCCACAACAGCCCCAAGTCATGCCCCACGCCCGAGGTCAGTGCTGGGGAAGGGCCTGGGGAATGGGGCAGTGGGTGGCCCTATCCTCCTCTGGGGTCCCCAGGAGTTGGGTGGCTGCTGGCCATGTGGGGTCGCAAGTTGGGAAGTGGAGCCAGGCCCTGGGAGAGAAGGACCTGTGGATTTCTTGATGGGCAAGGAGCTCAGGTGGAGCCTGCCCTGCCCCCCAGGGTTCCAGCGCTCTACTTTGGGGCTGCTCAGCCCCACCCCTCTGGGGCTCACAGAGGCCCCAGAGTCCCGAGCTGGATGGAGAGAGACGCACTGGCGCCAGGATCCGTATAATGAGACTGTTCATGCGAGTGTCTGTAGCAGAAGCAGGTGGTTGTGTGGGAAAGGATGCAGGTTCTGGGATTCACATCCCAGCTCTGTCTTAGGCGAGTCTCTGACCTTTTCTGGGCTTTGGTTTCGTTGTCTGGATTTTGGAGCTAATAAAACCTGCCTTGTAATGTTGTCCTGAGGATTACATGAGAAAATAGAAGGAAGAGCACTGCAGGGCACACAGTAGATGCTTAACGTGCGGCAGCTATTTTCATTACCAAGCGCTTGATCACCTTGTCCCTCCTCTCTAGGAGGGGCAAACCCCAAACCCCAGAAATGGGGGGCACGGCAGGTCAGAAGCAGCCCTGCTGTCAAAGGTTGTGGAAAGCGGTAGAACCCAGCCCCGGCCTCTACTGCCCTCTTGTGGGCTAGAATGACGGTGCAGGCTTTGGCGCTGTGATTGGAGGGGGCCTCCGGGTCTCCCCGTTCCGGACCCTCCTTGCAGGGACTTCTCTAGTCTCTGCCTCCTTGCCTCCAGCTCTTCCCAGTTGGAGTGCTTTGCTGCATTTTTCCCTTAAGGAGACAAACTGCCATTGGTCACCCTCCGCACACCAGTGTTGTTGGCCTCTTCTCTGATGGGGAAAGCGGTCTTACTTACTGGGCGGGTGCAGCAGAGGCCCCGGCTCAGGAGGGATCCAGGTTGTCCTCACTCCCCTTTGCTAGGGCAGCGGGGCTCTGCCAGGACCTGCGGGCTCGGGTGCTGATTTAGGAAACATTGGGGATCATTGCTGCTGGCCTTGTCCGGCAGGTGCTCTCTCTCCCTTCTCAAAGCAGCAGGTCCTCTGGCTCATCCTGGAAACCTGCCTGCTTTGCCATTGGCCCTGGGTCCCGAAGAGCACTGGCCCCTTCTGTTTGCCCACAGGTGGACACTGCCAGTGAGGTGGAAGAGCTGGAGGCAGACAGTGTCTCCCTGCTCCCAGCGGCACCCGAGGGCAGCCGGGGAGGAGCCAGGATCCAGGTCTTCCTAGCGCGCTATAGGTGGGCACCTGCCCCTGCTCCCCGTTTCCCTAGGGTCTCGGGTGTACGGGAGGCAAGGACCAGGTGAAGAAGACAGAGGCCTCTGGAGGGGGCAGCAGTGGTACAGGAATCCTAGTTGGACATGTCCTCTCGGCCTAGTTGGGCCGGGCGGGTGCAGTGAGTGCTCTACTTGGCTAATGGGGGACCACCAAGTGTCCATAAAGGCCTAGTACAGTGGGGGAGAGGAGACGGGACATGGAGGCAGGATGTAGGTCACCATCCTCTTCCTCCTCCACACCTCCTTCAACAGCTACAACCCGTTCGAGGGCCCCAATGAGAACCCAGAGGCGGAGCTTCCTCTTACTGCTGGCGAGTACATCTACATCTATGGCAACATGGATGAGGATGGCTTTTTTGAAGGTAGGAGGGTAGCAGCGTTGTTCTGTCCATCCCCCTGCTTTTAAGTTCCTCTTCCCAAAGACCTCCACCCCCCAGGCCCTCTCCCCAGCCGGCTCAGCCCGCTAGAACTTTTCCGACTCCGCTAAAAAGCAGCCCGTGGGGAAGGGACCTAGGACAGGGGGCAGCTGGTCTGACCACAGGTCTGCTGCAAGCAGGGCAGGACAGGGCCTATGACAGCCCAGACGATGGATGGCGTCACAGGGAATTTGGGCTAAATTTGCTTCTGTGCTGCCGGACAGGGCAGGACGGTGCTTAAGCCTAGTGACATCAACGTCGGGCGTGTGGCGTAGATCTGACGCTGGACTCCAGTCGGGTGTGGGGAGGAGGAATCAGGGTCCAGAGCCCGGGAAAGGGGGTTAGGAAATAGTCAGCAGGTGTCTGGGCCCGGGCAGGGCGTGGGCTTCAGGGCAGCTCTCCAGGGCCCATGGGGAGCTCAGGCCACGGCCCATGACTGAGACCAGGCAACAGGGCAGGGCCTGCCCAAGACACGGTCTCGGGAGACTCCCCAGGTGGCCCTGGCCACACGGTAGGGAGAACGACGCTGTGGTGCAGGCAGGGCAGGGTGAGGACCATAACCACGGACGGAGATTTAGCAAAGAAGTCCGGTCTGAATCCGTAAGGCCCAAAGCTTGGGGTTTGGAAGGCTGGGTCTTCGAGCCCGCTCCGCATGCCTTCCCCGGGCCCAGCGGCTGGTCTTTGAGTAGCTGCTGTGAGTGATGGTGAATAGCTAAACTCCCCGGAGATGTGCATAACAGAAGGGGAATTAAATATTTTCCAGAAAAACTACTTTTTAAATGAAAAAAACTCCAGAGCCCACACCTTTTCTTGGAAGGGGGGGTGAGTAGCCAAAACACAAGTAGTAACTAACCACAAATTATTAGAATTTGAACTATCTGATCTGGGATAGACTTAAAGGCCTGGAGACAACTGGGCCCAGGATGCCCTGTCCCCCCGTCAGACTTAGCTACATGACAGCTTCGTCTGCGTCTGGTGCTGCCTGGACCACTGTCTGCGGTTCCAACTTCGGGAACGTGGACCTGGCTCTGGTGGGGGCTCCAGCGCCAGCCTTTCTGGGTGGTGGATCCGCTTGGTGCAAAGGCTCCTACCTTCCCTGTCCCATTCCTTAGTGTCCGTGCTTATACTGACGTCCTCGGGCTGCCCAACCAAAGTACTGACTGGCTGGCTTAAAACAACGGAAATGCAATCTCTCACACCCCTGGAGGCCAGACGTTTGAAATCAAGGTGTTGGCAGGGCCACGCTCCGTCTGGAGGCCGTCAGGGAGACTCCATCCCCTGTCCCTTCCAGCTTCGCGTGATTCCAGGTGTCCTGTGGCTTGTGACCACGTCACTCTGGTCTCTGCCTCTGTAGTTCCGTTGCCGCCTCCCCTTCTCTCAGTGTCTTGCTTCTGTGTCACTCCTGTAAGGACACTTGTCATTTGATTTAGGACCCATCCATATAATCCAGAACGATCTCATCTCAAGCTCCTGAACTTAATTACATCTGCAAAGATGCGTTTTCCAAATAAGGCCACAGCCACAGGAGCCAGGGATTAGGATGTGGACATATTTTGGGAAGGTCACCAGTCGACCCACTCCAAGCGCTTATAGTATCGAAGTTATTGGAAGTCACTGTTGTTTCTTCAAGTTCCCTTACTTTCTCCCCCTCCTGGCATAAGTGGAGAGCGAGGGTGCTGGGGAAACTTGCCGGCCCTCCTGCTGCTCAGACCCGTCTTCCTCCTCCACACCCCCTTCCGTAAGCCCCAGGCCCTGCTCCCCCTTCCTCCTAATAAGGCACAGTGGCTGCCAGCTCGTCTGTTCCCTAGGAGCCCACTCCCTTCTCCCAAATTAGCTATGACAGGACATGCTGTGTGCCCAGTTTCTTCCTTCCTGGACGGCCCTCTGTTGTCACGTGTTCAGGGGAACCTGCACAAGGTAACAGAACCGACCTCTGGTCACTGCCTGGACTGACCACCAGTCCTGTTCCTAGACCCCGGCCCGCGGTGGGTCCTCATCACTTCTAGAACCCAGAGGGGAATCTTCTCTGGCACTTATGGCTTTTGTCCCTAGAGATTCCTTCTCTCACCCTGACCATGTGGTGCTTCCTCTCCCACCGAGAAGGCCTGTCTTCCACTAAGGAAGTTGAAGGGCACCCCTGTCCCCACTCCTCAGGCCTTCGTAGTGTGAGAGTTTTCGAACGCACAGAAAAATGAAAGAACGATGCAGCGAACACCTATATCCTCACCACCTCGATTCAACAGTTGTTAACATTCTGTCATATTTGCTTTTTCCGTCTGTAGGTTAAGAAAGAAAAATGAGGTAAATGCGAGTTGTAGCCATCATGACATTTTGCGCGCATCTCCTCAGAACGCGGACATTCTCTGACGCTGGCAGAGCCCAGGCGCTTGTTAGAAATGCAGCCTTGCAGCCCCACCCAGACCAAACTAAGTTAGAATCTGCATTTTAACAAATCTCCAGGCTATTCAGATGCACATTCAAACTTAAGAAGCTCTGTCCTCTATCACCACAGTTCTGTTACCACACCTGTGAATATTAGCAGTAACTCCCTCCTGTTAAAAGTGCTCACAGATAAATGTTGATTTGAATCAAATGCTTAAGATCATGCACTAACCATGGCTAAAATGCATTTATTGGACTGGTTTTTCTCTACCTCCTCTCTGTCTTCCCCTTCCCTGCCCTCCCTCTGCCAGGGGAGCTCATGGATGGCCGAAGGGGCCTGGTCCCTTCCAATTTTGTAGAGCGTGTGTCCGACGATGACCTCCTGACCTCCCTCCCTCCGGAGCTGGCCGATCTGTCCCACAGCTCGGGCCCTGAACTCAGTTTCCTGAGTGGAGGTGGGGGCGGCAGCAGCAGCGGGGGCCACAGCCGGCCCAGACCCGAGGACGAGGCTACAGGGGACGAGCTCAGTCTGAGCCCCCAGCCTGAGGGCCCGGGCGGGCCCCCGGCTGTGCCTTACCCCCGCAGTCTGGTGGTCCTCAGGCAGCTGGCCCACAGTGTGGTGCTGGCCTGGGAGCCACCTCCTGAGCGAGTGGAGCTACGTGGCTACCACATCGGCGTGAATGGGGAGCTGCGTCAGGCCCTGGGGCCAGGGGTGCCCCCCAAGGCTGTACTCGAGAACCTGGACCTGCGGGCTGGGCCTGTCCGTGTTTCTGTGCAGGCCCTGACCAGCCAGGGCAGCTCCGACCCTCTGCGTTGTTGCTTGGCGGTGGGTACCCGAGCCAGGGTGGGACCTAGCCAGCTGCGGGTCCGTCGACTGACGGCCACGTCTGCTGAGATCACCTGGGTGCCCGGCAATAGCAACTTGGCCCATGCCGTCTACCTCAATGGGGAAGAGTGCCCCCCTGCCCGCCCCAGCACCTACTGGGCCACCTTCTGCCACCTGCGGCCCGGTACCCTCTATCAGGCCCGAGTAGAGGCTCAGCTCCCACCTCGAGAGTCCTGGGAACCAGGCTGGGAGAGGCCGGAGCAGCGGGCCGCCACCCTGCAGTTCACCACACTCCCTGCAGGTACGCAGGCTTGGCCTTGGGCTGCCCCTACACCCAGAAGGCCGGGCTGCGGGGGTTCCCCAGGGAGCTGCAAACTAGGCCGCTCCCTCAAGGTGAGCGTCCCGTGTCCGTGGGTCTTGTGCCCTCCTTCCCCCAGGCCCGCCTGATGCCCCCCTGGATGTGCAGATTGAGCTGGGACCCTCCCCCGGAGTCCTGATCATCAGCTGGCTTCCAGTAACAATCGACGCTGCTGGCACCTCCAATGGCGTCCGGGTCACAGGCTATGCCATCTATGCTGATGGGCAGAAGGTATGGCCTGGGGCCTCTGCCTCCTTGTGGCCCGGGAACAGGATGGGGGTCTCTCCTTGCCGTGCTCAGAGGCCGAGTCTCCCCAGCCTGGCACAGAGGTGCCCCACCCCCCCGCATGGGGGCCCCACGGAGCCCGCAGATTGGTTGAGGGCGTGGGCTTCGGTAGCAGATGACTGCACTTCAAAAAAGCATGCCACCAACCGGGGCCACGCGGCCAGGGGTGTTAAGTGAGACGAGACACGCCAAGGCCGCAGCACGATGCCTGGTGGAACGCTAACCGCCACTGTTCCCCGCGCGTCCTGACGCGTGGCACTCTGGGCCTCCCTCCCCCAGCTGCGTTCCCTCTGCCCTGCAGATCATGGAGGTGGCCTCGCCCACGGCAGGCAGTGTGCTGGTGGAGCTGTCCCAGCTGCGGCTGCTGCAGGTGTGCTGCCAGGTGGCCGTGCGCACCATGTCGCCCCATGGCGAGTCGGCCGACTCCATTCCAGCTCCTGTCCCCCCGGCCCTGGTGGCAGCCTGCCTGCCAGCCACGGTCTCCTGCTCCTCACCACGGCCAGGCTCCGAGGCCAGACCACCCCTTGCTCCGGCCTCCCCCGGGCCTGGAGACCCCAGCTCTCCCCTCCGGCGCCCTGACCCCCATGGAACTCGAGAGCCCCCCGGGGGTCCCCCTGCCAGAGAGACACTAAAAGGATCCCACGAGGATCCCCCAGCACCTTGCTCGCAGGTACCCCACTGGGGGAGAGGGGGAACAGGTGGAGGCTGGGACAAAGGCCTGGGGCTTGGGCCCTTCCTCAGTGCCTGCCGTTCCAGGAGGAGGCTGGGGCAGCTGTGCTGGGTGCCTCAGAGGACGGGAGGGCCAGCGAGCCCACCATGGGCGACAGAGCTCCCGACCCTGCAGCCTCGCCACTGGCCCAGGAAGAGGCTCTCCCAGCACCCTGCTCCACCCAGGGAGCCCTGGCCCAGCAGGTGCCCTGTGCTGAGGCCTGCCGTGGAGGAGACTCAGGGTCTGGGCTAAGGCCCAGGGCTGAGGTACGGGGTTGGGGACACATTGGGCCATCTCATAGAATTGGGGCCTGCCTCCCTGCCTCTGCCAGCCCAAATCTGGGGGTCCTCTCCATTTATTTCCTGCTCTGGTCTGTGTTTGAGTCTGCTGCTTTGTTGCTTCGTCTTCCCAGATGTCTCTTCCTTTTGGCTACTATCCTTCTTCCCCCTACACCTCCCTGCCCCCCGTCCCATGCACACCTCCCATTTGGGACATGACCCTGTCTCCCTCTGCCAAGGGACTCCCGTCATTCCGGCTGGGGCTGACCCTTGCAGAGCTGCCTGTGCCTCCTCAGACCCTTCCCTCTCTCCTCCTTTGTCTTACCTCTCACAGAGGGAGGACGCAGCAGAGCTCGGGGGCCGTCTGGTGAACTCCCTTGTGGACCATGGCCGCAACTCAGATCTCTCAGACATTCAAGAAGAGGAGGAGGAGGAGGAAGAGGAGCTGGGTTCCAGGACTTGTTCTTTCCAGAAGCAGGTTGTTGGCCACAGCATCAGGGAGAATGGGGCCAAGGTAATGGGGGGAGGAGGGGCTGGTGGGCCCTAGACCTCGGGTTCCAGGGGCCTCTTACCACCCCCCCCCCCCCGGCCAGCAGCCGCTCCAGCCACCACTGAGTGCCAGCAACATTCTAGGTGTGTGGCCTGGGCCCTGTCCCACGCAGTCGATAGGAAGTTGCTCAGGATTGGCCTCTGCGTTCCTGGGAGGAAAGGAGAGGATGAGGAGCTCTCTTCTGCCCCTTCTCCCGCTCCAGCCCACCACAGGCAGAGCCCCGGCCATCTGAGATCCCTGCTGGGAGCCTTTAGGGAGGGCTGGGGAGGCCTCTCTGCTGTTACAGGCACGGTCTGCTCCCAGTTGCTCCCGTCCCTCAGGGCCCCAACATCCCTGCAGCCTGTTGCTTGGGTGTGTCACCCAGTTCCTCCTCCAGCTGCGCTCTGGACGTGCTGGGGGACTTTGGGCCAGCCCCCTCTCTGGTCTTTCCTCTTAGAGGAAGCTGAGGGAGGGCTGTGGGGTTGCCTGCAACCCCTGCCCTCATTTGAGGACGAAGGTCACAGCTCTGTCCTCTTCCCATGGACCTCTCTTCCCTGCTGCCCTTCCCCCCCCCCCCCCCCAGCCCCAGCCCCAGCCTGACCCCTTCTGTGAGGCTGACAGCGACGAGGAGATCTTGGAACAGATCCTGGAGCTGCCCCTCCAGCAGTTCTGCAGCAAGAAGCTTTTTAGCATCCCCGAGGAGGAGGAAGAGGAGGACGAGGAGGACGAGGAAGACAAGGAGAAGGAGGAGGAGGAGGAGGAAGATGAGGAGAAGCCAGGGGCAGGCTGTTCTTCCCGAGACCCCAGCCCACCTGAGCCGGCGACGCTGGGGCTGGGCTGTGACAGTGGTCAGCCTCGAGGACCTGGCCCATGTCCCTTGTCTCCAGAGCCCTGCAGGGCTGGGGACCGCCTGGAAGACATGCCTGGACTAGTGGGTGGAAGCAGCCGGAGGCGAGCAAGTGGCTCCCCCGAGAAGCCCCCAAACCGCAGGCGGTCCCCAGACCCCCGTGAACACTGCAGCCGACTTCTCAGCAATGGCGGGCCCCAGGCCCCTGGACGACCGGGCCCCTCACGGGAGAGGGGCAGCCCCCCTGTGGGCGAGGGGACCAAGGGTGTGCCAGAGGCTGCTGGGAGAGGGCGGCCGCCCCCTTCCCGGAGGTGCTCCCGGGGCCGAGCCCCAGAATCTAGCCTGGCCAGCTGCCTCTCCCCCAAGTGCTTGGAAATCAGCATCGAATATGATTCTGAGGATGAGCAGGAGGCAGGCAGCGGGGGCATCAGCATCACCAGCTCCTGCTACCTCGGAGATGGGGAGGCCTGGGGCACGGCCCCCGTAGGAAGGTCCAGGGGGCCTCTGAAGGCTAATTCAGGCCCCAACCCCTACCCGCGCCTTTTGGCCTGGGAGAAGGGGGAGCCAGAGCGGAGAGGCCACAGTGCGACTGGCAGAGCCAAGGAGCCACCCTCCCGGGTCCGTGCCCACCCCCCGCCCCACCCCGGCAGCCCCCTGCCTGCTGCCGCCTGGTGGCTCTGCTTGCTGCCCACCAGCCGCTCCCATTCCACGCTGCCGCCTCCATCCACGGCGGTGGGGCTGGGCCTCTGGGCTCCCTCCCCTGCCGCCTCCCACCCGCATTCCACTGCTTTGCTGCTTCTGCTGATCCGAACTGGGATGCACAATATTCTGTGATCGCTAGTCGCCAATTGCTGCCAGCCGGCCCCCTGCCTGTGGGCCTTTCCTCTGCTTAGCTAGTTACATCTTCGGGACACTGACGCCGAGAAGAGGCTCTCCTCTCCCACGCTCCTCAGCCAGCTCTAAGAGCTAACCTTAGTCCCCTCTACTGCACTCATCCGCTAGGGTGGCCGGAGCCGGGGTCTCCCCTCCCGCCTTCCTCCCGCCACGGGGGTGTCTGATGCCTCCCCGAGACTGGGTCAAGCCTCCAGGAGAGGAACGTTGGGCCCCTGCTCTGCTGTGCTGCTCATGCTAACGGGGCAGAGCTGGGGAGCGCCCGCGGGGGGCCTGCCCCTGCTGAGCTGCCCACCAGCGGGGACGGTGGGTCACTTCTGCGTCTGTTGCCCTCTCTTTGCAGGCAGCAGAGACCGGGGAGCCCAGAGGGCAGGACAGCTCTGGGCGGAGGGGCCCCCCGTGGAGAGGGGCCCAGGCCCCCAGGGCGTGCGCCACCGAGTTGGGTGAGCCCCTGACGGGAGCGGGGCTGGGCTGAGGGGCTCTCTCCTAACCTGACCCTTTGGCCAGAGCTTATGGTCACTGCTGTCTCCGCAGCCCCTTTGAGGAGCCCCCCAGAAGGAGCGCTGCTTTACCAGGACCTGCCCGTCAGGGTCTTCGTGGCTTTGTTTGACTATGACCCTGTGTCAATGTCGCCCAACCCTGATGCTGGGGAAGAGGAGCTCCCCTTCCGGGAGGGCCAGATCCTGAAGGTGACTGACTTACTGGGGCGGGGGGGTGGGGCGTCCTCTCTCCTTTCCTGTCCTGGAGGTATCCTAGCCTGCATGGGTGAGAACACAACCTCCAGAGCCAAAGGATGTGGCGCTGAATCCCGACTCTGCCCGTTGTGGCTGTGCAACCTTGGGTAGATGAACTGACTGCTCTGGGCCTCGGTTTCCTCATTGGTAAAATGGGGATAACGGTCATGTCTGCCTCACAGAGGCGGTTGAGGACGAGGTTCAGTACGCACAGGGGACGTCAGCTGCCCGGCACTCAGCACAGACTAATAACTGCTGCTCTTAACTTTACAATTTCTTCTGAGTCTCCAAATATTCGTTGAAGGCTCTTTGCTGCTGCTCTGAGGTTACAGAGATCTAGTCCGGGGTGGGCTGGGGGAGCGGACGTGCCGACAGCAAGTGATGAGCATATGGAAAGGGCCATCTTCTCTCATCCCTCCGATCCTCATTCTAGGTTCTTGCCCCGTGCCCCGTCCCCCCGCCCACAAAAGGGAGAGCGTTCTTCTGCAATCCTGAGTGGGGTGCTGCGGGGCTCAGGGCGTGGGCCCCAGGGAGCGAGCTGCACTGGCCTCCTGAGACAACTGGTCTTTGCCTTCAGGTGTTTGGGGACAAGGATGCCGACGGCTTCTACCGGGGCGAAGGTGGCGGCCGCATGGGCTACATCCCCTGCAACATGGTGGTCGAGGTGGCCGTGGGCAGCCCCGCAGAGAGACAGCAGCTGCTCCAGCACGGCTGTCTGTCCCCGGATGTTCTCACCGAAGGCTCAGGTGTGACTTGCTGCCGTCCCTTACCTGCCTCCCACCGCCCCGCGTCCAACTGAGCCCCTCCTGAGCAATGTACATGTCCGGGGTGGCCGGGGAGCCTCATTCATGCAGAGTCTGGCAGAGCCTGCGGCCTTGCAGAGACTGAGGCCACTGTGGCCCCAGCAGGGGGCTTGCCACGTGGACCGGGGGTCTGCTGCAGAGGGGATGGGCCATGGAGTTTAGATGCTGGAGCTTGGGGATGGGAGAGGAATGCCCTTTAGAAACTTGAGCACGAGAACCCAGTCACAGCCCAAAGAGGAGACTCCAGAGTCACTACCCTATCCCCCTCCCCTGCCTCAGTTTCTCTCTTACATATACTTGCCTTTCTGGATCAGGGAATGTGTACTCTACAGCCCGCACAGCTGGGCCTCCCCCCAAGCCCCGCCGCTCCAAGAAAGGTGGGTGAGAGACCCCCTTCTCCCTCGGGGCCTGTGGAGATGGCTGGGGGTGGGGGGCACTGTTTGGCTCTCTGGGGAGACACAAGCGGGGTTTTGAGCAGTTAAAGGGAATTAGGGCAGACCATCATCCACATCCATTCCCTCCACTGGGGAGCCTCCTTTTAATGGGGACGGGGAGGGGTTTGCCGGGACCTCTGTTCCAAAACGCACCTGACTGTGAATTCTGCGCAGCCTGGAGCAAGTCATTTACCTTTTCTGGGTCTTAGCTCACTACCAAACTCAAAGGGCTGGGCTGGGCTCCGCTCCGGAACATCTTTCTCCTGCATCCCTTGTGTGAGACTGGGCATCCTACCTGCCCTGCTCCAGCCCCAGCCTGGGATGAGGAGGGGAATGAGGGGCAGGACTCACTCGCACGTTCTCTCCACAGCTGAGGCGGAAAGCCCTGCCCGACCCTGTGCAGGTGAGGGACCGGTCCTATGCTGGGGATACTGGGAAAGAGGTGGGGCTGGGTGGGCTGTCTGGGCTCCCGCCAGGGGCTGCAACTAGTGGAGAGGTGGTGAATAGGGGATCAGCAGGCCTCCAGCGTGGAGGACAGTATGGCATGGGGGGTGGTCCAGAGAGAGTCCCTAGTCCTCTCCTCCTTGCCCTGCAGGCCACACCCAGCACGTCTCCTCTGCCAGCCTAAAATCTCCCCGAACCATGGTGGCTGCATTTGACTACAACCCTCGGGAGAGCTCCCCCAACATGGACGTGGAGGTGAGGACCCACAGATAGAGCCCAGCCTGGGGGGTGGTGACGGCGCCTCCCCAGGGCTGA
Source organism: Neomonachus schauinslandi (assembly GCF_002201575.2). Taxonomy (NCBI): domain Eukaryota; kingdom Metazoa; phylum Chordata; class Mammalia; order Carnivora; family Phocidae; genus Neomonachus; species Neomonachus schauinslandi. Next base: position 27,641,974 of record NC_058417.1, read on the forward strand.
CACCTGCCTCTTGGGCTCTCCACAGGCGGAGCTGCCCTTCCGGGCAGGGGACGTCATCACTGTGTTTGGGGACATGGACGATGATGGTTTCTACTATGTGAGAACATTGGGACGGGGGTGTGCCATACCGCCCACACTGGCCCTTTCAGGGAGGGCCTTCCTAGAGCAAGGGTTCCTGAAGGAAGCCCGGAGTAATGGGCCGAGCCCCTGCCCATGACGGTGATACTGATCTCAGGCTGTTCCCGCAGGGGCTCCAGGGCCAAGGGGGGTGGGGCTGAGGCCTCTTTTCTGGTCTCAGTCTCACCAGCATCTCCTCCCCAGGGGGAGCTCAATGGACAGAGGGGCCTGGTTCCATCCAACTTCCTGGAGGGCCCTGGGCCTGAGGCAAGCGACAGGGAGCCTGGGACACCCCAGGCTGAGAGCCAGGTCAGTGAGGAGCTGGGCTTCCGGCTCAGCAGTTGGGGCTGAGTACCCTGCCAGAGCGGTGGGGTGGGGGGACCAGGACAGTGTCATGGGAGGGGAACAGCTGGGCTATGAACCAGGTGAGCACTCTGCCCAGCCTGGAACTGCCAGGGAGAGCCCCGCCAGGGCCAGCTCCCTCCCAGTATGTGCCCCTTTCTGCAGAGGAATGATGGCTGTGACCCTGATCCCAGGCCCCTCTGACCCAGCTGCCCACACCCCCGGGCTGATGTAGGTGAGGGGATCTTGTGGAAAAGGACCCCTGGACCCCCCACACCTCTAGCTAGTCATAGCCCGGGTTTCAGGGAACCTCCCACCCGTTGGGTCTCCCTGCCCCCCAGTGCCTTTTAAAGCCAGTTGCCCAGCAAGGCCTAGCTTCCCCGGTCCTTGTTCTCAGAGCCTGCTTCTCCCTGGGGTGGGTGGAATACAGTTACTTTCCAGCCTCACAGGGCAGGGAGAGGGGGAGGAGGGCAGGCCCCAGTGGGAAACCTTGCGCGCCCATGCGCAATATTTCCAAAGGCAAAGGCTAGGCAGAATTCCAGTTCCCGCGAGCTGGGTGATCTGGTGACTGGGCAGGGAGCATGTGAGTCCGTCCATAACCCATCTCCTCTCTTTGTTCCCTGTTCTTCAGAGAACGAGGAGGAGACGAGTCCAGTGCTAGATGGAGATAGATATATAGAGAGAGAGCAACATGTAAGTGGGGGACTGGCCCCCTCTGTTCATGTGACTCACCGCTCCTTACATCACCATAATCAGATAGCGCTCCTTTGTCGTGCATACTAGAGCCAACCTGGCTTTTCTTTCTCCCAGGGGATGGGGGAGGGAGAGCTTGCTGGGAGCCAGATCTGGGTGTAGGATCATCCCCTCCCTTGCCTTTACCCCGGGCAGTGCCAGCTATTATAGGAATACATGTCACTTTAGTACATAAGGCCCCATATTAGTGGACCTCTCATATTCTATAGCTCTGCAGCTTATAGAATATTGTGTGATATCCATATCATGACTCATCAGTATATTATGATACTATATGACTATGGTATTATAATATTGTGATTATTACTGGTGACTGAAGGATGATACAGCCACCAGTAATAATAGTCTCCCCACCCTTGTCCTCTGCATCATGACCTGTTAGGGGATCAAATGCATGATTTTACTTCTGATTCTCAATTTTCTCTGTTGGAGAGAATAAAAGGGGGGGGGGGGCTTAAACAAAATCCATAGATAACACCGAACTGTTCATCTCTGGGGTTCAGAGACCCCCTTCAGTTGTTTCCCCAGCAACCCCTCCCTCCTGGGATGTTACGGAAGGAGACCTGGGAAGGAGTGGGAAGAACCCGGGGCTCCCTGGTTGGCCACCAGCCCTGGCTGGGGAGCAGTAGACGCTTAGGCCTCCAGGTGCTGACAGACCTCTCTGTGGGCAGGCCCTGCCACATCATCAGAGCCTGAGGTGGGGTGGCCCCAGGCTGGGCACCCAGCTCCCCTGCCTCTGGCCAGGAGACTGCCAGGCTCTGGTGGCGAGTAGGGGGAGGGGTTTGAGAAGGGAGTGGGAGGCAGGGGTGGGGAACACGTCGGCCAGCCAAGACCCGACTGGGCTGTGCCAGGCACAGGAGGTCACGGCAGGGATGTGGGAATGGGGAGTAGAGATAGGGAGGCTTCCTGGTGGCTCTCCTGTTTACTCACCCCTGTCCTTTAGGCCCCTAACAGCACTCTCTGGCTGGGCCTGGGGCAAGGGGAGCCACTCACGGTTGCCAGTGGTGCTAGGAGGAGCTTCACAAGGGAGAAATGCTAAGAGGGCAGCCCTATCCCGAGCTTGTGGGGGGGGCCTGAGTGATGCCCCTCTGGCCCAGGCCCCCTGCAGCCCTCTCAGAGGCCACTTAAGGAAGAGTCCCGATCTCCTCCTCATGGAGTGGGCACGGCCTCCGCTCCCTGAAGGGGCTGGGGCACCGCGTCTGCTGGGCTGGACGAGCATGCTCTGCCTCTAAGTGGTCCTGGTCCTTGCTCTTCCTTTGCTGCGATGGGGGCACCCATCCCAAGGGGCAGGTCCAAGGACTCCGGAGCTCTGTCAGCCCGGTACCCTACAGAGATGACCCAGGGAAGGGGAGGGGCTTGCCCAGGTTCTGGAAGCAGAATTGGACTTTGTGTCTGTCCCTTCTGACTCCCAGCTCAGCGCTCCCTCAGCATCATCACACACATTCGCCCCTCTGGGCTCTGGAGGGGGGGGGGGGGGGGGGGGGGGGGGTGGGCAGGGGTGGGGCTCTGGGGCTCTGGTTCTTGACCATGGTCTGTGACATGGAGGGCTGCAAGCACCCGAGGCTGCAGGGTGAAGGAGTCAGGTTGGGGCAGGGGGTCAGGCCCTGACTTTGCGCCTTTTCTCTCATATTCCAGGACTGGGCCAGCTCAACACAAGGGCCGCCAGTGCCCAGAGGCTGGCCGTGGGCCCCTGGCCTTGGCAACTTCCCCACAATTGAACGGGGGGGGGGGCGCAGGGCACGAGCGAGAAGGTGTGGGGTCTCCTCTCCAAGGGAAAGCAGCTCCTCAGGAAACTGGGCTCTGGGAAGAAAGAGTGATGCTGTGGCCCATCCTGCAGGCAGAAGCAGCACCCTGAGGCCCCCAGATCACTGGGTGGGGAAGGCCCCGGACGCCCGTTCTTCCGAGTTAACACTGTGGCGCTGGGACCGGCATCAGAGCCTCGGTGAAGGTCAGAGCTAGTTCTCAAGGCTGCGTCCTCTGGATGGAGGAGGGGAAACTGAGCCGCAGAATGAGGAAGTAACTTGGCCAAAGTGGCCGAGCACCTCAGTCCCCGCCAGGACGAGTGGCTCCTGGTCCACCCACCTCAGCCTGGTTTCCCGCCGCTCTCCGCCAGTCCCTCCTTTGGCCCCCCTCCTCTCGATGGCCCTGGCTCTCCTCCTGACACGTCTTCCTTCCCCGGAGGGCAAGTTTGCGCTGGATTCCCTGGAGCCCCACCTCCCCGGGGGGCAGGCGGGCAGAACCCTGTATATATGTACATACTCGGTGCCTCGGCGCAGCCTCGTCCATGTCGCTGCCACCGCACAGGCCCAGGAAGGGGAAAGGCCACGCCAAAGCGGGCCTAACCCCGCTCCATAGTGCTCCACCCCTCCCTGCCAGCCTGGCCTCCTGGCCCCTGTGTGTCCCCCACCCGCCAGCGGGTGGATAGCAGGAGTTGGGTTTGCCTTATTTTGCTCATCGGATTCAACTTCTCTTTTGCATCACTTTCCTCGGGCCCCTGTTGGAGTCTGGGGGCTGGGGAAGAGGACAGATTTATGCAGCTATTTTCACACATCCCCTGTTCAGAGTGGGGTAGACAGCTCTCCACCCTGACCCTCACTACCCCCTCTAACCCTGTGGCCGGGTGAGTGTCTCTGCATGTTTCCTTCACTGTGGTGGGAGATCGTTTGACTGAACCTCCACCCCCCCCCCGCCTTGGTCTCCAGGGGTGTGGAATGGTGGGGGCATTTGTTTAAAAAGACATTTTATTATAATAAAGTCTATTTTCACAAAACCCATGCTGGGCTCTACCTGGGGCAAAGGACAGCTGGAGGGGTGGGTCATGCTGAGCTCTGGACTTGAACTTAGAACCCAGAAGTTACATCTGAGGGCGACTGGGGAAAAACCAATGAACACCAAGAAGACCAAGCGGCTCTTGAGTTTCTTTTCTGAAGAAGACGGTTTGGCAGTTCCCTGGTGGCAGGGCCAGGTGTTTGGAGTTGGGGCAGGGTCCCGGTGGGAGACAGAGACCTGGCCAGGGGACGGGGAAACCCAAGAGAAGGCTCTGGTTTCAGGGCAGTGCACTGACCAAATCCTGCCATGTTGACTTTCCTGTGCCAAATTCATAGCAGCAACAGATGTAAGAAAAACCAGCGGGGTAAGCGAGCAAACCATATAGTTCTGCTCGAAAGCAAGAGGGGGGACTCTTAGTGGAATAGAACAGCAGGAGTCCAGAGAGGACAGAAAACAGAAACCTCAAAGCAGGGTGTGCGTGGGAGTCCTGCACGTTGGTCCATGCCTAGAGGCGGTGCAGACCGAGCTGCAGAAGCCCAGGTGCTGCTGACAGCTTGATGAATCCAGATTCCAGGTGGGGAGCAACCAGGTTCGATGGACTGTTGCACATTCTCCTCCCCAGCGGCCAGGGGCAAAGGTGCGGGTGTCTGCCTTTAGATAGAACAGTGGGAGGGGCAGCGTGGGTCAGAGACCAGGTGGTCCTCTGGGTGGTTGGCAACAAGAAGGATCAATGGCCAGGTGAGGAGCCACCAAAATGTGGCCCTTCGTGCCCCCTCCCTCTCTTGCCCAAGCCCTCCCGGTCACCAGCAGCCTCACCCACCCTGTCTTCGAGGGACTCTCAATTACTAAGGCCGGGACACCATTGAGACTCAACAAACAGATCAATTGGGACAATGTGAACAACGTTGAGTCTTCTGACCTACAAACAAAGTATATCCCTTCATTTCTTTAGGCCTCCAATTTCTCTCAGTAATGTTTTGTTTGTGTATCTTGCACATCTTCTGTCCGATTTATCCCTAATCATTTCATATTTTTGATGTTATTATAAATGGTATTGTTATTTAAAATGTTAATTTCAGATTCTTTGTTGTTAGTATATAGAAACACAACTGATTTTTATATTTTGGCCTTGTCTGCTGCAACCTCACCAAACTCACTTCTTGGTTCTAGTAGTGTTTTTTATAGGTTCTTTAGAATTTTCTACATATGTGATCATACCGTATATAAACAAAGACAGTTTTACTTTGTCTTTTCAAATTTTGATGCCTTTAATTTCTTTTTTTAAAAAATATTTTATTTATTTGTCAGAGAGAGAGGGCACAAGCAGAGGGAGCAGGAGAGGGAGAAGCAGGCTTCCTGCTGAGCAGGGAGCCCCATGTGGGACTCGATCCTAGGACCCTGGGATCATGACCTGAGCTGAAGGCAGACACTTAACCGACTGAGCCACCCAGGTGTCCCACATTTTTTTTTTTTTTTTTTTTTTTTTTGCCCTACTACATTGGATAGAACCTCCAGTACAGTGCTAAATAGAATTTGCAGGAGTGGACACACTTGCCTTGTTCCCGTTTTAGGGAAGAACATTTAGTCTTTCACCATGAATAATGATGTTAGTGACGTATCTTTTTTTTTTTTTCTTGTAAATACCCTTTATCAGGCTTGAGGAAGTTCTCTTCTACTCCTTGTTTGCAGAAAGTTGGGGTTTTTGGTTTTTTTTAAAATAATCAGTAATAGGTGTTGGATTTTGTCGAACGATCTTTCCGCATCTGATGGGAGATCATATGGTTTTTCTTTCTTAGTTATGGCAAATTTTGTTGATTTTTCAGTGTTAAGCCAACCTTACTTTCCTGGGCTAAATTCCACTTGGTCACGACCTGGGAAGAGGATGGAGGACGAAAGCCTGCACAATAGCTTGTGCCCCTCTTGTTGAGTTTGAGGAGTGTGTACAAGGCACAGATAAGGGCATTGGGGTGAGGGGTATGATGGGAGGCTCACAGCCTAGAGTAGAGAGACTCCGGGGTTATAATTTGGGCTCATCCACTCTGTTTCTTCCTGTGCTCACCCCGAGGACCTTACTCATTAAGGAATCTCCATGTACTTCTGCCAAAGCAAGAACGTCCCCTTAGGTCATAATAGTCTAGTCCTCAGGGCAGAGGGATGGGGCTGTAGTTTCCACCCCCTAACCTGGCCAGAGTCCAGCATCACCATGTAACGTCCCCTTTCACAGACTTCTGTGGGCCTCGAGGGGCTGTTTCCCTGCCTTGCTGTCACTACAGGCTGGGCACAGAGCCATGCGGTCTAGGAGGCCGGAGGAGGCCGACTAGAAAGCTCCCCCTAGCCCAGCCTCTGCTGGAGACGCCCCTCTCCGCTCTCAGTGTGTGCTCCCCTCACCAGCTCTTGCCATTTTCTGCTCTCCAACAATTTCATTTTTGTGTCTCATTTCTGCAACATCTCCACGGTCAGGTGTGGCTGATGGATCCTGCAGCGCATGTTAATTCTGCTTTGACTGAAATAAGGGTTGAAACGCCTATTTCAGGAACTGGGTCTACTCGTAACAGAGAACTTACCTGCAGTCTTAGATGCATCAAGATAACGGAGCAGTATCTTCCAAGTGCTGAAGAGAAAGGAATTTGAACTTGAATTCTATACTGAGCCAAATTACCGGTCCTGAAGCCTCCCACCGGGGAAACGCTTACCCCCGATGACTCCTGTGTCGACGCTATCGTTTCAATCCTTGGTGTGTTTGACTTCATACTAAGAAACCAAAGCAAAAGTAATCCAAAACCCCTGCTTAGGGAAAACAAATCAAAATTCGCTATTTTAGGAAGTTAAGGTGAAGGGAGAGATGATTAGTTCTTTTGTAATTAAATTATTATTTTTTCTTTGTGAAACTATCAGAGGAGCACTGGGTTTTAAAATAACCGCCAGACCCACTCCAAGCCTCTTCAGTTCCATTCCCCAAAGGTAACCACTGTTAATAGGCTTCTGTGCCTGCTTCCAGGATTTCCATGGGTATTTAAACGTGTATGTACATGCCCGAGGCACGTATGTGTGTCTGTTTTGCATGAACTGTATCATGTAGTATATGTTTTGGAACCAGCTCTTTTCTTTTGGCAACATATCTTCCTATATTGCTACATATAAACCTCCCTCATTAGTTTTTTTTTTTTTTTTAAGATTTTATTTTATTTATTTGAGAGAGAGAGTGAGAGAGAGAGCACAAGCAGGGGGAGAGGCAGGCAGAGGGAGAAGCAGACTCCCCACTGAGCAGGGAGCCGGATGCGGGACTCGATCCCAGGACTCCAGGATCATGACCTGAGCCGAAGGCAGTCGCTTAACCAACTGAGCCACCCGGGCGCCCTCCCTCATTAGTTTCAAAGGCTGCAAGAAACATCATTATGTGCAAGTACCACAGTGTGGCAAATTTTTTTTGATAGACATTTGGCTTGTTTCTAGTCTTTTGGTTGTTGCAAATGAGGCTGATATGAACACTCTTGGGCAAGTATCTTCATGCTTTCCTAAGAATGCATCTGAAGGATACATTTCTTCTTGGAAGTAGAATTGCTGAGTCAGAGCAAATGTGTATTTTGAATTTTGACTGATATTGCCAAATTGCTATCCCATGGCGTGGGGCCAATTGGCACTTATTTTTTCCCATACTGACTGGTGCTGTCTTTATCAGCTTTTTAAAATTTTAGCTAATCTGATTGGTAAAGATGCAGCTGAATTCTTTTACTTTGAATTTAGTGCTTCATATTTTTAGTGTTTTTTGTAGAACTTTGTCTCCTGGACACTTATCCCATTCCTAACACCAATAACCACGGGTATAGAGGGGGTTAATTGAATAACCATTGAACATTTGTCTAATCATATAATTTGACTTGTCTTTACCTTTACAATACTACCTGAAACACATTTGGGAACTATTATTTGAAACTAACAAAAACTTGAATATTCACTTAATTTTTTTTTTTAAATATTGTTCATTAGAGAGTGCAGCTTTTCTAGAATGGTAGGTTAAAAATGTCCAAGGTTGGGCGCCTGGGTGGCTCAGTCGGTTGAGCGACTGCCTTCGGCTCAGGTCATGATCCTGGAGTCCCGGGATCGAGTCCCGCATCGGGCTCCCTGCTCGGCGGGAAGCCTGCTTCTCCCTCTGACCCTCCTCCCTCTCATGCTCTCTGTCTCTCATTCTCTCTGTCTCAAATAAATAAATAAAAAATAAAATCTTAAAAAAAAAATCTTTAAAAAAAATGTCCAAGGTTTTTCAGATCTACGAATCTGCGTTCTAAGGAGAACTAAAGGGAGCCTACTAAAATTGTTGCCCTAAGGAGAGAGAATACTTACAAGATATTACAAGTTCTGTGGAGAAACTTAATGACAAAATTTATACACCTATTTTATTTTATTTATTATTTTTTTAAAGATTTTATTTATTTTTTGACAGAGAGAGAGACAGTGAGAGAGGGAACACAAGCAGGGGGAGTGGGAGAGGGAGAAGCAGGCTTCCCGCAGAGCAGGGAGCCCGATGTGGGGCTCGATCCCAGGACCCTGGGATCACGACCTGAGCCGAAGGCAGACGCTTGATGACTGAGCCACCCAGGTGCCCCTATATACCTATTTTAAAAAGGAGGTACTTAGGAACAAACCTAACAAAAAGGTAAAACAACATTTCAATGAAGAATATAAAAGTAGACTTAAATAAAATGACATACCGTATTACTCAAGAACATAAACTGTCTAAGAGTAATTTGGGAATTGCCGTATCGCCAGTAGCCAGGACAGTGCTGACACATAGGTGCTCCGTAAACATATGTTGAATGAATGAATGTACATGAATAGGAAGAGAGGGTGCTTTTTTAAAAAGATTTTATGTATGTATGCATGTATGTATTTATTTATTTTAATGAGAGAGAAAGCGCGAGAGTGAGCGCGGGTGGAGGAGGGGCAGAGGGAGAGAGAGAATCTCAAGCCAGCTCTGCGCTGAGCGTAGAGCCCTAATGGGGCTCGATCTCCCAACCCCGAGACCATGACCTGAGCTAGGACCAAGAATCTGATGCTTAACTGACTGAGCCACCCAGGCACCCCAGGATGATAAAGTCTTAAAGATGTCAATTGTTGGGGCGCCTGGGTGGCTCAGATGGTTAAGCGTCTGCCTTCGGCTCAGGTCATGATCCCAGGGTCCTGGGATCGAGCCCCCACATCGGGCTCCTGGCTCAGCAAGGAGCCTGCTTCTCCCTCTCCCTCTCTCCCGGCTCATGCTCTCTCTCTCTGTATCTCTGTGTCTCAAATGAATAAATAAAATCTTAGGGAAAAAAAGATGTCAATTGTCACCAGATTTATGTGTGAATTAAATATAATATCAATAAAAATCTCAATATGATCTCTCATGGAACTAGACATTCAAAAATTCACAAGAAAGAGTAGCTATATTAGAATGTTGAAGATTCGTTTGAAAAAGAATGAGGAAGGAGAATTTATCTTAATGGAAATCAAAACATATTAAAAAGTTATGGTAATTGCAATGATAAGGCACTAACACAGTTATCGATAGACTAGTAGATCAGTGGAATAGAATACTCTAGGAAAAACACACATTTATGGTAAGTGAGAAAAGGTAGTATTTCATTTCAGTAGAGAAACAACAGAGTATTCAACTAAAGGCATTGGGACAATTGGTTATCCATTTGGAAATGAATGAAAGTAGCTCACTATTACACTGTACATTACACTATTCACACACAAAAATTCCAGACGCTTTGCTTTAGTGATCTAAATGTGAAAAATCAAAATATTAAGATATTAGAAGAATATACAAGAGAATATGTTTATGATCTTGAAAATGGGAAGATCTTTATAGACAAGTCTGAAAAAGAAAATCCATAAAGGAAAAGGCAGATAAATTTGACCACTTCAAAATTAAGATCCTATATTGGGGGAGCCTGGTTGGCTCAGTCAGTTAAGTCCAACTCTTGATTTTGGCTTAGGTCATGATCTCAGGGTTGTGAATGGAGCCCTGTTCAGGCTCCACATTGGGAGTGGAGCCTGCTCTCCTTCTGCCCCTCCCCTCTCCCTCTCTAAAAAAAAAAAAAAAAAAAAAATTAAGACCCTATAAAAAACATAAATGAAAAATGACGGACTGGAAAAATATTAACAATATGTATAACAGCTGACAGATTAGTATTATTCAGAATATATGGTAACTTTCACAAATCAATAAAAAGAATGACAATTCGATAGAAAAATGGACACCACCAAACACAGGAAATTTACAGGAGAGCTAATACAAATAAAAAGATGCTGGCTATTAATTAAAGAAATAAAAATTGAACCAACAGTGTGATTACAATTTTTGCTCTTAAGAATTCTGATAAGTCGGGTGCCTGGGTGGCTCAGTTGGTTAAGCGACTGCCTTCAGCTCAGGTCATGATCCTGGAGTCTCGGGATGGAGTCCCACGTCGGGCTCCCTGCTCAGCAGGGAGTCTGCTTCTCCCTCTGACCTTCCCCCTCTCATGTGCTCTCTCTCTCTCTCATTCTCGCTCTCTCAAATAAATAAATAAAATCTTTAAAAAAAAAAAGAATTCTGATAAGTCTGGAGGACAGTTTGGTAATATCTATTTATTAAAAATTCTAAATGCACAAAACCTGTGGCTCACTTCTCAGTCTTTATCCTGGAGAACAAGGTGCCTGTGTACGTGTGTACAGAGGCCTCTTGCTGCATTGTTCTTTGTAGTGAAAAAATGGGAAAATGTCCGCTTCCATCAAGAGAGGAATGGTCACATAATGGAGTTACAGCTCAACTAAAGAATATGCGTAAAAGTTAAAAAAAGTCGACTGTTTTCTAGGTAGCAAGTGATAGGTCTGCAAGAGGTCGTTGAGGGAGAAAAGCACATTGCCCAGCAAAATGTTCCATGTGATATCATTTATGGAAAAATGAAGGCAGAAGAATGTTTCCCACAGATCCATACATAGGAATGAGTGGAAAGTAAAAGATCTGAAGGTCAAACACAAGAATGACAGTGGTGCGCATGTGTGAGGCGCAGAGGAACAAGACTGGAGTTAGGCATGGCACCGGAACCTGATCCACAGGGAGCCTTCGCAGGATTTGCGATATTTTAATTGTATTCAGAATATATCCAAGCATTACCTGCGTCATTCAAAACTAATTCTTAAAAATGTAAAGAGCAATACATAATAAAATTAAAAAAAAAAAGAGCAAGGAAAGAGGGTCTCTGGGCTGGGTGCCATTGATGCCCCTGGGGGGTCATGGCCCCCGCCGCCTCCCCAAGCTCCCAGAGCCTCCTTCCCTCCAACCACAGACACACAGGAAATCTGGCGGTAATCCCAACTGAACTGTTTCCTAAACAGCGTGAAGAAAGAGCAAGCAGTTTTGCAAGCTGTGGCAGAGGACCCGTTATCCCACAGGCGGTTGGACTTCACCCTAGGGGTGTGGATGTTTGGGGAAGGTAAGTGGGGAGAAGGGAGGGCCTTATGGTGGGGGGGGCTCCCTCAAAGGACCGTAGTCTGGGGACGTAGCAGTGACAACAGCGCCCTCTAGAGGTCACCCCCAGGATGGCGACCGGGGGGGGAACCGATGGGACGAGGCATGTCCGGACTACCTCCTCCCGCAGACCTGTTCTCCTTCTAGTTACTCTGCATGCCGAGAAGCCCTGGGAACCTCACATACACCTGGGCCACGCCAAGGCCTACATGCGGGAGCCCGTATGGGCAGCCTGGCCGCGATCCCGCTGGTGTCATTATTAATTGGTTGGAAACCTCGTAAAGTCACGGAGCCTCTCAAGCCTCTGCACCTAACAGCAAGCCCACAGCCCCAGCCCTGAGCCAAAGGCAGGTGGGTTGGGGATTGTTGAGAATTCTTGAGAATTCTCCCACCTCCACATGGGTAGAGAGTGAAGGGCGTTTTAACATCATTTTTTGAAAAGGCTTTAGCTTTTCAAACATTCGTTGCCTCATTGCCCCCTGTGAGAAAGCAGGGCAGGCCTGTCACCCCCTGTCCCTGAATCCCTGCCATGCCTCCTGCCCAGCTTTTAGCCTCTGGGCCTGCCAGCCCGGGGCACCCTCCACTTTGCTGAGTCAGCTTTCTAGAATGTACCTCTGTGCCCTTCACAGCCTTTACGGCTCCCTGGAGCCTTCAGGACAAGAACTTCTGAACAGGTCAGCAAGAGTGTTAGGTTCCAGGCCCTAACTGCCTTGCCAAACTCACCCTGCCTCATCTTTGCCCCCAAGCTAGAACTGTCTAAATGAAGCCCACTCGTGTCAAGGTCTTTGCTAGTCGTTCTCTGGGCCCAGAATGCTCTTCCTCCCTGTGTCTAGTTGGTCAACTTCTTCTTCTTTTTTTTTAAGATTTTATTTATTTGACAGAGAGAGAGAGAGAGAGAGAAACAAGCAGGGGGAGCTGCAGGCAGAGGGAGAAGCAGACTCCCCGCGGAGCAGGGAGCCTGGTGCAGGACTCGATCGCAGGATCCTGGGATCATGACCTGAGCCGAAGGCAGACGTTTACCGACTGAGCCACCCAGGCGCCCCTCCGTGGTCAACTTCTAAAACATTCTTCAAGATCGTCTCAAGCACCAGCTCCTCAAGAAAACCTTCCTAGGTACCAGTTGGTCCAAGTGCTGCTCTTTGATGCTCCCAAAGAACCCTACACGAGGCTCTCACGTTCATTACCTTGCTTCTCTGTATTCTCCTGTGCGCTCGTTGAGGACAAGGCCCTGGCTCGGCCGGGTATACCCATTGGCCAGCACAGTGCAGGTGGTGCATGCAAGGGCTCAGTAAATACTTGTTGAGTAAGTGCCCGAAAGAGAGGTCACAAATAAGTATGTAGAGGCCATTGGGTGAAGAGTGCTGGTGTGAGAGGCAGGCAAACCGTAGCTGAACTCTAGGAAACAAACTGAGGGCTGCTGGAGGGGAGGCGGGTGGGGATTGGGATCATTGGGTGATGGGCATGAAGGAGGGCATGTGATGTGATGAGCACTGGGTGTTCTATGCAACTGATGAATCACTAAATTCTATCCCTGAAACAAATAATACACTGTATGATAGCTAAATTGAATTTAAATAAAGAATTTTTTTTAAAGATTTTATTTATTTATTTGACAGAGAGAGACACAGTGAGAGAGGGAACACAAGCAGGGGGAGTGGGAGAGGGAGAAGCAGGCTCCCCGCAGAGCAGGGAGGCTGATGCGGGACTCGATCCCAGGACCCAGGGATCATGACCTGAGCCGAAGGCAGACGCTTAACGACTGAGCCACCCAGGCGCCCCTAAATAAAGAATTTTTTTAAAGAGTGCTGGTGTGGAAGTCAGGAGACCTAACAGCCAGATTATTCTTTTTTTTTTTTTTAAAAAGATTTTATTTATTTATTTGACAGAGAGAGACGGGACACCAGCAGGGGGAGTGGGAGAGGGAGAAGCAGGCTTCCCGCGGAGCAGGGAGCCCGATGTGGGGCTCGATGTGGGGCTCGATGTGGGGCTCGATGTGGGGCTCGATGTGGGGCTCGATCCCAGGACCCTGGGATCATGACCTGAGCCGAAGGCAGACGCTTACCCACTGGGCCACCCAGGCGCCCCAGATTATTCTGAACTGCCACACTGTCACCTTTGGCACAGACACTTCGTTCCCTAGACTCTGTCCTTCTCATCTGTGCTGCGAGGGGCTTGTATTAAATGTCTCTTTCCTCTTGAGCCTTGACAATCCCCCTAAAAGAGTAAAAGGACACTAATTGTCAGAGTTGATCAGGGCAATGGGGAACAGGTGCTCCCATGCATGGCTAATGGGAGGGTGAGATGCAATCTTCATTAAGGCCATTTGATTTTTTTTTAATGCACCCCTATGTTTTATTGCAACATTACTTATAATAGCCAAACTATGGAAGCAATCATAGTGTCCATCAATAAATGAATGGACAACGAAGATATGCAATAGATGGATAAATATATATACACAATGGAACACTAGGCAGCCCCCTAAAATAAAATCTTGCCATTTGCAACAACACTGATGGACCCAGAGGGTAAAATCCCAGTGATTAAGTCAGAGGAAAACAAATGATTTCACTCATATGGGGACTTGAAGAAACAAAACAAATAAACAAAGAAAAAAAGAGATAAACAAAAACCCAAATTCTTAAATATAGAGAACAAACTGATAGTTACCAGAGGGGAGGTGGGTGGGAGGATGGGTTAGATAGGGGAAGGGGATTAAAAGTCCACATATGGTGATGGGCACCGAGTAATATATAGAATTGTTGAATCACTCTATTGTACCTCTGAAACTACTATAACTCTGTAAATTAATTATACTGAAATTAAAATATAAAATAAAATCAAGCTGTTAGAAAAATAGTAGGTGCTATATGGATTACAAAAGATATAGTTCTCCAAATATGTTATAAATACTTAACATATGTTTAACTGAAATATTAAAGTTGGATAGTTGAAAAAAAATTTTTTTCTTAAGATTTTATTTATTTATTTGAGAGAGAGAGATAAAAAGCATGGGGGGGGGGAGGGGCAGGGGCAGAGAGAGAAGCAGACTCCCTGCTGAGCAGGGAGCCCAATGTGGGACTCGATCCCCGGACTCCAGGATCATGACCTGAGCTGAAGGCAGACGCTTAACCAACTGAGCCACCCAGGTGCCCGACAAATTTTTTAAAGCCTTAAAAATATTGATACCTAAATATGCAGCAATTTTACTTCTAGGCCTAAGGAAATAATTGAAGATGTGACAAGAGATCTAACCCCATGGATGTTGACCCTAGTACTGCTTTTAACACTGAAAATAGGAAACAACCCAAGTATCTAACAAGAGGGGGATTAGTGAATAAATCCTAGTACTTAATGCAAAATACTATGCAGATATATTTATTTATTTGAAGATTTTATTTATTTATTTGACAGAGAGAGAGCACAAGCAGGGGGAGTGGCATGCAGAGACAGAGGGAGAAGTAGGCTCCCCACAGAGCAGGGGGAGCCCGATGCGGGACTCAATCCCAGGACCCTGGGATCATGACCTGAGCCGAAGGCAGTCGCTTAACCAACTGAGCCACCCAGGCACCCGAACTAAGTCTATTTATTGACAGAGAGAGAACCCAGGCTAAATTGTTAAGTACTAAAACTAGGTTGTAAAGCAATATTTGAGGTATGTTTTTATCACCATTTAAAATACATATTATATCTACATATAGGGTATTAAATGATTAAATGGGGTTATTTATGAGTAGTGGGTTTATGAGAAATTATTTTCTTCCTGCTTCTTATTTATATGAAAAATGACAAGCCTGGAAAAAAAAAATTTACCTATAACTCGATTATAAGTAATTTTGGTTTATTTTTATTTTTTCTTGTGTTCTCTAACTTTTCATGAACAGAAATATATTACTTGTAGGATTAAAAGAGTATTTTCTTTTTTTAAAAATTTTATTTATTTATTTGAGAGAGAGAGCACAAGCTGGGGGCGGGGTCAGACGGAGAAGCAGACCCCTTGCTGAGCTGGGAGCCCGACGCGGGGCTGGATCCCAGGACCCCAAGATCATGACCTGAGCTGAAGGCAGATGCTTAACCAACTGAACCATCCAGGTGCCCTTAAAAAAGTATTTTCAAAAGTATAAAGTTCTAGAACCTGATTCACAAGGAGCCACTTGTCCAAGTTCACACAGCAAGTCACTGAGAGCAAGGCTGGAAGGATGGCCTCCCCTCTCATGGGCCCCACTGGTGACAGGATCTGCGGGCACACCCGGAAGGTGTTCTGGATGTGTTGCCGTCCCTTGTTCTTCAGCCAAGATGTGGTCTGGGCATAAAAGACAAGAGTGAGGACAGGAAGGTGGTTGGAGTGGGAAACGTGGCTAGACCAAACGTCACGGGAGTCCGACAAGGGCCCAGGGAGGAGGACAAGCACAGTCATTAGTCATAGGGTACCTGTCCTGCCTGAGAATGGCAGAGGCTTTGCCAGGGTTCTTTAGGGGAGACACCTCCCCCTCTTCTATTTCAGACCCATCCTAAAAGTTAACCCCAGGCCTCTTAACTCCTCTGATCTTGTCCCAGAGAGGCCCTGGGCTGTGTCACCTAACTGACACTAACCACATCCAGCTCTGCTCTTTCCTGGTTCCTGAAATCCAGGAGCAGATGGTCGGAGTGCTGAAGACAGCCTGCTACCCAAGGCCCAGAAGAAAGGGGAGGAGGAGAGGGAGAGAGGAAGTTACCTTGGTCCAGAGCCTGTAGCCCCCAGGCTTTCCTATGAAACCCAACGGTCTCCAGCCAGGTTTCCTGTCCCTTTAGCCTTTGCCAAGAATGGGGGGTGGGGTGGGGCTGCCAGGGGCCAGAATACTGTTGGGGGTGGGGGACAGCCCCCCCCCCCAGGCTGATTGATCATTACTGCAGGTGTCCCCTACAACTTCCCTCCTTCTCTGGGGTTACTCCATGTCCCATAGTTCCTTAGGCTATTGGTTCCTGACTTTTATCCCTTTCAAAGGATCCCCAGAGACTCAGTTTAATCAGAATTTTGGAGGGG
This sequence comes from Neomonachus schauinslandi, assembly GCF_002201575.2. NCBI lineage: Eukaryota > Metazoa > Chordata > Mammalia > Carnivora > Phocidae > Neomonachus > Neomonachus schauinslandi. The sequence goes on from NC_058417.1 coordinate 27,658,473, forward strand.
TTATTGTCTGTCCCCCTTGGGGACAGCGCTGGCCTAGGCACACAGAGGGAGCTAAGAAGCTCTGGGGTGTGATGCTAAGTTCAGAGGCTGGGCACAGCTCTGGTCTCTCCTTTCCTGTCCCTCTCTCCCATATGAGGGATCAACTTTTGGGCACCCCAACCCCAGTGGGGGAGGAGAGAGCGGTTAGTCTCCCCGGGCGGGGTTTCATCTGCCCCGCCCCCTCCCTGAGCCAGGAGGACATAAAGGCCTAGATTCAGGTGAGCCATGTGGCCAATACCAGGTGAACTTCGGAGGTGAGGTCCTGGGGGCTGAGAGACTGAAGCTAGCAAAAGAGGGGAGCTGTGGACCCCTTTCCTGAGGAGGTAGGTAGGACCCACTGAGGTTGGACTGGAGTGTGAAGGTGGGAGTGAGGGGTCAGGGAGAGAGGGCTGGTGGAGCTCTCTTCTCCCAAATGCACTGCGCACTCTGGACTTGCTGGGCTTCGGGTCTTGTTGCAGAGATGAAGCTGCTGCTCCTCCCAGGGCTCCTGGCCATTCTGGCTGCGCCCCAGCGCTCTGAGGGTGCCGGTCCAGGTAATGGTCAGAAAGAAGGGAAAGGGGGGTGTGTTGGGGCTGGTTCTGAGTCCCAAGGACTCGGTGCAGGCCACCCTGGCTCTGGGGCCCATTCCTGATCTTGTGACCCCTGCTCTGGGCAGCTGTCCTGGAGGAGGTAGAGACCTCAGTGGTGCTGACCTGCATGAAGGAAGCCAAGCGACTAGTGGACATGGCCTACAAGGAGCGGCGGGAGAGGTGGGGTGCCGGGCACTTCCCAGCTCTGCACAAGGCTGCCCCCGGTCTTTCAGAGTGGGGACTTCGTGGGCGGGGATGGAGCCCCCTGTCTATCAGTCTTTGTGTCTTTGGGTTTGAGAACACCTTCAAAACCATCCCTCCCCGTGGCCTTGCCTCTGTGGGGCACCCAGGTCCATACTCTGTTTATAAAGAGAACCCTTTCTCCTGTCTGTGGGTCTGTCTACCCCGACCTGCGTGCTGGCCTGGGGCTAGGGCTCTGCTGAGTGTCACGGCCGCCGCTGTCTCTGGCCTCACCCCTCCCTTCTCCAAGCAGCATCAAGCGGCGGCTTCACAGTGGCCTGGCCAGCCCCATGGAACTCCTGTCCTACTTCAAGCAGCCGGTGGCAGCCACCAGGACAGCTGTGAGGGCTGCTGATTATCTGCACGTGGCCCTAAGCCTGCTGGAGGGGAAGCTGCGGCCTCTGTGGCCCGGGCCCTTCAACGTCACTGGTACCGTCTGCCCTACAACCCCGGTCTCTTGCTCCACTAGTGACCTCGGTCATCTCGCAGTGACCCCCCACCCCCCACTCCTCTCCCGGGTAGTCTCAGGGGCACGGGAGTCTGCTCTCCGTGTCCTCAGACTGGGCCCCCAACCAAGCCTCCCCAGCTTGGGATTGGAAATGGGGCGACACGGCAACCACGCCCCTCTCCCCCCTCCCCCACCCCGGCCCCAGACGTGCTGACATCGGCCCAGCTGAATCTGCTGTCCACGTCGAGCGGCTGCGCCTACCAGGACGTGAGGGTGACGTGCCCGGAGAACGACAAGTACCGCACCATCACCGGCCACTGCAACAACAGGTGCGGCCGGCTGCGGGCGGCCCCTGGGCGGGCGGGCGGGCGACGCCCCGCGGGGCCCCCTCGCGTCAGCGCCGCGTCCTCCCCCTGCAGACGCAGCCCCACGCTGGGGGCCTCCAACCGCGCCTTCGCGCGCTGGCTGCCGGCCGAGTACGAGGACGGCTTCTCGCTGCCCTACGGCTGGACGCCCGGGGTCAAGCGCGGCGGCTTCCCGGTGCCCCTGGTGAGCGCCGGCCGGCGGTGCGGGCTGGGCGGCGGGGAGCGAGGCCCGGCCCGGAGGCGCGCGGGGTCCCAGGCGGCCCCTGACGCTCCGCGGCCCGCAGGCGCGCGCCGTCTCCAACGCCATCGTGCGCTTCCCCACGGAGCAGCTGACCCCGGACCAGGAGCGCTCGCTCCTCTTCATGCAGTGGGGGCAGCTGATCGACCACGACCTCGACCTGAGCCCGGAGCCGGCCGCCCGGGTCTCCTTCGTCACTAGCGTCGACTGCGAGACCAGCTGCCTGCAGCAGCCGCCCTGCTTCCCGCTCAAGGTGCTCCCTTCTTCCCGCCCCGCCGCTGCCTGCGCGGTGGGGAGATGGGGAATCCTTCCTGGAAGCGGCCACCTCCCTCTGTGCCCAGAGTTCCCTCCCCGGCAACTGAGTAAGCCTGGCCCTGCCCACCCACTTGCCTCCGCCTCCGGGCCGAGGAACTTCCCGCCTCCCTCCATCTTCCGCGGGCAGGTGCCCGGTGCTCCGTCCCCTTTCCTCCTCACAGAGGGCCACCACCTTCCCGCCCCCCCACCCCTGGGCGCACATTGCACAGAGCCTGGGCTGTCGGTTGCAGGAGGGCTGGGGGGGACTGGATGGTTGGGGCACAGTAGGGAGAGGAGGAGAGAAAGGAAGGAGAATGGCAGAGAGGGAGAGAGAAGGGAGAAAGGCAGGGGCCAGAGTGAAAGACAGGAAAGGGACAGGGAAGCGGGGGGGGGGGGGGGGGGGGGGGGGGGGGGGGGCGGAGAGCAGGAAAGGAAAAGCAAGAGGAGGCTGAGAGTTAGAGACTGCATCCAGAGAACGGGGGGTGGGGCAGACACCGTGAAGAAAAGGAGGGAGAGAAATGAAGTTTAAGCGAGGACGGGCTGGGCCTCCTCCAGGGGGTCGCACATCCCCCATTCCAGAGTTCTGGTCATCACCCCCAAAGCTCGAAGCTCAGAGGAACTCTGCTGGTGCAACATCAGGCAGTGATCCTCTGTGGGCCTTGAGAGGCCTCCCTCCAGCCGAGGGGGCCAGAAGTCCTGCAAAGCCCTCGTTTTGGTGTCTGGGTCTCCCCCTCTGGTCCTGGGTTCCAGGCTGCTTTGGAGGTGGGATCAAGACCTTGGGGTAGGGAGTGGACAGGAGGAGAGCCAACCAGCCCTGTCTGTGTGTCACAGATCCCACCAGATGACCCCCGCATCAAGAACCAACAGGACTGCATCCCCTTCTTCCGCTCCTCGCCAGCCTGCACAGACAGCAACATCACCATTCGCAATCAGATCAACGCGCTCACCTCCTTCGTGGATGCCAGCATGGTCTATGGCAGCGAGGACCCTCTGGCCACTAAGCTTCGAAACACGTCCAATCAGCTGGGGTTGCTGGCTGTCAACACCCGCTTCAGCGACAACGGCCGGGCCCTGCTGCCCTTTGACAACCTGCATGACGACCCCTGCCTCCTCACCAACCGCACAGCGCGCATCCCCTGCTTCCTGGCAGGTCAGCCCCGAGTTGGAACCTGGGGGGGGTGGGGGGGGGGGGGGGGGGGGGGGGGGGGTGCGGGTGTGCTGGAGCCAGAGGGCCTGTTTTGAGCAGCTTGTGGGTTTGCATTTAGAGAGACTCTGTCCTCACCAACTTCATATTAATCCAGTTGCCTTGGTGACAAGTTGGATGGAGCCAGAAGGCAAACAAACAAACAAAAAACCCCAAACCTAAACTAACAAAAACCAAAAAGCCAACCTAAGAAGGAGACTCAGGGATGGCTGAGGAGCCTCTGTCCATCCCTTTCTCCATCTGTCCTTTTCCCTCTGGACTCTGGCAGAGAGTTGAGTCCTCAGGGACAGGGAACTAAGGGGACAGAGAGCAACGTGGCATCCTCACTCTCTAGAACAGCATCATCCACTGTGGCAGCCACTAGTTACGAGGGGCAATTTTCATTTAAATTTAAGTTAGTGCAAATTAACTTAAATTAAATTTAAAATTCAGTTCCTCTGCTGCACTAGCCACATTTCAAGTGTTCGGTAGCCTCATAAGCTAGTGGTTCCCATATAGGGCAGCACAGATGTAGAACATTTTCATCAATTCAGAAAGTTCTATGGCACGGTGCTGCTCCAGAATATCACCTCCTGTCATCTTGAGTCCCTGTAATAAGAGGGCAAGATTTTAAATTTAAACACCTGGCAGCCCTGGGGATATCGTTGGGGCAGTAGCGGTGCCCAGAAATTTTCCAATTTTTAAAAAAAAGACTCTATTTAATTTTTAAAAAAGATTTATTTACTTATTTGAGAGAGAGGTTGAGAGAGAGAGAGCGCGAGCAAGCGAGCAGGGGAAGGGGCAAAGGAAGAGGGAGAAGCACTCTGCTGAGCATGGAGCCAGATACTGGGCTTGATCTCAGGACCCTGAGATCATAACCTGAGCCGAAATCAAGAGTTGGACCCTCAACCGACTGAGCTACCCAGGCACCCCAAGATTTTATTTTTAAGTAATCTCTACACCCACCCTGGGTCTGGAACTTATAACCCCCAAATCAAGAGTCACATGTCCCACCAACTGAGCAGCCAGGCACCCGTCCAATATTTTTTAATGTAAATCCAGTAGTGGTCCTGAGGCCCTTCCGTTCACATCTGGCCTCCCAGCCTCTCCTCCTGATGGCTTCCGGTGATCTCTCCCCTGGCTGGGCCCTGGCGAGGAGAATCAAGGTCAGCTCCGGTCCACACTGGAGCCCATACTTTTCTGGGCCAGTGAGGAAAGAGTGGCACTCCTCAGCCAGTTACGGCCACCTCCATCCTGGCGTCAAGCTGCATGGCCTGGGCCCGGAGCACTGTGACCTCTGGCAGCTCATGGGATACTAAACCTGCTCTCAAAGAATTTCTTTCCCACCAGCATCAGGAGCTAATAAAGACTAGACCCAGTGTCCTGGGTCCTTTAAAAGGGCCTGGCCCTGACTCTCTGGCCCTTCCAGAGAAAAGGTGGGGAGGACTAGAGGAATTAGAGATTTCACTTGTGTTTTTTTTTTGAACAGTCTCAGATGTGGACTATAAACATCTTTGCCCTAGGCCCCCTCTCGCCCCCCCTCCCAGGAGCCTGAGCAGGCTGCAAATTAGCATGTAGTAAGGCTGGGGATGGCAACTCTGATCAGATGGTAGTGGCTTTCTAGAGTCCTGTGTTGAGAAGGATTCTGAGGTTGCGTCCAGTTCGAGCAGGAGAGAGTGCTGTCTGACATGGGCGTGGAAGTAGGGAGCGCCAACACACATGCTACTTTTTGGCCTTCCCTGCATCAAGAGAGTAACTCAACCAGGCAGTTTAGGGATCACCTACTTTGTAGCAGGCACGGTGTTAAACTCCATATGTCTGTGTGTGAGTTGGGTGGAGGGTCAGATACAAAAAGGCTCAAGCCATGGTCCTCATCTTCAAGGAGCTCCCAGTCTCAGCTACTAGAATGTGGCAAGTCACGTGTCAGCTCTGATGCCTAGTGAATGAGCATCTCCAGCCAGCAGTGCCCCTACACTGAGGGAGAAGTTAGCATGGTGGACCAGGGCCTCAAGGGAGGACCTCCTAGAGGAGGTGTAAGCTGAGCATGGTGTGGAAAGATGGACGGAGAGGAAGTCTGGGTTTCAGACCTTGGCTGGGGAGGGAGTTTCGGTGGAGCAAGTCCTTTCTGATGGGATCTTAGGAATGACAGCAGCTTTTCCTTCCCCAAGGGGACACCCGCTCAAGTGAGATGCCTGAGCTCACCTCCATGCACACACTCTTTCTGCGGGAGCACAACCGGCTGGCCACAAAGCTCAAATGCCTGAACCCCAACTGGGATGGAGAGAGGCTCTACCAGGAAGCCCGCAAGATCGTGGGAGCCATGGTCCAGGTGGGCAGTTCTGAGCATTGGTGATGCCAGGGGTCCGGCAGGCTTGGGATCCAAACATGCCTCTACCACATCCTAGCTGTGTGACCCGGGCCAGGTTAACCCCCATGAACCTCAGTGTGTGCATCCATGATGCTGTAAAGATTAAATGATATATGTGAAAACACCTGGCAGATACTAAGTGCCTGACAAAGGTTACTTGCCTTCCATCCCCTCCTTCCTAGGCTGGCTCCCCTTTCTGCTGTCCTGTCCATCAGGAATGGTTTCGGGAGGGTTAAAGGGGTGGGTCTGAAGTGCCTGGTGCAGAGTAGCTGGTCAGTAAATGCCTTGCCTTTCCTCATCTCCTCGTGGCTCCTCGCTCTGTTACCCACTCACCTCTTCTTTTGGCTCTATCATAGCTCACCCCATCCCTCACCCTTGTTTATCCCTGGGAACTGTTCCTGGTTCTCTCTCCCAGCTTCTGATGCTTCAGCACCCCCATCCTCTCCCCAAGACACACACACACACACACACATACACACACACACGTACGTGCACACCTTTTTCATATCTTAGACTCCGGAGAGGGAGAGAGTTGCAGGTGTGGAGGGTAAGTTTTGGCTTTGCACCAAGAACTAAGTGAGATTCATTTAAGCCTTGCAGAAAATTCCAGACTCTAGAATCTATATCTTCTCTTTGCCCTGGGGGAAATCATCTAGGGTGGCCCTTTTCCTTTTTGCCTCCCCTCCTCCACAAATGCAAATTGAACCCTACCGTGAGCCAAGTGCTTGCTGGGCACCAAGTAATTTCAAGAGAAATGAGATACAACCCTTGCCCTCAGGAGCTTATAAGTTAGGAGAAAAAAAAGACATGAATAACTCAAGGGCAAAGGAGCTATTGACTAACAAAGCCTTTTGTTATTTAATCCTTTAGGGCAGAGGGCAGCATAATTATCTTTAATTCACATTTGAGTAACTGGGGCTCACAGAGGTCCATAACTGGCCCAAGGTCACAGAGCAGGCAAGCCCTGGAGCTCTGGGTCTGCCACTCGGTGCCACTCTGTTAGACCGAGATCCAGTGCAGCGGGAGACAACTCCCTGGCTGTGGACAATGGAGGGACCCCCCCCCGCCCCCCAAGCCAGGAGCAGGCAGAGACTCTGCACAGAGGGTGAGTGGAGAGGCCACTCTGAGCACTTTAGATCATCACTTATTGGGACTTTTCTTTAGATCATCACTTATCGGGACTACCTGCCGCTGGTGCTGGGACCAATGGCCATGAGGAAGTACCTGCCGAGCTACCGCTCCTACAATGACTCGGTGGACCCTCGCATCGCCAACGTCTTCACCAATGCCTTCCGCTATGGCCACACCCTCATCCAACCTTTCATGTTCCGCCTGGATAACCAGTATCAGCCCATGGGGCCCAACCCCCGCGTTCCACTCAGCAAGGTCTTCTTTGCCACCTGGAGGGTAGTGCTGGAAGGTGAGGGGACCTCGGCCAGGAGTCAGTGGGCTGGCAGCTGAGGACATGGTGGGGGTGGTCTTGGCTGCAGGGAGCTGGGGCAGGAGAAATCCTCTTCCATCCATCTTTGGGGACTTTATCTGACTTTCCAGCCTCAGTTCACCTGATTGCTTCTGTATATAATAATAAAGGGTAGGCTGGAGATGGCTCATAGGGAGCTGGCTCCTTCCTGTGTGTTATGATTCTCAGTGACCCAGGAGCCCAGGGGCTGGGTGCACCCCAACTTGCAAGTCTGAATGGCATAATCCCCTGAGACCTCAATTCTCCAGCGAAGACCTGCCCACTGAGGCCACCTTGGCACCAGGAGCTGCATATTCCCAGCCCTCTTCTGCAATCCCCTGACTGCCCCTGGGACTTTTCCCTTACTCCAGTCTGCGCCCTGGATACTGAGCTGGATCCTTCCCCAAGTCTTGTCCCTCTTGTCCCAGGTGGCATTGACCCCATCCTGCGGGGCCTCATGGCCACCCCTGCCAAGCTGAATCGCCAGAACCAAATCGTGGTGGACGAGATCCGGGAGCGGTTGTTTGAGCAGGTCATGAGGATCGGGCTGGACTTGCCCGCTCTAAACATGCAGCGCAGCCGGGACCATGGCCTCCCAGGTGAGGGGCTGCAGGAGCCCTGATGCGCGCCCCCCCCCCACCTCCCACTCTAGGGCCCTGCCCTCTGTGGTGCCCCCAGCTGCCCAAGTGGGCTGGAAACCTGGCTCCATCACATTTCATGTTACTTTGTTTTACATGAACTTTGAGGGGGAAGGGATTATTATCACTTCCATTTTACAGATGAGCAAACTGAGGCTTGAAGAGATTCGGAACTTGCCTAGGTTCTTCTCCAGCCAAGTCAGTGATGGAGCTTGAATTTGAACCCAGATCAGCCTAACCCCAAAGTCTGTGCCTACATTATGGGACAGCTGGTGTGGCTGAACCTTCTAGACACACCTCACCCCTCACGGGGTCTGAGATCTTCAGAGGGGGCAGTGAGATGTTCCTGTTCTTGGACGTTTTAGGAGTTATGGCAGTTTAGGATTTGCCTCACAGTGAGAGAGCAAAGGAAAGAGAGAGGGTCTTGGCCCCTCAGTTCAGGGTTCCCTGGGGGCTTATAGCCTGGGAGAAGCCCCTCAGTGTCCTCCTCTCCCTCATGTCCCTCGGTAGACGGCCACGGTCAGTGTGTTGGGGAGGTGGGCTTTGTGGGACCCTCCCACAGCCACCGCCCCCCCCCCCCGCAGGGTACAATGCCTGGAGGCGCTTCTGTGGGCTCCCCCAGCCCAGCACGGTGGGCGAGCTGGGCACGGTGCTGAAGAACCTGGGCCTGGCGGAGAAGCTGATGCAGCAGTATGGCACGCCCGACAACATTGACATCTGGATGGGTGGCGTGGCCGAGCCCCTGGAGCCCTACGGCCGCGTGGGCCCCCTCCTGGCCTGCCTCATTGGGACCCAGTTCAGGAAGCTCCGCGATGGTGACCGGTGAGGGGCGGCGAGCTGCTCAGGCCCGCTGTGTGGTTGCAGGCCTATTCCCCAACCTCTGGGGGGGCCCCCCACTTCTGCCTGTGAAGTGAGGGGCAGGAAGGGATCCGTGATTTTCCAGGGTTTCCGGGGCCTTGAGGTCGTCCCTCATGTGCTCCGAACCTGTTGGGGGTGCAGCCAGGAGGGACCTGGACCCCTGGTTGTGAAGGAGGGAAGACAGAAAACGCAACTCTTACCTACCCCTTCTCCGGTGTCAGGGTGCTTGCTGCTGAACAGCCCCCAGGGCTCTCCTAGAGTGACGTCACTGTGTCCCTGACACCTGTCATGCCCAGTTCTTACCTAGCCCGTATTGCGCCCTTGGGAAAACTAGAGAAAGGTGTCCCTCTCTGGGTGGACCCCTTATAAACCCACCGCAAGGTTCTCTGCGCCCCCACGGACATGGCCCCCGGCCAGGGCACAGGGCTCCGTGAGTGAGCGCGGGCCCAGCTCCCTGTGCAGCGTGAGTGGGGCCCCAGGGGCCGCCGGGGTGGGGGCAGAGCGGAGGTACCCCGGCAGCCGCGCTCTCCTCCACGCTGTGCGGAGGGCATCACGCGTGTGAAAGCCCCCCCTGCTGTGGTGGCCCTCTTACGTCCAGGGAGCGGCTCGAGCCAGCGGAGGCCCTCCCGGCCGAGGACAGCCTGGGTGCAAAGTCCGCGGGTGTCCCCACGCAGGTTTTGGTGGGAGAACACGGGCGTGTTCAGCAGGCAGCAGCAGCAGGCGCTGACCAGGATCTCCCTGCCCCGCATCATCTGTGACAACACGGGCATCACCACTGTGTCCAAGAACAACATCTTCATGTCCAACACATTCCCTCGGGACTTTGTCAGCTGTAACACACTCCCCGCACTGGACCTGAGCTCCTGGAGGGACAGTGACTAGAGGCTGGGTAAGGGGGTGTGGTGTGGAGCTGACGCCTGGGCAGTCCCCGGGCTGGCCCACGGAGCCCTTCCCTAGGTGAGCGCATCTCTGTTCTGGCTGAGAAGATGAGTGACTAGACATTCATTCGTGTGTGTGTGTGTGTGTGTGTGTGTCTGTGTTTGCTGCCTACGTGAGTATTAAGTACACGGAAGATCGTAGAGTGCACAGGGGAGGAGCACAAGCCTGGAGCCAGATTGCTGGGTTCAAATCCTGACTCTTCAGCTCTCCAGCTGAACAAATAACTCAACCTCCCTTTTCTCGAGAAAACCTTGAGTTTTCTTCTTTGCAAATAAAAGCTGTCATGGCTCCTTAGAGGCTCCATTTGCACCATGTCTGCCCCCAGGGAGCTTATAGGTGACAGTGTCCAGGTTGGCAGAGGTGACCCAGTGACCCCTGGGGGAACGAGCGTGAGCAGTTAGGCTGTGTGCGGTGGTTGAGTTGTGAGCTCAGGGGAGCAGGGCTCGGTCAGTGGCTCCCCTTGTGCTTCCTTACGCTGTTCTCTTGCTTGTTCCCAGGAGCCCACCTGGAGAGGAGGTGGGGCCCGTCGGCCCTTTTGTGCCATGCCTTTGTACCTGACAACTATGATAATAAAGCACCACTGATGGGGATTTTCGCTCTGTCCATGTCTGCTGCAGGGCTGGAGCCTCAGCATGAGGCTTGCTCTGGCTTCTGAATTTGAACCAGTGTGGTCTGTGCCTCGGAAATGGGGGTGAGGGTCTCTGGAAGTCATCCTTTGATGCACACGTGCCAAGCAGGCAGTTCTTAGAAGCCCCTGGGCCAGGTCAAACCGAGCAGACCATCCTGACTCACCTTCCACCCACACCACCCCGGAGGACAGAAACTGTGGTCACCAAGCCCTTACGCTCGTCCACTATTCTGGCAAACATCTGTTGCGGGCTCACTCTGTGTCAGGCCCGTGTCAGGTGCTGGGGGATGGAGGGGACACAATGCTGTCCTGCAGGAGAGAAAGAACAGAGGTGTGATGGGAAGGTAGGCCCTTCCCAGCTGACGGGGCACCTCTGGATCGTGCATCCCCGCAGCCTGGCGCGATGGCTCGGAGGCCCTCGAGACAACAGACTCCTTCTCAGTCCTGGCTTCGTGCAGCCAGTTTCCGAGAGCAGGGACAACAGATGGCTGGGCCCAGGAGGACAGGGCCAGAGCTGAGGGAAGGGAAGGAGGCTATTTTCCAAATAATCTTGCCTGGAGCTTGACCCCTATATCTGAGACTGGTGGATTCCCCCCCTGCCCACCTTGTTCCCTTTCCCCCTCCACCCCCAGCTGGGAACCTGAAGGTGTGCAGGATGCCGAGGCTCATGGACCCATAGGAGCTCCAGGCCACATTAAGACCTCCCATAACAGGATAAACACTCTCCATTTCACCGATGATGACAGGGTAGCCAGAGAGGTGACGGGACTCATCTGAGGCTCGAAGACGTAGGCGCCAGAGCCAGGATGACCGCCCAGGTCTTAAGGCTCCTAGGCTCTTCTCACAGGCTGGCTAAGTGCCTCCCACCCCCACTGCACCAGTCAGGGGACCTGGAGGTGCCGGGTAGGCTGACCTTACCTGGAGGGTCATTTTAAAAGAACACAGTATGTATTAGTTAGCAGTGCAAGGAATATTCTGGAGATGCCCCTTCAGAGGTCTCACAGGCTCCAAGGACTGCCCTCGAAGAAGAGGGTTGTTCCCAGAAGGGTTTCTGGAAGGGAAATCAACTCTAGGTGTAGGGAAATCCAGGCTCAGATGTCCTCCCTGTTTGATCCCTTGACAGCACCCCAAAACCTCTCCCTTGCCTCTCTGGCCATTGTTTCTTCCCCCAGGAGCCCCTGGCCTCCTCCTTTTCTCTGAGAACTGAAATCTCACCACACCATACCTTCTCATCCCACAGACCCATGCACACAACATCTTAGTGGTAAGACAGTCTGCACTGTAGACATCTAGTTATTTGGCAGTGGTTCCAAGGTCTGCCTTCTAGAAGGGAATAGTGTCATTGCCACCGTCTTCAGTCAATCATCGGGTGTTTATTGAGCCCTTGCTGTCGGCTGAGCCTCATGCCGGGTGGCACGGGGGACACTCAGAAGCAGACTGAAGTCTCTGGCTCGAGGAGCTTATAATCTAGTTTGAAAGGAGAGGTGGAAAGCTAAGAGCACAACGACCATGGCCTCAGACGAGACCTGTTGCAGGGAGAGGATCGGTGACATTCCGCAGACAGAGGGCATGGTGTGGGAGCAGCGGGACCCCAGTGGAGGAGCTGGGAAGGCTGAGCTGCCGGCCTTGGGCTTGAGCGAGGTGTGCGTCCGGCGAGTGTAGAGAAACCTGGCTGAAAGAAGGGCCGGATGGGGTGTGGAGCTCTAAGGGACTGGGTCACTGAACTTGCTTGAAATGGCATCAAGGACCAAAGGGAGTGCTACTGCACAGTGTGGGAGGCCGGGAAGTCTGGGCCCTTAATTCTCCACTGAGGCCCAAGGTGAAAGGTCTAGCCTGTCAATGGCTGAGCAATCCACAAAGCCTTGGGGGTAGCTGTTGGCCAGGAATGGGTCCCGTGGGACCTTGGTGATGTGGGTGTTGTCACAGACGAGGCGCGAGAAGGACATTTTCTGTAGAGAGTCCCGCTGCTTCTCAGTGAAGACTCCGGGGTTCTCCCACCAGAATCTGCAGAGACAGAAGCAGGGTCTGTCCACACAGCCCCGCCGGCGGCCCCTCCCGCCCCACTGTGCCGAAGGGGAAGGCAGGAGGTGGCTGGGAACACGTGGAGGTCTGGGCTAGTCCTCACACAGGACTTCGGGACCCCCACAGAGAAGGGTCTGCTCTCCCCTGCCCTCCTCACACGATCTCACTTGCCTGTCTCCATCACGAATCTGTCGGAACTGCTTCCCCAGGAGGCAGGCCAAGAGAGACCCCACCCGGCCTCTCTCTACCAGGGGCTCGGCGACGCCCCCAACCCAGATATCGATGTTGTCAGGGGTCCCATAGAGATCCAGTAACTTCTCAGCCAGCCTCTCGTTCTTTAGCACAGCATTCAGCTCCTTCAGGGTCTGGGGTTGTGGGAGGTCACAGAAGCCTCTCCAGGAGTTGTACCCTAGGGCAGAGGGGCTGAAGCTGTCTCATCCCAGGGGCTTCTCACCCACGACCCTCCTTGGGGACATACCTGTTCCAGCTCCATTGGCCCCAGAAAGTCTGGCCTCATAGCCTCTGGGGCGGGGTGGGCCGGGCTCCATTGTTTTATGCTTGTACTTCAGGCTTGGGAGGGCTAGCAGGTCATATGGTGCTTACTATGGGCACTATTCTAAGCACTGTACAAATATGTCAGCTGAAGAACAGAGATGATAAGTAACTTGCCTAAGGTCATGTCACTAGAAATGGCAAAGCTGGGATTTGAACCCGGGCCGTCTGGCTCTTCATTACTACATTAAATTGCCTTTTGTGGGTCCAAAGAAAGGTCCAAAAGTCATTGGTTTCTCTCTATTCTCCTTTCTTAATGTTTTTCTGGGCTTTTAAACCAGTTTGACAAGTCAGCTGTTGTCCTCTTGTTCATTTGAGGAGCTCCAAGATGGTACTAGACATGTTCTCTTATCTCTGCATTAGGGAGAATGGAAGATTCCATTTCACAGACGAACAAAATGAATTTTTAAACTGGCATCTCTGCTTTCTGTTTTAGAATTGGTCAGATCCCCAGGGTTATAGCAGAGAGTCCCCAGGAACCTCAGAAAGCAACGAGAAGTTCCCTGGACCAGGCAGGACCCGAGGCCCACTCACCAGGCATCCCATGGTCCCGACAGCGCTGTATGTTGATGGCAGCCAGGTCAAAGCCGTGGATCTTGTGAGTGGGCTGGAAAAGCTTGTTGCGCAGCTCTCTGGTCATCATTTTATTCTGATTCAGCAGCTTGGACTTCTTGGCCAGCAGGCCCCTGACCAGAGGGTCAATTCCACCTGCAAGGGAGACCCAGAGGCCATCCCGGGGACGGGGGTAGGCTGAGGCCATCTTCCACTGCTAGCCCCTCCCTCCACCAGATGTTTCCTCTCAGGTAAAAAGTAGGGCCGACTGAACATCTCAGGCTGGCAGCCAGGAGAGAAAAGCAAGATGCAGCCGGCCGGGTGTGCTGGGGCTGAGGGCATCTGACTGCATGCCGGGGATGGGGATGGGGGTGGGGAATGGGGCATTCCTGGGATGACGGCAGGAATATAAGCTTCAGGAGTTTTTTGAGCTTTGGCTCAGAGAGTCGGCTCCTCCTTCCACATGTTCCCCTGAGGAACTCTCACGCATGGGGAGAGGTAGCAGGAGGCTACAAAGAATGACCCTGACTTGTCAGGCCTTAAGTAAAGCCAGTTTCAACGCAACCCGGCCCAGGATAAAGGGGAGCTGGGCCCAACCTTTGGCACTTGATGGAGGTGGAAAGCCCTAGAGGAGAGAGGAGAGCAGAAAAGAACAATTTATTTACCAAACTCATGAATTCTTTCTGCAGGGGTCAGAGAAGCCTGAGGCAGGGAAAACCTAGGCAGCTTGGAGGCCAGAGGAGGAGAGAAAGAATAATAACTCATATTTATTGACCACCTCCTGTGTGTCGGAAACCATTGTAGGGTGCTCTCCACATACATGCCACTTAATTTTTTGTATATCCTAGTGGGATAGGTACCGTTGTTGTTCCTGTTTTACAAATGAGGGAACAGGCTCAGTGAGGTGAATTCACTTGCCCAAGGTCACACAGGAAGGAAGTTCCTGGAGTCTGACTTCTAAGCCAGGCTTCTTTAGAAGCAGGCCGAAGCGTGAGACCACCAGGTGACAGTGCTTCCCTAAAAGGACATACCATCTTTGACTATCCTCCAGGTGTTGAAGAAGAGGGTGTGCAGGGGGAGCTCTGCCTCTGGACCCCACGGCTGATAGTTCTCATCTAGGCGGGACACGGTGGAGGGGACCTCCAAGTGGCCAGAGCGGAAGGCAAATGTGAAGACATTGGAAATTCGGGGGTCAGCAGATTTGTTGTAGCCTTGGTATGGAGGGATCCACTTCTGCATCTCATCACCGAGCACAATGGGTAGGTAGTCCCTAAAGGTGATAATCTGGGGGGAGAAACATGTCATGAGCAAAGGGTGGGAGAACACTGAGACCTCTGCAGAGTGAGGTTGGAGGAAGCTGCGGTCAAGAGGGATGAGTGGCCAAAAATCTAGGAGGGCAAATGGATAGCATACATGCCCATTTCCCTTCCTGTGACCATGGCAGAGAGTTGCTAATTGATCATGACATTCTTTCTGCTGGTCGCTCATCATATGCTTCAACACGGGCCCTACTGATCAGTCCTTTGAATCGGCACTAGGCAGGTATTCTCTGTGTCATCTCCACTCCAGGTCTGTGGCCTTGAAGCTGAAGTGACAATCCTTGTGTGTCACTTGAACATAATGATGTCACATCATTCAATTTTTCCCCATAGGGCCAGAGCAAAAGGAATGATGAACCACAGGAATGGCTCACAGGGTAAGTTCACCTCATCTCCAATTCTGAGACAAATGGTGCACCATGGAGAGAGCAATTTGGGGGTTTGTTTTACTCAAAGCAATGAGCTAACACACACAGAGAAAATTTTGAAAAAAGAGAAAATCATGATAATGCGTAATGCAATAACTATATGAATTTTTTCTTTTTTCTAATCTTTGTCTATACAATACATATTTTTACACACTTGTACTCCTAGAGAATACATACTTTTGTAATTCTGCTTTTTCACTTCAAGTTTCTCATGTTTCTACCTAGCTCACAATTATTACGTAATTAAATGTGCATAATATTCTATTGCATTCATGGATCCCTCTCTTATTGTTTTATTTTTAGGTTGCTTCCAATTTGTTCAGCAGCAAAGGTCGTGGGGATTTCATCCTTGGAGCAGGCAGTCTGCTTCTCAGACTCTGTGAGGTGGCAAGAGACAGAAACTTGCCTCTGGCCATAGTGGACTGGTCCAGCTGTGGCACCAGACCAAGCTGGTTAGTCAGATTCTTGCTCTCAGGAATTTAGATTTTGGATGCAGCTGTCCTGGACTGTTTCTGATGGCGCTTGATCTGAGGGGACAAGTGGGGCCATATGGGGGATCATTTGCTACCATGTGCAGAAAAGCAGAAAAAACCCATCTGAAGACAGAGACAGAGAGAAGAGAGTGGAGAACAATAGAGAAGTAGAGAAAGGCATGGAGAAAGAGAGGCAGAGTGAGATTCCAGATGGTTTCCAGTCTCTGGCTCTAACCTTGCTTAGGACCAACTACACTCCCTGCTCTGGGGTTCCAGGAGAAACCTTTATCAGCTTCCATTTGACATATGTATAGGATTGAACCAATACTAAATGTCTGAACTAGCTTGCATGGATTTCTTTTTCTTGGAGTCCAGTAAGCCTTGTATGGATGGAATTGTGTCCCCTTGCTAAGGTATATGTTGAAGCCCTAACCCCTGATGTGACTGTATTTGGACATAGGGCCTATAAAGAGATAACTGAGGTTAAATGAGGTCATAAGGGTGGGGCCCTCATCCAATAGGACTGGTGTCCTTATAAGAAGAGAGAGAGAGACACCCGGGAGGCGCTCACACAGAGGGAAGTGTGTGGACATGTGAGCACACAGAGGGAAGGCAGCCATCTGCACACCAAGGAGAGAGGCCTCAGGAGAAACCAAACCTGTTGAAATCTTGGTCTTGGACTTCCAGCCTCCAGAACTGGAAGAAAATAAACTGGAGAAAATAAATAAACTGGAGAAAATAAATTTCTGTTGTTTAAGCCACCCAGCGTATGATATTTTATTGTGGCAGCCCAAGAAAAATAATATAAAACCTTAATTCAGATCATCTTTAGGTAGATACTTTTCATTCTTTGGATGATGCCCCTACAACAGAAGGCAGCCAGGAACGTGCCTTCTGCAGACAGCATCAGTAGGCACTGAGTGGGAACCCTAGAGGCACCAGAAGAGTGAAGCAGACCAGAATAGCATTGCAAGGGCTTGGGAAACTAAACTGTCATTGGAACGAAAGCCCACGAAAGTATGCCAGACCTACATGTTGAACCCAAATAGACTTCTATAGGATCATGAGTCTCCTAACATAATAACTAAAATGTCTTGGATATAATTGAAAATCACTCATAACACCAAGAACCAGGGAAGCCACAGTTTGAGAAAAGACAATCAACTGATGCCAATAAATACATGAATCAGATGCTGAGGTTATCTGATAAAGATTTTAAAGCAGTTTCATAAAAATGCTTCAACAACCAATTCTGTTACCTTAAAACAACAACAACAAAAGACCATCTCAGCAAGGAAATAGAATTTATAAAAAAGAAACACTGAAATGATAGAACTGAAAAATACCAAACTAAAATAAAAAACTTGTTAGGAAGACCCAGCAGGAGTGTGGAGATGACAGGGTAGAATGGAAGACAGATCAATAGAATTTACTCACCCTAAACAACAGAAAGAAAATAAACAAAACAAACAAACACCTCAAACAAACCAGAACCTCGGGGATCTGTGGGACAATAACAAAAGATCTAACATTCATATTAATGGAATCCCAGAAATAGAGGAGAAAGGGATGGGGCTGAAAAAGTATTTGAAGAAATAATGCCTGGAAACTTCCCCAAACTGATGAAAGACATACACTTACAGATTCAAGAGGCTGAATGAATACCAAACATAACAAACCAAAGAAATCTACTCCAAGATGCATTATAATTAAATTGCTAAAAACTAAACACAAAAGTCTCAAATATCACCAAAGAGAAATGACACATTATCTATAAATGAACACCACTGTGAATAACGGGGAGCTTCTCATCTGAAACCATGGAGGCCGGAAGGAAGGGGCATGGCATTTTCCAAGTTCTGGAAGAAGCCAGAGGGAAGAGCAAAATAAACCTGAAGCAAGCAGAATAGGCTAAAGAAAAAAAAGTCAGGGGCATCTGGGTGGCTCAGTCAGTTAAGCATCTGCCTTTGGCTCAGGTCATGACCTCGGGGTCCTGAGATCAAACCCCACATCGGGCTCCCTGCTGAGCGGGGAGCCTGCTTCTCCCTCTGCCTGCTGCTCCCCCTCTCTGTCAAATAAATAAGTTAAAAAAGAAAGAGAAAAAGAAAAGTCGCATTAATGAAGAAAGACCATTTGACAGAATTCAACATCTATTCATGATAAAAACTCTCCATACTCTAGGAACTGACTGGAACTTCCTCAACCTCATAAACAGCATCTACAGAAGATTTACAAACAACATTATACTTAATGGTGAAAGACTGAATGCTTTCCCTCTAAGATTGGGAAGATGAGGATGTCTGTTCTCACCACTTTTATTCAACACAGTACTGGAAATTATAGCCATTGAAACAGGGCAAGAGAAAGAAATTTTTAAAAACATATAGATTACAACAGGAGAGATACAACTGTCTTTATTTGCCGATGACATGATTCTCTGTGTGGAAAATCCTAAGGAATCCACAGAAGAACTCCCAGAACTGTCTGAGTTCAGCAAGGCCAGGATTTTTATGCACTGATAAAGAACAAGTGGAAGCTAAGTAAAAAAAAAAAAAAAGAAAGTAATACCATTTATGATTCCTCCAAAGAAAATGAAATATTCAGGTATAAATCTAACAAAGCATGTATAGGATCTGTATGATAAAAATTACCAAATGCTGATGAAGTATAGCAAAGGAAACCTGAACATTTAGACACACTGCATTTATAGATTGGAAAACTCAACATACTAAAGATGTCAGTTCTCCTTAAATTTTAATGCAATTCCTATCAAAATCTCAGCAAGGTTTTTTTTTTTGTTTGTTTGTTTGTTTGTAGACGTACATAAGCTTATTTAAAAATATATAGGAAAGGGGGGCACCTGGGTGGCTCAGTCGTTAAGCGTCTGCCTTCGGCTCAGGTCATGATCCCAGGGTCCTGGGATCGAGCCCCGCATCGGGCTCCCTGCTCAGCAGGAAACCTGCTTCTCCCTCTCCCACTCACCCTGCTTGTGTTCCCTCTTTCGCTGTCTCTCTGTCAAAAAAAAAAAAAATATATATATATATATATATAGGAAAGGGACAGACCTAGAATAGTCAGAACAATTTGGAAAAAGGATAAAGTAGGACGAATCGTGGCTCCCCATGGTAAGTCCTATTGGATAGCCACAGTAAACACTGTGATGCTGGTATAGGAAGAGACACATAGATTAATGGAACAGAATAGATAATTCAGAAATAAATTCACATAAAAATGCCCAAACACTTTTTGATAAAGGAGCAAAAACAATTCAATAGAAGAAGGATAGCCTTTTCAAAAAATGGTGCTGGAGCAATTGGATATCCATAGGCCAAAGAAAATGAGCCTCACTCTACACCTCACACTTTATACAAAAATTAACCCCCAATGGATCATGGACTTAAGTGGAAAACATAAAACTATAAAGCCTCTAGGAAAAACCAGAGAAAAATCTTTGAAATCTAGGACTAGAGAAAGAGTTCTGAGACTTGACACCCAAAGCACAGCTCATGAAAGACTACCAAACAGAATAAACCCAAACAAGTCTACTCCAAGATGCATTATAATTAAATTTCTGAAAAATAAACACAAAAATCTTAAATACTGCCAAAGAGAAATGACACATTACCTATAAATGAATGCCAAAAAGAAAAATAAAAGGATTAATTGGATCTCATCACCATTAAAAACTCTTACCCTGCAATAGATCCTATTAAGAGAATGAGAGATTGGGAGAAAATATTTACAAGTCACATATCTGACAGAGGATCTGTATCTAGAATATATAAAGAACCCTCAAAACTTAACAGTAAATGGGCAAAATATATGAACAGGTATTTTACCGAAGAGGATATACGGATGGCAAATAAGCACAGGAAAAGATGTTCAACATGACTAGCCATTAGAGAAATGCAAATTAAACCCACAATGAAATGTCCCTACATACCTATCAGAAAGGGTAAAATAAAAAACAATGATGACAGCAAATAAAGGCCGGGCTGCAGAGACACTGGATCTTCCATACACTGCTGGAGGGAATATAAAATGGGACAGCTACGCTGGAAAAGAGATTGGCAGTTCCTTTTAAAACTAAAAACGGACTCTCAATATGATCCGGCAATTGCACTTGTAGGCATATATCCCACAGAAAGAACAACTTACTTTCGTGTGGAAATGTATACATGAACGTCTACAGCAGCTTCATTCATAATAGCCCCAAACTGGAAACGATTCAGATATCCTTCAATGGGGTGAATGATTAAGTCAACCATGGAATACTACTCAGCAACAAAAAGGGACTTTACACCTGCAACAGCCCGGATGGACCTCAGGGCAATTATGCTGAATGTAAAGAGCCAATCTCAAAAGGACGCATACTGCATGGTTTCATCTATGTAACACTCACGAAATAACATAACTGTACAGATGGAGAGCAGATTGGTGAGGGCCAGGGGATAGGGACCTGGAAGGGGGCGGGTGGGTGTGGCTCTCAGAGGGTAGCAGGAGGGAGTCTTGTGATGGTAGAGTGAAGTATCTTTATTGTGGAGGTGATCACGTGAAACTACCCATGTGATAAAATTGCATTGGCGCGTGCGTGCGCACGTGCGCACACCACACACACCCCCCCCCCACACACACACATTTGCATTTCTAACTGGTGAAATCTGAATAAGACCTTTGGCTTGTGTCAATGTTAATGTCCTGCTTTTGATGTACTGTGGTCATGCAAAACATTAGCACTGGGGGAGGCTGGGTGTATGCACTGTTTGCTGGTTTACAACTTCCTAGGAAACTGTACCTTATCAAAATAAAATGCTTAACTATGTGCACAGTTAATTCTAGCTAGTCAATCAGCCAATCTACTATAGCAATGGACAATGCCTGTGACTTGTGGCTTGGGTGTGGAGAACTTAAAAAGAAGAGACTCCAACTGAAATAACCCACCTAGCTGCTGAGTAACAGTCCCAGGAGTGACGGAGACTTTGGTCCCCGTGATGGCACCTGAGTGACCAACATCCAAATGACTCTCCGACACTCTGAATCCAGGGATTCATTTTGGGGCAAAGAAGCTAAGGAAACGAAAGGGAGAGCGAAAAGCATGAGACAGTGGGAAAGAAGCAGCAGAGGGGGAGAAGGGGAAGTGGAGGGACGGGAAAACAGAGAAGGTGGCGGAGCCAGGGGCAGAAGCCGGGTGGGTGTGGGAGGCAGTGCTCCTGGGCTTCCGCACCTGCATGAAGGCTCCCAGGATCTTCCGGGCTTCCTGGTAGAGCTTCTCTCCATCCCACTGAGGGTTGAGTCTCTTTAGCTCTTTGGCCAGACGATTGTG
Source organism: Neomonachus schauinslandi (assembly GCF_002201575.2). Taxonomy (NCBI): domain Eukaryota; kingdom Metazoa; phylum Chordata; class Mammalia; order Carnivora; family Phocidae; genus Neomonachus; species Neomonachus schauinslandi. The sequence goes on from NC_058417.1 coordinate 27,679,408, forward strand.
CTCTCGGAGAAAGAGGGTGTGGGAAGTGGCCAGCAAAATCTGCTCCGAGGCTCGGGAATCTCCTGAAAGCCCAGAAGACAGGTAGGTTGGTTCCCCTGGAGTGGCCCCAGAACCCAGTAACCTGCACAAAGAAATAGATGATAGTGTCCCCAAAGGACCCTCCCCTAAGCCCCTCCTGCCAGTTAACCTAAGGGAAGTTAAGTGGAAAGGGATCAGGGTGGGGATTCATAGGTTTGAATCTCAGCTCCACACACACGATTTTTAGCTGAGTCACTTTGGACAAGTTATGGGGCACTTCTAATCCTCAGTCTCTGGAAGAATGGGGATAATAAGGCTGACCACACAAGATTGTGCTAAAAACTACAGATGACATTAAAAAGTAAAATTTTGCTAATTACAATCCCAACTGCCCTCTAAATTGGGGCAGTACAAATTAACAGGGGCTTTTTGTGCGGAGCAACTTCGAAAGTTTTAGGAATGCAAATTTGAGGGCAGGAATGTGGGTAGGGTAAAATTTTCCCGTGCAATACGGGAGAAGAATCTAGAGATGGGGCCGTTGGGAGAAAGGAAAGAAGGGAGGAACAGGATGGGGGGGGGGTTAGTTAACTGGCAGAAGAGCAGGTGTTTCACAAGAGGACATTTTGTGTCCTCTAATCTTCAGGAAAAGTCTATTAAATTCACAAATGCTTGGTCTTAGCGGGTATTTTTGTGGAAAACAGGAAAGGGTTCGGTTTTGTGTCTGGACTGATGTGAGATACGTGTGAACATGGAATCCAAGAGATCTACCCAAGAGATCTGGGCCTATGGACTGGCTTTCTGCCATGTCTGGGTGGGCAGGGGTTTGTCCTGCAGAGTGGATTTTTGGAAGAGGAGAGGTCTCCAGAAGCTCAAGGCAGAGGGCCTGACGGCAGATCAGGAGGGCAAGGGCCCCCAGAATGAACAAAATTGGGGGGCTTTGGTTGTGCACAGGTTGTATGGAGTGAGGGCTTTGTGCTGAGTGTATAAAAAGCCTTAAAAATAGGCATTCCTCTTAATCTAGAACTTCCTCTTCTAGTAAGTTATCTTAATAAAATTACTAACAATGAGGGGCACCTCAGTCGGTTAAGCGTCTGCCTTCAGCTCAGGTCATGATCCCAGGGTTCTGGGATCGGGCCCTGCACTGGGCTCCCTGCTCAGTGGGGAGTCTGCTTCTCCCTCTGTCCCTTTCCCCTGCTTGTGCTCTGTCTCTCTCAAATAAATAAAATCTTTTAAAAACATAAAAATAAATAAAATAAAATTATTAAAAACGAGTGCAAAGATTCATCAACAAGGATGTTCATTACCTAAAAAAAACAGCAATAAATCACAGAAAATCTAGAAATTATTTAAATGCTTCCAAGTAGGGTTGATAAAATAAATTATAATATATGTCATGGAATATCAGGCAGCCAGTAAAAATCATGTTGTAGAGGAATGATTAATGATGTGATATATTAAGTGAAGACATCAGGTTATAGAACTTAACTGATAGTATAACCCCTATTATGTAAAACAGTATAGAATATATCTATTATTATTTTTTTAAACCTAGAAAGATGGGCATTAAAAATGTTAACAATGACTATCTGTGAGTGGTGGGGTTTTGTGGATTTTCTTATTTGTGCTTCTCTGGACTGAAATTTTTTTTTTTTAGAGTGAACACATGTTCTTAGATTTTGTATTCATCGGGGCCCTTCTGCCAGTCCTGGACCAGTGCCAGAGGCAGCGGGGTTTTGTGTGCATTTTTTTCCAGAAGGCAAAAGAGGAAAGGCAGTGGCAAAGCCTCCCTGGAAGCTGCCTAGTAGACTCCTGAAGCTTTTTTGGTCTCTCTCTGATGCCAGTCCTTGGGTCCCTCTGTTCCCAGCCTAGACTCACCTGCCAGGAAGCAGGGCACTCGGGCGGTGGTGTTGATGAACTCACAGGGGCTTGGCTTCTTGATGTCAAAGGGCAGGTAAGCCAGCCCGTGGTCACAGGCCTCCTGGTTCACAGTCATGAGGCCCAGTGGGCTGCTGAGGTTGCGAAGGCGGCTGGCCAGGTTGGGCTCGGAGCCGTATACCAAGCTGGCATCGAGGAAGGAGGTCAAGGCGTTGATCTGATCTCGAGCCAGGGACTGGTAAGGTGGAGTGGGGCAGACGAACCCAGCTCGGAAGAAAGGCATGCACTTGCCTTGGGTCCTCACCTTGGGGTCATTGGGAGGGAACTGCGGAGAGATTGGCAGGTAGGTGACTAGGCAGATGTGGCACAGCTGGGATTTGGCAACCTCTCCCCAGGGCGGGCCTGGATGTTGCTGGCAAAGATGCTGACGGAGCCCTCCTGGGACCCTGGGACCAGACACTGACTCCAGATGCCTCCTGCTGATGCTGTACATCCCGGGCCACCATGCCCTGAAGTTCATTACATCCCACTGTGTAAAAAGGCTGAGGGGAATCATTCAATCTTTCATAGCAAAGGTTCCACATTTTTGGTGGGGAGGGAGTCCTGAGATCCCTGGACAGGGAAGCAGGACATGAGCTAGGAAAGACTCTGTTAATAATTACTACTAACAACAGCTACCATTTATTTATTTTGGACCTAACATGTACTGTGCATTATGCATACCTTATCTCACTTTGGTCCTCAAAAAATTAAGGCAGATAATTCAGTCCCATTTTACAGGTGAGAAAATTGAGGCTCAGAAAGGTTAAGTAAGTTGCTTAAGATCTTAGAAACTGGAAGCGAGATATATGGGATTCAGATCTAGATTGACCTCAGTCCACAGCTCATGTTCTTTATATCACAGCACATAGCTTTGATTTGAGTGAATAAGTCACTCTCTAACTGTAAAACCCATGAATAAGAAGAAAACAGGGCACCATGGCAAGTTCCTCTCTCTTCCTGCTGGAAAACCCCACAAATCCTGGCCCTCACTCGGATTCATCCATCAAATTGCACCTCTTTCTGGGAATAGCCTTCCCAGACCCCACGGTGACTTACAGCAGTGTTCTACAAACTTTATTGTGCATAAAAATAATCTCCTGGGGATCCTGGTATAATGTAGATTTTGTTTCCCCATGTCTGGGATGAGGCTTGAGATTTTACATTCCTAATAAGTCCCCAGGTGATGCCAATGCTTCTGGGCCAGGCACGGAGACGACTCTCCCCAGAGCTCCCCCAATTTTGCTATTAGTGGTTACTTGTCCATTTCCCACACAGGCTCTCAGTCCTTGAGGAAAGGAACAGTGTCTTATTCACCTTTAAATCCCCAGCACTTGGTGCACTGCCTGGCATGGAGTCGATAATTAATGTCTATTTATGGAATAAATGGATGGTGAATGAATGGACATGTGGGGTTTGGGAAGCCTTCAAATCAGCATTCCAGATCTATCCTGAGCCCTGGCTGACCAGCTGGGAATATCTTCTCCGCCCGGGAGGTGGGAGGCTTGTCAGGACAGCTGGAGGGGCCTACCATGATGGGGAAGCAGTTGTCTCCCTGGATACAGTACTTGTCACACTGTGCTTTGGAGCACTCGCTGCTCCCCAGCTCGGTGTCAGGGGCAAAGTCCAGGTCATGGTCCACAATTTGACCCCACTGCATGAAGAGCAAGGACCTGTTTGCGTCCAGAACACCCTCCTCATTCAGGTAGTCTGCAATCTGGTTGGATACCTCGCGGGCCTGCAGACCGAGAGAGAAGGGGAGGAAGGATTGGAGGAAACAGTGTTTTGAGGAGTCAGATCCAACTGCAGCTTATTGTGTACCTTGGATATAACGGGTACATTTAATCCCCACGACAATTTTGTGAGGCGTTACACCTATCCTGTAGGTGAGGACCGGAGTCCTGGAGAGGCCAGGCCAATTCCCCACAGTCCTGCAGCTACAAAGGGGTAGGGATGGGACTGAACACGGGTCTATGTGACTTGATGGCTTGCAAAGGCCAGTGCCCTTTCCACGACGGAAAGGGAAAACAAAGACAGGCTTCCCCAAGTAAGCGGCACCAAGGGGCCGGGCGTCTGGCAATAAATAGGAGAGGGGCTCTGGGGAGGCGCTGCCAACTCAGATGAGGCCAACAGATAGGACCTCCAGGCAAACAACAGCTGATGCACCCCAGGGGCGGGGGCGGGGTAGGCGCGGGCAGGATGGGGCAGGGAGGCCATCTGCCCGGGACACCCCAGGGTATCTGGCCTGTGGACCGCCGGACTCGACCCGCGCGTGGCCGAACTCCGGGCTCTGCTGCCCTCTAGTGGCACTTTGGGGAACACGGCCGGGGAGCCGGTCCAAATCTCCACCTCCGCCGCCGCGGCCCCGCCTCGCCCTCCGCCTTCCCACCTCTTTCTCCTGCCTTTCCACGTGTGTTTGGGGGCGCATCCTCTCCCCCCGACGGCCCTCCCGCCCCCTCCTGCTCGCGGCTCGCTCCCACCCCGGGCCCGCCCTCACCAGCGGGAGGGAGAAGCCGTTCCGCGTCCTGCCCGGCGTCCACCCGAAGGGCAGGGAGAGCCTGTCCTCGTACTCGGCGGGCAGCCAGCGCGCCAGCGCCCTGTTGGCGGCGCCCAGCGCGGGGTTCCTCCTGAAACCGAGCAAGACCCGCGCTCAGCCTCGGCCCGGCCGCTGCGGGCTCTGCTCCTCGGCAAAGCCCGTGGGGACCGGTGCGGGGAGCAGTGGGAGCCTCCGCCCGCGGGAAAGGGGGGCGCGGAGGAGACGCCTCTCACATGTGGGGATTCTGAACCGCGTCCACCCAGAAGGCACGGGGCTGCGCTGCCGCTGGGGTACAGTGGTCCCGTTAGAAGGTGGGGAAGCTCGGGGAGGGTTCCGATAGAACGGCTTCCGGTGAGGCAGGGGGGCTTCGGCCTGGCTGGGCTGGGGTTGCGCAGGGCCGGCGGGCGGGGTGGAGCGGGTGGGCTGGGCGTGGCGATCGGCAGGGGCTGCCCCGCACACCTGCCCGCGCCCACTCACCTGTTATTACAGTCTCCTGTAATGGTTCGGTAAGGACTGTCCTTGTCACATTTCACCGCAGGGACAGGGGCATCACAGCCCACCTCCCAAGACAGTGCAGTCAAGTCCAAACTGGGGTCTGAAACAGAAGGGACGCCAAAGCGGCTGAGTTCTTTCTCCATTCTGGGGCCCCGCGGGGAGGCAGGACACCGAAACCAGAGGTGAACTTCCATTACTTGGAGTACATATCCATGTTCTAGGGAAGCAATTCTCAGGTGGTTTCTTGTTCAATCCTGACAAGTCATTAAAGTAGAATTTTAATTCCCATTTTACGGAAAAGAAACTGAGACCACAGTGCCCAAGAGACTGGCCCGAGGCCACACAGATAGTAATTGTGAAAGTCCCCAGAATTGTTAATGATTCTTTGTTTATCAGGTCATTCGAATTAACAGATCTTTCTTTTAGAATGAAAATGTCCCCCAGAGCTTGAGCACCTGTTAGTGTGAATTAAGTTTGATAAGACTGCTTTTCTTCTAAAGCTTCACTGACATCTAAAGTACCAAGCAAGCAGGAAGCTCGATAAGGAAGATGTTGGGAAGGGCTAGGGAATTTTTAATTTTTAAGTGAGCGGCACTGTGGTCTGAGGAGGAGTAACATAGTGGGGGGCTTCAGGCATCCGAACCTCCTAATGCAGCCTGTGATGCCTGCATGGAAGAGAGTCAAGGGAACCTGGTTCTGTGGGGGCTTCGGCAGGGGACCGTCTGTGAAGGTTGGCAGGGGCCGGGATTCAGCCTTCCTCTCCTTTGCAGTCTCAGAGTCTCAAAGTGATCCCTACTTCTCCCCACCTTGTCCCAGTTTCCTTCTTTTGGAACTCTGGAATTTGCCCATGTCCTAGGCCAGTTATCTTCCCGGACTTGATGTTTTCCCAGGGAGAACCTGCAGCCTCTTCCTCCGGTCGGAACCAAACCCATTCCTCTATGACCCTCCCCAGGAGCTGTGACATTTGGTGGTGGGGATGGGGTGGGGTGGGAGGAAGTGGAGGGGTTGGAGGAAGTCACGATCAACCCATTACCTCGTTGTTTCAGCTCCACGTTACCCCAAACAAGATGGAAATCTCATCTCCTGTGACATAATCCCAGTAAATCCCCCGATACATGTGGCTTAAATGTCTCCTTTATAGGCGGTAGTGGTGGCATTGTGGTTTAGGACAGGGAGCCCATGTTTATTGACTTCAGCACTTCCTCTGGATAGAGGCATTACAGATGGCATTATACAAAGAGCATGAATGTCCCCTCGTTTGGAGCTGGCAACATGACCGTGCTGGGCCTGCGTTCCTTTCTCGGCAAAACACACCCCACGCTGGCCTAGCTGTCCCCTCTGCCCCTCCTCGCTCTGCAGGTTCACGGCTCTGAGAAGGGACAGCCGGAGGGCCCCTGCCGGGAGGTGCTCCTAATAGGGAACGCAGCTTTTGGTGCCTCCTATTCCTTGCTGCAGGGAGATGGCCCGTTCCTGCCATCAGAGGGCCAGTGGGTTTTCTGTACCTGTGGCATTGGTCACGGCCAGTTGCTGCCTCAGTCTCTTTAAGGCCTCCTCCCACACCTGCCCGTTGCGGATGGCTGTGCGCGCCCGGCCTTTGGCATGCTTGAGGTACTCCGAGAGCTGCCGAGAGGTGGGCTCCTCGGAGCTCATGGCCGTCTTCAGCCTACAGCGGAGAGCAGGGGGAGAGTCATGACCCGGCCCCTCCAGCTCTGACCCTGTAGAAGGGGTGTCTGGGGAGGAGCCACAGGGAGTGTGGGCAGCATGCAGGAGACAAGCACTCCCTGTGCTCTTTTCTCGTTTCCCTCCTGATGCCGCTAGAAACTCTCTTCCCTCCTGATGCCGCTGGAAACTCTCTTCTGGGAGGAGAAAGCTACAGTGTGTCTCTGAGTGTGTCTGGTTCTGAGAAAGGGCGGACAGATGGGGTGAGCGCTTCCTGAATTAGAATCGGAGGCTTGTAGCTGTGCTGACCGGATCAGAATCAATGGGGGTAATTTAAAAACACCCAAGCCCAGGATGTACTGATTCAAACTGAGGAACTCCTGCCATGGAGCTGGCATCTCATCAAACCGTGTGGACCGAGAATTCTAGAACTAACAAGCCCACGGGCCTGTAGTTCTTCCCATGGAAACATCCTCAACTGCATCTGGCCCTAGAGGTAGCGTGGAGTTTGTTTAGATGTGGGCGGTAGCCTCCGGCCGCTTGTGGACCATTTTGGGGGCAAGATGTTCAGCCTTTTTATTCTTAGTTTCCCCCATGTGTAAAATGAGAAGCCCAAATCCCTGCTCCTAAGAAGTTTGTGACAACATAGAGGTGACGGAGCACAAGGTGGGGTCAGAAAAGTCCGGTCCGTGAGAATCCACTACGCCGTCCCTGTGCGTCAGTCTCCTCAGGTGGGAGAGGAAGGGTTCTGTGAGAGGCTGTCTACGGCTCTAAGACTCCGAAATTTTGGAAGTGGCTCCAATCCTCACCAAAGACAGCTCTGCTTTTGGGGGACAGCTCACTGGCTGCAATACCTGGGCTGTCACTATGGATCAGCTTCTTAACTATTTCAAGAGTGAGGGGTGTGGTGTCTCAGCGGAGGGACTTCCTGGGCACGTGGGACAGGCACAAGGACAACTGTGATGACGGGGCTCTAGTCAGCAGGCCTACCCCCGACCAGCCTCCCCAACCTCAATATAAAAGAACCTAAGAAAAGAAACCAGACTGTCTTTTGGATGCTGTGGCAGGGACAGCGTGGCCCGGTGGCGCAGAGTGCTGCCCTGTCCAATGTGGTAACCGCGAGCCACGTGTGGCTGTTTAAATGGAACTTCATTAAAATTAAATTAACTTAAATTCCGTTCCTCACTGGCACTAGCCACATTTTAAGTGCTCAGTGGCCACGTGTAGTTAGTGGTTCCTGTATTGGACGGCACAGATATAGAACATTGCATCATCACAGAAAGTTCTATCGACCAGCACTGGGCCTGGCGTTTGAGTTCAGGAAACAAGATTTGAACCCTGGCTGTTTTGACTCCTGTTGTGATGCCTGCC